>NW_010973255.1:2125486-2219806 GCF_000737465.1 Haliaeetus leucocephalus
GAGGCCCCCCCCGGTGCCCGCCCCCTCCCCGCGACGAGGCGCGCAGGGAAGGCGCCGGGCCCCGGGGACCCGCCCGCTCCCCGACCCCGAGGAGAAGGAGCGGGGAGGGGGTTACACACCTCGCTATTGAAGGCTTTCACGGCCTCCATGTCGCGGCGGAGGCGGGAGCCGGGCGGCTTCTCTCCGCTGATGGCGGCCGGGCCGGGCCGCGGCCGGGAGGGGGGCTACTCTCGGTCTGTGTGTGCGTGTGCGCCTCGCTCAGGGGCCGCCGGGCCTCCTCGCCATGGCGGGTGGCGCAGGGGGCGGGCGCGGAGGGACGCGGGCCCCGGCTCGTTTCCGTCTCCTCCCGGCAGCGCTCGGCCTCCTCGCCCCGCTTCCCGCCCGGCGGCGCCGACGTCCCCTCCCCCGCTCGGCTCCGCTCGGCCGCGCCGGCAGGAGATGGAGGAACAACGCGCAGCAGCTGCGGCGCGGGCGCCAATATGGCGGACACACGGGGGCTCCTCGCAGCGCAGCTCCGAGAAGAGCCGAGAGCGGCGCAGGCGGCTACAGCGCCACCTGCCGGGCGGCGCCCGCCCGCCAGGCCGCGCCACAGAGGCGCTGACGGGATGGCGGACCGCCCCGCCCGCCCGCCTTCCTCCGTGCCGGCCCCGGCCCCGGCCGCGGCGCCGGGAGCAGGCGTGAAGTGAAGGGTTACGAGGACAAGGTGTTTAACGCCGCGGTGTTTCGTCACCGGGGGCAAACCCCGGAGTTCTCGGGACACCCTTTCCCCTGTTTCCGGCTAAAGGCCGGATCGCCGGAGGGAGGCGACCGTTTGTCTCCTCACACCTTGCCCGCAGAGCCTCACCTCCCAGCGAGGGCCGCCGGGGAAACCGGGAACGGCATGCAGGCTTGAAGAAAAACAACAGGAAAAAGGATCAGCAGGACATTCTGTAGTATCCTGGGCAAAAAAAACAAAACAAAACAAAATCATAGTTGAAAAAAAATCTCAAGCAATTAGCAAAGAATGTTATTTATCAAGAGGAAAGGAGAAAAACAACATCGTGATGCAAATCAGTCACAAGTCCCAAGGGCACCTGCTACATGAACATTACAACTTGACAATCTGACACCAAAAAGTCTCCAAATCCAGCACCAGGCATCAAGCCATTACTGTTTCATTACCCAGGGCAGCATGTTCCCAGGTTAAGTTTCTGACAGGATTCGCTTCCCCCTGAACAGCAGTGCTACCCATGTCCCCCGCTGCCATACCAGCCCGGCAGAGCACCTGCCTCTCCCTGAAGCACGAACACCTCACCCAGCTGAGAAATCCCAGCAGCGACAGCTGTATCAAAGAAGAGGAGTTGCTTCCAGGGCACAGATTTTTTTGTTCCCTCAAACACAAAGGCTGCCACATGACTCACCTTCATCAGGGAGAGCCTCAAGGAGCTCAGAAGCCTTGAGGGTGAAACCTTAGGTTTGTCTTTCGTTGCTGTTTTTCCAGAGCTCCGTTATGTTCTTTCAAATCTACCAACACAGCGGAGCTGTGACAGCGTGCATTAGGCTCCAATCTGAATTGCATTTCATTATTTTCCAGTCAAGACTCTAGGCCACGCTCTGGATAGACTGCACCCTCCTGCTCTCACAAGTGGCCCTCAGACTAGAGCCACAAGAGCTCTTCATGGACAGTGAATGCTCCCACTACAGACCAGAGTCAGGGAATTCCAAACTGAAGTAGGCTTTACTCAACAAACAAGCTAACTTGTAAGTTAAGATAAGCATTTGAGGCAGACCTGGAATCCTACAGCTCCATTCTTACAGCAACACTAGAGATATTATTAAGTCTTGTTACAAACAGAATTGGAAGTTCCCCCCCCACCCCCCAAGAGGCTTACTTAGAGGAAAAGCCCATCTCTAGCAAACGCTGTTGTTGCAGCATCAGGCCATCAGGAAGGTCAGGAAGCTAGAGCAAATGCCCTGTTAGGAGAGGATGAGAGGACTGAGTCTGTTCAGACTGAAAAAAAAAAAAGATGGGCATGGGGTAGGGAGGACACCCAGTCCAATACCTGCAAAGTAAAACAGCTGAATAAGGGTCCTTAATATTTTTTGATTATTCTGAAACAATTGAATAAGGCTCTTTAACAGACGTACACAAGCAGGCAGTGGTCTTAAATTAAAACAGGGGAGGTTCTGACACAACTGAAAGAAAACCTTTTCCATTGTGAAATGGCCAAGCAGTGGAGCAGGTTCCCCAGGGAAGCTGTGCAGTCTCCATCCCTTTCCAAGGTCCCATGGGATAAAGGCCTTAGTAACCCACTCACAGCTGACCCTGCTTTGAGCCAGAGATTGGACTAGAGAGCTCCCAAGGTCCCTTCCAAGCTAAGTAACACTCTTACTGTATGAACTGCACAGCTCAGTGCAACCTTCTGGCAGTCTTCTGCAAGAACTGGCCCCCCTTCATAGATGATTTAAGAGAAGCACACTATGCTTACCAGGAGGGACAAGGCCTGTGTTCCTCTTTTGTTCTTTATTTTCCTGTGCGAATTAAGAGTATATAAAATGTGAAGAGGCAACTCTGTTCAAATTATTGGGGAGGCTTTACATGGGATTCATAGTATTACAAGAGCAACTGGTAAAACTTTTGGCTTTGTACTCCTTTGGAAAACTTTACCGAAATACTGTAGCTACAAACAATCCTCCTGGATCTGGTAGGTTTCCTTTTAGGTGAAATTGGAGCAAGTCTAGTTTTCCTTATTAAGACAGAATACCACACTGCACAAGAAAAAGCTTTGCAAAAACTATTCTGAAATTGGCCTCAAAGTGACCGCAAAACTCCCACGCAGTTGCTTTTTCAGAATATTTATTCCAGAAGCATAAGTTATTCCAGTTAAGTAAAGGGAAGAGCGAATAAAGAAGAAACCGGAGAAGGAGGGGTAGGATTTACACTTAGAGATACATGCACAAAGCCTTTACCTCAAAAGCGCAGAGCCTGAACTTGAAACTAAGTGGTTCCCCTCCCCCCTGTATTTAGCCTGTTTGCTGTAGGTCTGTGATAAACATTTAACAAATATATTTACCACTTAAAGAGTGTAGGTAACAAAGCCTTTTAACAACCCTATTGAATTCCAGCAGTAGGAAAAAAGCACAACCCTGAGTACATCCCTGATCTCATAAGGAGCGAGCTATCATCCAAGAATAAGAAATAGGCTACAGAATTAATACTGTAATACGTCTTCAATTATAACTAAATGTTCTAAATTAAGCAAGCATACAAATGAAGTAATATCAAAACAGTATTAGTGCAGAAACACTGGCTCATTCTGGGGCAAGGCCACCTTGCCCCGCGAGACTGTCTAATTCAATGACTTGCACTATTACTCATAACATACCAAAGCTGGGAGATTTCTCATTGTGTTGTGGAGCAGAATGAGTGACAGCTTACTGTGCAACACAAGCTTTCTGCAGTTCCAATGCTCTGCACAACTGCCAAAACTCATACCAGAAACTTCAATTTTGCAAATAAGATCCCACTTGCTTTCCAACAGCAATTCCAACAATGAATTATATGTGGGATTTGCAATGATGGGGCACGCTTCCTGTGTGGATGCAAACACCTAGCTTTACAATTCTGAGAGAAAAGCAAGACTGAATAGGTCTTTAATCTGCTATTTAGTGGGGGTTTTTTTCCATAAGAGAAGGTAAAACAGGTATGCCTGCCTTTTTCCTACTTCTGAGAAGTCCAGATATAGACTCAATAGATCACACAAGTGTCGTACTGGCAAATGCCCTCAAGAAATCCTCCATCCAAGTGAGCAATTCCCTGTTGTTTCCTCTCAGCAGAGGAAACCACATGCAAGTGTCAGGAGGGAAAGCTGGTGCTCCAGTAGGGACAGAGAACAGAGAAAAGTAGATCTGTTATTAGCCACTTGTAGCTCCAGGTAAGAGAATGTCACTAAGTTTTCTTTGCAATAGCTCTCCACACTTTCTTTGAATGCACTACTACAAGTCATCCTCCATGCACGCTGCCAGTATCTACTTAATATTTCAGTGCATTTTCAAGGAGCTGCTTACATTTTTGACTGAACTTAAGCACATTTTCCTCCTCTGTCCTTCTTCAAGTCTACCTCATCTTCCTCTTTCATTTGCATTTTCAGTTGCCATTCCTCCTTCACTATAACCATTGTAAAAGCTCTTAATATGTAACTAAAAGTATAGAAATAAATTTTCTGTTGAACTTTTCCTGAATTTGTTAGACATGCGTTCACATAAGGAGCTCTTTTTTTTCTCAAGTACTTAGGGATTTCAGAGATTGTAAGAGAAATTTTGAACCTTTATATTTGTAACCACATATTGCTCATGATAGCCTGGTAATTGGGAACCCCAATTAGTTTACTACACAATTTCTTCTGGTCAAGCTTGACTTACCCTGAATATCTGGCACTTGTCCTAGCTGGATGGTGTCAGACTCTCTCAGCACGACACCACAGAAATCACCTCAAGATTACTTTATTGGAAAAACACATTCAAAGGCAACTGAAGCTTTAATTTACAGGCCAGCTTCTGCTCTCAGATGTACACTCTGTAAGTCTGTGTTGATTTCAAGGGGAACTGCTTTTATCAGGAAAACAGAAGAAAGACTTCGAAATTACCTTCAAGTAACATTTCTCAGACTTGCTTGTAGGAGGTTGGGATAACCTGATGCAAGCGTGCTGGCAATACAAGTCACACCTACTGTGGCATTTCCAACATTGCTAAAATAAGCTCAGCCCGGAAGCATTTCCTAATGTTTTCTTATTCTGTACAGGGTTCTAATCTCGAAGTCTGAACTTTGTGCCATCCTGTTTCTGATTATAGTGTACAATTACAAGGTAGAGTGATCATTGTTTCCTATAGCTGCATACTCACCATTTAGTTCTGCTCCTAACAAGGCAGTTCTTTTAAAATAAAGGTCAGACAATGGTTTTGCAACAGCAATTGTAGCATGCTTATATCATTTTAGTGTAACAGCAGAACTATGGGGATAGAACATCCTTATGATCTCAGCTTGCAAATACAGTAAAAGACATAAAAAATATTTTATAGCCAATTCCAACCACAAACTTCTCCATTTTTTGCTTGAGGGAGGCTCAAATTAAAAGAAAATTATAAATAGTTTTTCAGTAGACACATATAAAAATATGTACTGAAATCTTCTTCAAGAATTCAATCCCAGCACTAAACCCCAAAACTTTCAAAAATACACTTAAGTATTTCAAGGAAAATTCAAGGAGGATTAATTGATACATTTCAGACATTATAAACAGCAAAAGACTGTTTATTTGGAGTGGTGCTGTTTGTAGAGCAACAAGCAAACCTAGGGACAAAAAGTCTCAAGTAAGAACATTAGAAATGATGGACTGAGAATACTTTTTAATATATTTAAAAAAAAAAAAGGGGGGGGGAAAGTATTTATCAGCTGGCTCATGTTCATTTTGACATACAGGCTGACAGCAAGAAGAGCAGACCTCGATCAGCAATTTGGATCATTCCTTCACATTATGTTACTTTCTTTATCCTGCCCATACATGTGAAAACTCCAACTTGCAACGATAAGGCTGCAAAACCAGAGTTCTTTCTCCCAGTCTGCTAAGACAATCTCATTACAGAGAATAACAAGTGAGCACAATACATTAAGAGTAATTTCCATCATTTCTCTCTTTACTGTCTCAAGCAAATAACATAGGAAAGTGAGCAATTTCGGTTCAAGCTTTTTTTTGTTTTAATTTGCTTCAAGCTTAACAAATGAGACCTAGACTATCACATTCATTATCTTAAAAACACCTACATAGACATGAAATCCAAATTTTAACCAATGCCTAAGATCACTTTTTCTATCAAAAGAAAGAATGCGAAATACCACAATAAAGAGAATAAAACCACTAGGCAGATCTCCTAGGCATAGGCCTTTGCCACAGATATATATGGAACTGGACAAGTCTTTCTGCAGTGGTTGATCCAGATTCACAGCATGCATCTGTATTCCAATGCCTACCAAAGTCACAATCTGTAGAAGACCAGAAATGAAGGAACAGCCAAAGTTTATTTTATACTGATTAAACCTGTCTGCAATGCCTAATCGACTACTAACAAAAAAGTTTGAGGAAGAAAGAGATGAAATATGCCTTCTTATCACGTTGAAAGTTTTCTCATCATGTTCAGCTGTTAAGCCTGATTTTCCAGTTTCAGGACTACTTTTCTGTCAAGTTATGACCTCATTACAGTCATATCAATTGCACTTTTTTCATCTAAAAAGATGGAATTCTTACCTCTTCTATTATCTTCCAGTAAACAGTAATTCCAGTTAGCAAAGTAGATTATTCCCTTTCACTTACTTCCTCTGTTAGATCTTGGACAGTGAGGCTCAGGTCACAAGCAATTCACACAGCAATAGGAGAGACACCAGAAGTCCATGGTGGCACAAACTGTACAGAAAATCTGTTTTCTTCCCCAAAAACATGCTTGTGCTTTACAAAAGAACAGGTCAGTCTGACTGAAAGCCTTGCACTGGAAAAGTTAAATGGAAACAAGCAGAACAGAGATGATTACATGTACACATGCAAGGTGTTGGCCAGCATAAAAGTCCAAGGAATTTTAAATAGCCACCACCTTACCTGGGGTGATAAGGAAAATCCTGGAAAAAAAAAATCACTGGCTACTTACAACTTTTGCAGAAGAAACTTACATAGCTATGCTTTCTTTATCCTTTTATATACCCATTCCAATGTGTTTACTGAAAACACATACTAGAATGATAATATTTGCTATTTACACTATTAACTGTGTTTTGAAATAGTATGTGTTCCTGGCACAGCAGTTGGCTTTTTGTGTCAACACTCAGATTTCTCTCTAGATGCCCTAATAAAAATTTCTTAATTTGATTAAAGCATATATGGTTGGAGTAAAACAAGCAAAAAAAAATGGGACCCGTTGAGTATAATGCTCAAATTCTGCATAAGGAAATGATCATCCTTCTTGCATGTTATTAAACACTATCTGTATTCTTCAAGCAAGGCATGAGCACATGCTTACTAGTTTTTGCCATTAGTTAGACCATCTATAAGACCAGTAGATCAGAACTAAACCAAAGGAATGACGACAAATCCCTTTCTTCCTCCTCCAAGAAGTAAGAATTACCTGTCCAAGCTCAAAGACAATACAAAGATTTAATAAAGAAAATTGCACAGCAGATATTTAAAAAAAAATCACAGGGTATGCAGGTCAACCAGGTATCCTCCTCTTTTGAAAGTGTGGGCAGAAGAGAGTAAGCAGAATCCCTGATGTAGCAGGAGATGATAGTGTGAAGCTTGATAGGAAGAAATACAGACACCTCCAGTGTGTGCAGGATCCTTTGTCCACTAAAGTGTTTAATAATGTCTAGAAATACCTCTTAATGCTTCATCTTTCCAAAAGATTCAAGAGTCCAGAGACACACACTCCTTCCATATCTTTGTTATCTCTTGGCCAATAACTAGCACAAGACAGTAACTAACAAAAGTTACTTGTAAACTCCATCCAGGGAGGAAAATGCTTGCCACTTGAGTGTAGTTACTTTTAACACTCTGAACTTGATGCTTATTTGACCTTCATCAACTACATTTTTTTATATGTGTATATATATATGTGTGTGTCGATACAGTTATAGCTCTTCATTATGAAGGTTAATGAGAAACTGGGAAAACTACAAGTACTGTGTAGCTCTGCAAAACACCACCTAAACTGCAGCACAGGCCATGTTCAGTCAGAGCTATGAAACTCAGCTGGGTTGAGCTGACACACATGCAGTTATTCAGGTGTGCCAGCACTGCATTTCCCGTACTCTTGCAGCCACCCGGGGGAAATTAGCTCCTCCCATGCATCCAAACTACTCAAGTCTCCAGATGCAGATCCCTGGATTCAGAATTCAGCTCAGGAAGATCAACTGGGGAGTTGGCTGGCTCAGATCCAGCAGAGCTTAACAGTAACATTACCAGGTGCGTCTTTAAACTTGTCAAGCACAAAAGCAAGAAGATGCCTTCTAGATATGAGTGGTCCCCAAAACAGTCTAGTTAAACCAGCATGATACTTTAATTCATTTCCTTCTCTGGCTTACTTGAAGCTCTGATCTCAGACCAGGAAAGAGACTGTTACCAGAAAATATGTCTAAATTATTCTGTGAAGTTCAGGGAAGTTTTTGTTCTTTAGTTTTAAAGCCAAAATACAGGAGAAACCTTTTTTTTGTTTGTTTGTTGACACATTGAAACAGGTACAAAGTTGCATTTTCCCATGGTAATCTATCTATCATTTGGAGGAAACCCCTCTCCGGTATAGTTTAATACATAATTCATTTTGAAAACAACTCACTTTAAGAAAGAAAAACTCAAACAAAAAAATTTATGCAATTGCTACAGTTTCCCAGTCCAAGACTGTGCTTGCCCAAACACAAGCTGTACAGAAACCACCCTTCTGGTTAACCCTGACAACCACCCTCTTGTGAGTGTTAAACCCAGGACTGCATAAAATAGTATTGGGAACAGCACATTGGCTGCTGGTACCTGAACTAGTGGAATCAGGTACATGGCTAGAGATAGGAAGCAAAGGTTCATACTGCCTCTGTAGGAACACTGATACCTACTTTACAACATGGTCTGAACCACACCGTTTGCTTTAGCTTTGATACAGGACAACTTGTAATCCACCTAGCCTTTTTAAGTAAATACCTTTTGCTAACAAGGTATGCTTTGCTATGCTTGACATCCCTAAGTATGTTCCACCTTCAACTCTCAGGCTCTTAAAACTTAGACTTCTTAAGGGAATTTATAGCCTTAATGTAGGATAATAAGAAGTATATGGCCTATATAGTCTTTCAATTCCATATAAAACTACAGATCCACGCGTGAAAAATATTACTGCTACAAGGATGTAAACACTGAGAAACTTTATATTCACTTATAATAAGAATTGTTCTTAGTGTAATCTAATTGTGGGTGTTTTTTACTAATAACAGATAGATCTTGCATTGGTCAGGACTAACTGAATAGGTATTCAAAAAAAGCTCTTTGCCAGATTTAAGACTTTGTAGCTGTAAGATCTGGACTGTTGACTGTCAAAGATTTTTGAAAAGCAACAGGGCAGAAATCATCTTGTCTAGCCTGTATTTTATAGTTGTCGCTCTCTTTAAGGGCAAGCCTTAAGGAACTAGCACTGGTATGTTCTTGGTGTCTTAAGTGAAAGATTAGTTTGCCTAGGTAATAGCACTACTACAAGAATGTGAACATTCAAGAACATTTTGTATCATCAGATCGGTTTTTCATGTCAGTGCATTAGTCAAAGAATTGCTCTCATTAAGCAGTGATGGAGCTAGCCCAAATCACTCAGAAGTTGCTAAATGATGCATTCAAGAGCACAATAGGTAGGGCACAGCAGAGGCAAGGTTTAAATATGCTTGTGGAGCTTTCCAGCTTAACAGCAAAGTGATGTTACAGTAATGCTTTAAAGACACACCTACCCAAATTCCCCCTAAAACAAGATGTAAAAACAAAAAAATAAAGCTTATGTCTCCTGACCAGAGCCCAGCCACTGGTGAAATGAACTGTTATGAGCCAGGTGATCCTTCTCAGTCTTATGCTTACTTTGCAAAATTCACAAGACAAGATTATATCATTTAAAAACTCTTACACAACCAGAAATATGGTATGTGCCCTACTGACCAAAAAACCCGCATTCACTCATGACCAAATTCAGCATTTCTGCTTCATATGCATCTATTCAGGTATAATTAAACTGACAAGAAGCTAACCTACAGTCCGCAAAAATACCAATCTCTTGAATGCCTGATCTAAAACCACTCTGGTGATGGTACAGAGATAAGTGAAATGCAAAAAGTCTACAAACAGTATAAATAATTTAAAAAAGCATAATGTATTAATAACCTTTGCCCAAGTTTAACAAAGTTTTCAAATGCAATTTTGCCTGGGTTTTGCTGTATTAAAATCCATATACAGAGAAGTACTAGGATTTATTCTTATATCCTTCAGATAAGAGATACCGAGAGAGTTGTTTCTGAGAAAAGCTTTCCCTGAGCCTCGTGTTTCCTAGCATGCTGACAGTGTTTAGAAATGCATTACAACAGCATGTCCAAAAGAAAATTTGCACCAGCAGTTGCCACCTCACCGGTTAAATGGCTTACAAACCCCTGCACTCCTGGCTGCTGACTTTTTTGGGCCACAGCCTGTAGTCTCTTCTCAATTTTGTGTCATGCTTCTTTACCATCAAAACTTTTTTCCAAAAGCCTCCTGAAGGAGATATATAGTTCCGTGGAACTTGGTCAAGATGATGTGAGCCATCAGTAAGCCAGCGCGGCAGAGAGCTCAGCCTGCACCCGGCCTTGGACATCCAGCCGCAAACCGAGAGCCGAGTAACTCTGACGGCAGTTTTAAAAGTAGAAAAGCTGCTGGCAGAAGGCATTATTGTGTTTTAGCTCTGGGCTTAGACTGCATTTAAGGCCCTGCAGGCTTTTTTTTTTTCTCTCTGAGACACTAGAAGTCAGCCCCGGTTCTCTGTGCAGGCAGCCCTACAGCCATCGAGAGCAAGCTCGGCGCTCGGCGTCCCCAAAAGCAGCGAACTTCGGGCCGTCCAGTTGCTCACGGTTCGAGACCGTGCTTAGTGGGCTGCCTAACCCCGGCCCTTTCCCTCGGGGACACAGCAGTTCTCCACGGCTTCCTCAGAGAGGACTATCCCCCCCCCCCGCCCCAGCCTCGCTTCGCCCCTGCGCGGGCCGCCCGCCCCACCGCGACGCACCGCTCCCGGGCCCGCTCCGGTGCAATGGCGCCACCTGGTGGCCGCGCGTGGGAGCAGGCCCCGCGGGCGGCTGGCGGGCCAGGAGCGGCGCGCCCCGGCCCGGGGACGCGAGGCTTTCCCGGGGGAACCGGGAAAGAGCGCTCCCGCGGGCAGCCAGTTTCTTCACACGTCTTTTTTCTGGAGCGAAACGCGGTTCCCTTCCTCTGCCTACCTGCCCCTGGTATTCCTTCTTTCGCTGCCCGAATAAACCCCTCCACACACATACCGCTCCTAGGGCGATGCTGCCTGCAGTCGGGAGGCAGCAGCTCGCCCTGATGCTTGCCCAAAGTACTTTGCAATACAAACCTGAAAGCCCGTACCTCCCGGCTTTCCCACAGGTGTTGACCATCCTTCACTCCTGACTCTCTCAAAAATCAGTACATCCTCTCCAACAGCATGGCTTTAACAATGCAGCTCAAAAGAGGTGGTTGATTCAACATTAGCAAGCCAGCTAAGCATATTTATTTTTCAGAAAGCCCTTCTATCTCCCCCTTCCATTTCCCACAGGTGGAAGTGATTTTACAAAAAATCACTTCTGCTAAAGATCTAGACTAACAACAGATTGCTTTTACCTGTATACTGCTACATTATGCTAATTATATATGCCATATCAAAACAAACCCCCAGATTATTAGCAAAAGGTTTGCACTTCAGCTGCAGTTTTTACCTATTTTTATTCAGTTTAGGTATTCCAACTCAGCTGAAGTCTGCATGCATTTGCTTTGGCTTAATAGCAAGATTATACCTAGTGTGCTTTGCATGCTGAGGACCAGAACTTGTGAACTCGGCTTTTGTCCATCAATCACTGTGTTCATACAGAGCTCTGCTGAAGTAAATGCAAGTCATGAAACACCTCTGCTAGAGATATCCTGCATTATGTCCTTCTAGTTATTTATGGAGAAATGTTATGAAGTGTAAGTAGTTACAAAATGGGACACTAACTGTCCATTAGTGCCTTTACAAACCCATTCCTTTCCTTAATTTTTATGCCTTAGTTTCCTCCTCTTTAATTTTTCTCACATTCTGAGCTCTCTGGTTCAGTCACAGGCTAATGAGTGCTTCTCACTCAGCATACACAGACAGGACTCCAGTCTTAATTTTGGCCTCTCAAAGCTCCTAGTGCTTAGCACTGGTGAATTTTCAGTCTTTATACAACTCTGAACCCCCTGATTTAGCATCACGTAGGGCTGAACATGTAATATAAAGTAACCAGACTGAGGCTATACATGGATAAAGTGCACAATAACCACATGCATAAGGTCTGCCAGCTGTAGCACCTGTATTTGCTTAATAAGGTCTGACAATCCTGTAATTAAAGCACTATTTCTAATAAAGGGACCCCAGGCACTAGCCATTTCTGCCCGATAGTATCTCATGGCAGTGTGGCAAATGATGACCTGAGTACAACAAAAAAGAAAATCCCAAGTTCTCTGTATGTTAAAAACCCAGAAAGTTTTAGTTGGTGCTAGAAAACCAGCAACAGTAATAAAAAGAACAAAAGGACAGTCATTAATAACAAATGCTGTGGTAGGCAGCCATAAAAAGGAAACAAGCCTATGCTACTGTCCAAAAATACTCCCCAAATAATTAAATTCATAGTTGCATATTTACCAACTAGTAAAAAAATTAATATATGGCAATCAGATCTGCTAGGCATGCTGTAGTACCTGTAAGTGATAATTAATATCAACCTGATATCTGAATCTTTAGTTGAATAAACTTTTGAAAGAGAAAAGGAAGTACGATATGTCTTTAACTCAACATGCTTGTCTTATGCATGGCTTGGACAATTGTACTCTTTGCTGGGTGAAAAAAATGGCTGGATGGACAAGCCCAGAGGGTTGTTGCGAATGGCGTTAAATCCAGTTGGTGGCAGGTCACTAGTGGTGTTCCCCAGGGCTCGGTGTTGGGCCCCTTTCTGTTTAATATCTTTATCAATGATTTGGACAAGGGGATTGAGTGCAGATGACACCAAGTTGGGTGGGAGTGTTGATCTGCTCGAGGGTAGGAAGGCTCTACAGAGGGATCTGGACAGGCTGGATCGATGGGCCGAGGCCAGTTGTATGAGGTTCAACAAGGCCAAGTGCCGGGTCCTGCTCTTGGGTCACAGCAACCCCATGCAGCGCTGCAGGCTTGGGGAAGAGTGGCTGGAAAGCTGCCTGGCAGAGAAAGACCTGGGGGTGTTGGTTGACAGTCATCTGAATATGAGCCAGCAGTGTGCCCAGGTGGCCAAGAAGGCCAACAGCATCCTGGCCTGTATCAGAAATAGTGTGGCCAGCAGGAGCAGGGAGGTGATCATTCCCCTGTACTTGGCACTGGTGAGGCTGCACCTCGAGTCCTGTGTTCAGTTTTGGGCCCCTCACTACAGGAAAGACATTGAGGTGCTGGAGCGTGTCCAGAGAAGGGCAACCAAGTTGGTGAGGGGCCTGGAGCACAAGTCTTATGAGGAGCAGCTGAGGGAGCTGGGGCTGTTTAGTCTGGAGGAAAGGAGGCTGAGGGGAGACCTTATCGCTCTCTACAACTACCTGAAAGGGGGTTGTAGTGAGGTGGGTGCTGGTGTCTTCTGTCAGGTGGCTGGAGATAGGATGAGAAGAAATGGCCTCAAGTTGAGGCAAGGGAGGTTTAGGTTGGATATTAGGAAAAAATTTCTTTACTGAGAGGGTTGTCAGACATTGGAACAGGCTGCCCAGGGAAGTGGTTGAGTCACCATCCCTGGAGGTATTCAAAAAGCACGTAGACAAAGTACTCCAGAACATGGTTTAGTGGGCATGGATGATTGTTGGACTCGATCTTGAAGGTCTTTTTCAACCTAAATGATTCTGTGATTCTATCCTAGAATGCTCTCTGGACAAATTAAAAAAAAAATCAAAGAAAAAGCATTTAATACAAAATTTGGTCCTAATAAGTCAGTACAGTAATTCTTCTCAAATCTAACATCAAATTTTCTGCTTGAGTTCATGGACCTGAGCAATCCTCTGAAGTTTTACATAAAGGAACAAAGTGACATCCAATTATAGCATCAGGCTCTGCATGACTGTAACCAATGTTGACAATTCCCCAGGACTTCTCTTCAAATCTATTTGAGAAAAGATTGGCTGGACCTGGAACACAAGGGATCAGTCACAGGCAAAGCTAAATTTCATGTTTCTGTTGCTAGCGAGACTAAAACAAGCAGCGACTGTTCCTCTAATAAGGAAGGTACAATAAATGCTATTGTACACAGTTTCTTTATCACAAGTTAGATGTTTGGCAAATTGCCAGTGCAATCCTTCACACAGATTTTACCTACCAAGGAATTAGGACTGAGTTTTCATCTGCTGTGACTCATTACCTATTATACCTCCTGTAATACTTGAGCTAGATGTGGACTTTAAGATTTGAGGGAGACCTGGAGAAGAGTGGAAAGAAGAAAATGCTACAGTAGAAGAACAACTTCAGAAAACAGGTCAGTACTAATTAGACTGTAGTTAAAAACAAACAGACCAAATCTATACAAAATGATAGTATTCAGACTACTAATGCTGCATCATTTCCCTCCAGAGACCACTTCTATGGAAACTTCACTGCACCAAGTAAGGGAATAAAGATAACTTGCATTCATTTTACAATTATTATTAACATGGCTAAACTGCATGATCTTGAAAGAGTCCTGCACATTTATTTTAAGCATCATTAATAGCTATACAGTTCTTCTCCCAAAATACAAATTCCAAAACCACAATGCAACACCTTACATTTCCAGGCTAGCAAAAGCCCTAATTGCACTTCAAACTATACTATTAATGCTAGATTTTGAATTTGGTTTTGAGGAGAAAAGAAATACAACATAAGTTTTTCCATGGAGGTATATATGATAATTACACAGGGAAAGAAAAGAGATGGATTTAATCTGTTTATATGCAAGGAACATAATGAAGAGTTCTTCCTCCTGAACAAGAAGCCTGACTTAAAATTGAGGTATACAGTAATTATTGCTTTAAGAAAAAAGTATTGTTGTTTTAACAAAAGCCTTAATTGAAAGCTACACCTAAGATGTTAAGAACAGGCTACAGAATGATCACTGTGTTCTTGCTAGTTATTTATCTTTTTTCCTATTCTCATCCCTAGCATTTCCCTAAAAAGGCTGAGCACTTACCTGAAAAAAAGTCTTTCCTAGAATAAGACAATTAATACCCAATACTAACAGATGAATGCCACTCTACAAGGAGTGATATTTATCCCACCACACAGCATTTTCCTCTGCCACGAACACAGCAGTATTTACCATGAATTATGGGAAACCAGTGGAGAGTGCTCTGGTTGATCCAGAACAGAACTGTAGTGCCCTGGTTCTAGAGGGGTAGACACCAGAAAAATTTACAACGTACCCATGTAATCATAAATAAAGCTTACATTAAAAAAAAGTAACATGTAGAAAAGTTCTCCCAGAACTATTTTTCTATTTGAATGCTTCAGTTCTGATGCCTGTAGTAAGGGCCTTCCCCCCGCTCCCTGTATTTTTGGGTACAGCTTTGCATATATCTTTCTACTCCCAGTCTATCACAGTGGTACAATAGCTTCCTTGATAGCAGGTAGAATAAGGAAGAGAAGTGAACCACAGCTTCCCTATCTATAAGAAACAAAAGAGGAGCTTGCACTGTACCTGAGTTCCCATGAAGAAAAAAAAAATCCTTTCTTTTTTCATTCTACATAGTTTATATACACAGCAGTGTCTACAGAAGACAGAATTTTGTGTCCTGCTATTTGTCAGAACTAAAAAAACCCACCTGGGTTACCACCTTGACACCCAGAGCAGATGAAGCACTTTCCTCACCTCAGACACATGGATTACTAACAGTACCTGCTGCACTGAAAACACCTGAGATACATAAATCACTTCAGTGATGTCAGTCAACCCTCTCATTGACTCATGAGTACGGGCTGACTTAACTCAGCAGAAATAATGCCACCCTGATTATTTGTCTCAGCCTTAGGGAAAGTACTACTGGGCTACAAATAAGCATTTCCTGGCCTAGTAGTTTGTAACACTGCATATTAAGTGCTGGTTGACCTTAGTATAGCACACTGTAAGCTACAGCTCTTGGAGACCAGCTTTACAAAGTTCAGCTTTCCCTACCATGGGGTAGCAACCACTTAGGAGAGAACAAAGAGCAGAATTAGGCTGTTTTTTTCATTTCAGTTCCACTTGTGTTCTTATATACCATTGGATGGTAAACTAGCAAAGTGCAATATGAATTCCCTAGCAGTAGTAGAGCTCATAATAAAAGTATCAGGGCTTTAAAGGTTCTTTAAATGTGAAGTACTTTACACCATTAACATATTTATATAAGAACATAACAGCAATGAAAATAACAACTCTTTTTTTCATCACAACTAAAGCACATACTGTATGTTTTACAGGTATATTCTAATCTACATTACCCATTTAGTATAAAGGTATCTAAACAGCAGATAAGTACAACAACTACCTTGTTCTACTGCTTTCCTTGTCTTCTAAATGGCATTGTGAAGAAAACCCACCTTAAATAGATAACTTAATCTGCTTGATGAGAATAAAAGCGACAGGTGACAGAAACCTACTTAGAGATGGGATGGGAGAGTTTAGTGAAAGTAAAATAAAAGGAAAGGAGCTGGTTACTTATTTCAAATGGTAAGCTATTAGAAAAAGGTATTGTTATTTAACATAAGGAGTTTAGAGGGGTTTGTTTGTAAGTTTGCTGTTCTGGATGCTGAAAATCATAAGTGTGTTTGTGAGGTTTTGCAGTTGAGGAGTTCTGATATGTATTTCTGCTAATAAAAGAGATGGTTTGTCTACTTCTACCTGAAAGGTGCAGTTAGCTCTGAGGACAGAGGCAGTTATGCTGTGGTTGTACTTAAGATTATGTTAGTCTGTAAGTCTTGTACAGAAAAAAGATAGTAATGCTTGCAACTAATGTATTATTGGTAGTCTTCCAAACTGTGCTGCTAGGTAGCATTCTTGCTTGTCACTAATCAAGACGAAGGCTCTGTGCGAAGTACTCACACAAATGAAGAAAGTGGCTTAATGGCTTATGAAAATAGAGCTTTGCTAGAAAAACAAGCAAAGAAAGAGAAGTACTAGGGTTGTCTAGGGAAAGAATTCATGTTCAGGGTACAAAAAGGAAAAAAAAACCCTGTGTTATTTAGCTGACTTCTTTTATTGTGTAGTTTAATTAGTCTGTGGCTTGTGTAGTAAGTAAAAAAAAATCTAGTTAGTACTTTCAATTTAGATGCCTATAGTGACTTGATATGGCATAGCAGACTTCTATTGTAATATTCAGAGTTTTTTTCTATTAAGTTTGCTTTGTTCAAGCTGTCTGTGCATGCTGTGTACTTGCCATGTTCCATTATCTCTAAAAGCTGAGATGGGACTGTCTGAAGTTTTAAGTAATGAAACTTTAAACTGAAGTCTATGGTAACCTATGTATTAAGAGGAGTACAAATTAACTCAAAAACCCTATACCTCCCTGATGTAAAATATAGCATTTCACATGGAAGTATTGACTTATCTTCAAAGGCAGTACTATCTTTAACTTAATGTTCCTGAACTCCATTACCTGTGAGATTATACTTGCTGGCAGTCTTGGGTTGTTTTTTTCTTTTTCTTCCAAATCTCAATGAAAATACTGAAAGTGTGATGTAGGAAGTAATTAATATTCCTTCAGAGATATTTAGTTCTTTACAACACAGAAGAAGTTTAGAGAAACCACCTTAATTCAAGCAAAAACTGATAATTGAACTATAACTGTATTTAAACAGATATCAGATATAATCTTGGTAATAAAAAAAGAAGCTATATAGTCCTTGTTTCTGTTACCTCCTTTTGGAATACAGCTACAACTATAATACGAATTATATGGACAAACTCCTTATAGAGTTTGAGCTTTGGATATTGGCATTTTCAAATGCAGCGTTACTCCCTTTTCACTGCAGATTTTATATACACAGCTTTATATAAAATATTGCCAATGTTTTCTTTTGTGCATTTTATTGTTCAGTTCCAGTTTATGCAGACTCAGTAGTTCATAAAAACACCGAAAGATTTTTGCCAGCACAGGTGGGTTTTCTTTGTTGTTATTAATTGAGAATGGAAATCCTCTGTTCTTGGATGCATCATGTGAAATACGATGCATGCTTTGGAACAGACAGGAAGAGATTAATAAAATGTGTGTTCTATTCACTATCATCTGGTCTTCTGATGTAGCGTAGTAAGCAAGCCCTGGGGAGTTGTTATAGTCTGGCAGGGTTTATTGTTGGGTGGTACCTAGACTGAGCAGAAGAGATCTTAGCCCAGTACAACAAAGAAATTGGAGTATCGTGGGCAATAGCTATGCAACCTCCCAAATAAAATAATAGGTCACCTTGCAAGTACTAATCTGCAGTTGGAGCCTTAACCTGTCATGTTATGATGTCGTCTTCATTGAAGTTGAAAGGGTTCCCTGCAGAACAAATCCTGTGTGTATCTTCCTTTAATTCTTTTTCCCTTAAAAATCACCCCTCAAAACCTCTCACTTCCCAGTACTTCTCCAGGATTACTGAGCATGGTGGAGGTGGATATCTTTGGCTTGAGGCCCTTGTTTTAAGTGCTTTTGCTATCTTCATTCTTCATTTTTAACATACAATTATGCTGGAGGTTTATCATCTTGAGAGCTGGTTTCTTTTTCTCATGGAAAAGAAAAAACGAGAGCAAGCTGTCACCAAGAGTCATTCTAGGAACAGTAAGAGTTGGATGCTTAGTTACAAATCTGCACTTGTCTTTTGGTGTGTGGGTGCATCTGATGGGGACCAGGCTGCCTCCAGGACAGCGTTGGGTGCAGGGGTCAGACCTCTGCTGCTGTAGGCTTCAGGCTGCCCTGGGGTAGGGACCTGTGCTCAGGGAAGAGGCAGAGGTGGCTGCTCTGGTTAGTTAGCCCTGTGTTACTGAGTCTTTCTGCCAAAGTCCAGTTATCAGTGAAAACTGCATGTAGTGCCTGCCTAATTTTTTCTGTAGCCCTAAAGCCAGAGCACCTATCCATCTTTTTCTCTGCCTGTGCAGCTGGGGGTGGAATTCAGGCAGTTTACACAGAATAGGTCAGAATGGCTTTTCAGTCTTGGTTACCTGGAGGTCCTCATCCAATAATCCCAAAGACAGAGTGGTTGTTACACTTGTAAATTAATTCCATTTTATTCTCAGTAAAACTCGTGTATTCATTCCCTTAAAAGGCCTGCATGTAATTTGTGTTCTGTTCCTTTAAAATAAAAACAAGAAGAAAGTCCTCTTGAATAATGCTTATCTATGGAGGAAAAGGGAAAAACAGAAGGGATCTTGATATGCACGTTGTAAAAACCTGTTAGAGCCCCCCAAAGTGGTAAATGGGTGTGCTCCAGTTTGCTTTCACTCCTTCACCTTTGGAAGTGGATAACCTTTATTCTGGTACAATGTTACTGTGTTAGCTGTGAAAAGGTCCCCTGACATCACATGGCTAATTGGGGCTCCTCAGAGAATAGGATCTGGCTTTTTAGCCGTATCCTGAATGCACTATTGACTTGCTGACAGGAAGCCCTGTAGCTATAACAAAGGAAGAAACGATTCAGCAATCACCGGAAAGCCTCCCTTGATTTCACGTCTGCTAGTCCATCTATTTCCACGCCGGCGGAGCTGCCTTCACATGAGGGTGAAGTCTCTCATTGTTCAGTACTTGGTTCCTCTCTCTTTTTTTTTTTCTTCTTTCTTTCTTTTTACTTTAAAATGGCATATCTTCCACAGGCAGTATCAAAACCAAAAAACCCCAACTGTTAGGGTGATGGAGTGTCAAAAAGTACTAACTACTGCTAGCTGCAGCAGAAAATGGATATGTGAAGACAAAATGCTGCATTATGAATGGCAGGGCGTTTCCAAAATTAGCTTAAGAAAATCCAAGGGATTAGGGTATTGTTTTACTGAACTGTGGCAGACCATTGCTGTCTCTAGGGTGACTCTGCTGCAGCCCTTTAATAGCAAAATGCCAAATCCTGCTTTAGATAAGTTGTTTTTGGTTTCTTACTGTAACAAAGAGGCACCATTCAAAGTTTAAAATGCTTTTGCTTTGTATTAGAGTATCCAACGTGCTTAAGCAGCTAAGAAAATTTTAGGAAATTATTTTATTTTAAAAAGAAAGCATTAAAGGTAGTCTTTCTGTTGATCCATGCTTCTTGTGAGAGTACAGCGTATGCCAGCATGCTTAGCATGACTAGGAAAATTCTTTTGCTGTATTTGGGCAACACGTACACCAGGGAATTTTTATACTTATCTGGATGAACTCAAAACATCAAATGTTCAGTCCAGATATTGGAACAGTCAAAATTAATAAATATGCTAGGAAGTGCATAAATAACAGCTGTCTAACCCTGATATTGTTGCCTGAAGCCTTCAAAAGACTGATTAACAACTAAGAAGGAGGTGATAGTTTAAAGACAGAGAACTAAAACATGAGAAGTGTGGTATGCTTGCAATTCAAGGACTGTTTAGATTATGTGTACTCAAGGTAAAGTTTATCTAGTTTAAGATTCTGCTTACAATAGAGGATGCTTAAGGAGCGTTTGGATAATAGTCAAGCCACCAGATAACGGCCATTTCAGTGTTACAGATTTGCTAATTAAGGACATACAGCCTCCGGTATTGAGAAACGAGGGGTTGGCAAGAGAAACAAAGACCCTGGTGTCCTCAGAGGGCGCATGCCCCTAGAAGGACAAAAGGAGTAGGGGTATTCTTCCCCAGACGACCACCAGAGACCCCCGCCCAGGCGTAGAAGACTCTGGGATGATTGCTCAAGAGAACAACACGTCATACTTGCTCAATGAATATGCAATAGTTAGGCGGAACATAGGTATTAGATAGGCGTGGTGTTTTAACTGTAGTGTATAAGTATGGACTGAAAACCTCATTAGGTGTGCTCGATTTGTGGAAATCCTCCACCTTGCACCCTGCACAGAGTAAAGCAATGTCTCCTCTCTGAACATACTTTGTGTGTTACTTTCTGACCAGGTAACAATATGTTTATTTTAAGACGTGTAACAACAGAAAGTTTAAATATCCTTGTTTTAATGCAGTTTCATGAGGTAGGAATGTGCAAATTATGATACAGAATCAAAGCATTCGTCCATATACTTTGTCATTTCATCTCCTAATTGAAATAACAAGTTTGAGGTATCCCTGAAGTTGTGTTCTTTGTCCTAATTAAATCAAAAGGAAAGTACTATTTGCTCTGACTGTTCACAGAGAATGCTGTCCTCTTTCTGAAGCAGCTTAGCCTTTCCACATTATGCCTTGAGTAACTCCTTGTGCTACTCTTCCAGCTCTTTAATTTTTTTAAAATGTCTGTGTTTTCTGTGATTCTGTATTGCTGCATGGTTTCTGAGGGTTTTATCTTCTTAATTTAGGGCTATGGATTAGTTTCCTTTGGGGGGGGGGTGGAAGGGGGAGTGTAGGAGAGGTAAGGATTGTTTGCTGAGTCATCCTTAAGATCTGTTGTGAGAGTTTTCTGAAGGCCCAGGGAAAATTTTGGCAGGCTAACCCTCCTGCAGAGGTGGCGGGGGTGCAGTTCTGTGTTGGAGACACTGGAGCCCAGCCAAGGCATGGCAAATCTCAGGTTAATCCTGTCTGGGCAGAGCTTAAGATGATCATATTTAAAATAATGAAGGTAAATCTGAACTTTAGGTCATATCTTTGGAATATGGTAGTAGTCACTCTCCACTGTAGGCCTCTATGCATAGTAGGATGGGGGTGACTTGGGGGAGGGTAGATGGCAAAACACGCTTTCCTCTATGGCCTTAACAAGGTGGCAGTTTCTGTAAATTTTTGCAGGGTCGATATGGAATAAAGTGTTAAACTGATGTTAATCTAGAAGTGAAAACTTCACCCATATACTCCAAAGTGGCTATGTTTCCATCGGTGTGATATCCAGTTGTGACCATCAATGGGATTTTTCTGGAGGGTGGCTATGGACCCAGAAGTCATGAGGCCTTTCCTAGCAGTGCACTTTTGCTGTTCCCAGCAGAAGTCACACAATTATTTGTTGGGAAGTGTTGCAGGACTGTGTCAGAAGCCTTCCAAGTGTTTTATGGAGGAAAATGTGACTCGGGAACACAAGCCCCTAGCTGAAGGGAATGTCAAGCTTTAATGATGGCTTTCTTGCTGTGTATAAAAGGTCAATGCCTATCTTATGGAAAGTTTGGAATAAAAATAATCATAAAACCTTAGGAGAAGAGCACCAGGGGATGGGGGAAGAGAGATCATGCATTTACAAAGCAGGATGTTCCCTGTTGATCTGGAATTCAGCTGTGAAAGTGGAATGAGGATATAAAGCACCATCTTCATTGCTTAGGGACTTCCATTTTCATAGATATGAGAATTGTTTGAATTATCAGTGTTTCTTCAAGTCTGGCACTTTACCCTCATATATTTATTGCTGTATTCTTTGTCCCCTGTGCTGATATGAACACGAACAAGTATAAAGTACCAGTGCATTATGTGTGCGGAAAGGTGCTTCTCTATGGGAGAAAGGTAAATATTTACTTGCGCAGTTGGGTCTACGTGTATACACACACACATATATATGAAAACAGAAATATAAAAATAGATATTTCTGTAGATATAATCATAGAATGTATATAGATCTATGAATATATTATCTGTCTATATATTCATAGAATATATATGATAGATCTATGACCATATAGAGCTCTATATCCCTATAGATATGATCCCAGGAAAGAGGTGGTACAATTCCAGAGCTGCCTTTAGTCGAGACGAGGCAGGCAGGCAGGGGCTGTGCGCAGGCAGGCGCCCAGCGCTGGGGGGCAGCGCTGGCCCGCAACCCGCCGCCGCCCGGCTGAAACCTTCCGTGCTGAAAACGCGCTGGAAGTTTGAGAGTGCGAGCAGCGCTCTGAGGGGCTTCCTGCATCTGAAGGGCAGGCAAACGTGGCCCTGGACGGATGCCTTGCGTGCTTGACCCCCTTCTTTATTTTAAATGAGAAATCCTCTTTTCCTTTTGCACTCTAACCTGTTAAAGGAGGGAAGGGTGCTGGCAAGCTCTGGGCTGGGCTCTGAGCAGTTAATGTGCTGAACCATCCTCACGGCCCATTTTGGCAGAGTTAAGCCTCTGACAGAAGATGATGCGACCCGTGGAGGCACAGAGGTCGAATCGCTCAGGGTCCCTAGAAGGCCTGGAGCTTGGGGATTGCACCGGCACCGCAAAAAAGGAAAAGGCAGGGGATAGGTCCGGTTGCCCTAGACGGCACAAGCGCTGTCTATGTCCAGTGCTGTATAGGAAGTATGTAATAATACAGTGGCTAGTTTTGTGCTTCTGCATGCTTCATCTTTACGTTTCTAGCAGCCTAGTGAATGGTGGAGAGAGCCACTATCTTCTGCTGCATTTCAAAGAGCAATCTATTACAGGAAGTTGCACATTATGCTTTCTGATGGAAACATTACTTTTTTCCCCCCATATGCTGATATTTTTTCCATTAATTCAAAGTAACATGAAACTTATGGCTGTTTGCTGAGTATGTGAAGTGAAGTATTAGCCAATGTGACAGAAGATGTATCCCATATAAAGGAAATTCTTGATCACTGAAAGTCCATTCTAAAAATAGCTAAACATTTACTGAATGCTGCTCCTAATATGAACCTTCTAGCTGCCCTGGGGCAAGAGGGTAGTCAACAGTGGTAGATATGTTCTATAAAACTGTATATGGCACCCAGCTTGTTTCTGGCTCTGAGGAGGCTTGAATTCTTCAGGAAGCATCTTCCTATTTATTTTTTTTTTTTTAGTTGCCAGATTAGTTAAGTGACTTATCTGTTGTTTCTATCACTGGATTTTTTTTGTTAGTGACTTTAGTTTGTGTCACTGGGAAATAATGATTGTCTCTTAGCTACTGTTGATGCTTTCTTTCTCTAGAGTTCCCTGGGGAAGCAGATTCTCCGAGCCTCTATTCATGTAACAAAGCAGAGCGATTACTTATGGACTTCATTTGTGTATATAAAGATTGCTCATGGTGCTAAGATCGCTGTGATCAAGCCATCTCTGCTGGGATTTCTTACATGGTGATCAATAATGTGTCTTGCTCCTTTCAGTTTATAAGTGCAGCTCTTATTCCCATGTGTAAAAATGGTGCTGTGGATGAAGTGCACTTACATGTTTTATTTTTCAATGGAAGAGGTATATATTCCTTGTTTGTTTTTAGGGTGTTAGAACCACAAAACCATATTGTGAATGTTTTCTTTGGTTTAGCAATAATGATAATATCTGTTTCCTATATCATGCTGTTGGATAATGTTATTTCCATTTCATACATGGGGAACTGAGGCACAGCAAAGTAAAATGAATTCCTGGAAAACACCCAAGGAGCACATGGCAGAAGCTGGAAAACAATCAAGTATTCTCAGTACTAGTCATCTGCTTTGTGCACAATGGTACTCCTTCATTAAAATTGGAAGGATTTTCTTTTCTTGGGAATGAGGACGTCAAGCATTGTGTAAGAGGCATTTAAACGCTAATGTAGCTCCATCTAGCTGAAAAAAGAATGCAACAATCTGCACTTTTTGAAATGTAAATAACTAAACATTTTACTAAAAAATAATTTGATGTAATGGAGGGAAAGAAGGACCAGAAGATGAAAAGTTAAGGGAAGAAGGAAATATCAGTAAAAAAGTGAAATTGCTGTTACTGTATTGCTATAATAACTAACCTGTTCTAAGGGTTTGTAAACTTGATACAACTAACCTAACAAGGCTTCCTTGGCCTATTGGAAGAATGCAAAACTCGAGCTAAAATACGTTTCGTAGGTACCTGCAGTTACAGATTCTTATTATTCTTTATTTCCACAGTAAACAGGGAGGTGGCCTGTCTCACCTCTGCCTGCTATAGGTGGTCCCAGAGCTACAATTTGCTCTGAAGGGTGAAGGACCCTATTTACAGGACAGGTGCCATAAAGCACATGCTTATCAGCCATGACTGAACAAGGCTTTTGATCCTGACTGGTCACATTTTTCCTTTGAACCTACAAACCAGAGAAAGTGCCTTGTGATGTTGAAACTGTTTTTTACAAAACATCAAACCTCCCACTTTGGACATCAGAAAACAGACTTGCTCTGTCAGACTGAAAATAGAAACCCCTATTCTTCCATCATCCACTTCTCTGATCTTGTGCCAGTAGGTCACAGCAAGGGTGGTTGTCATTATGGTACTGAAGCATCCCACTTTTCTTGTCCTCATTCTCTGTGACTCAAGGGTGCATTATTCCCCAGGACCACTAGTATATCCTTGTTGTAGCCCTGCAAGGATTTTTCAGGGGGGCTGGCATTCCCTATCACACTTCATACTCATGATAGCTTGGCCCAGGCTAACCTGCCTTTTTGTCTACACAGAGCAGTCATGTACATCACAGGGTGCTTGCTCTGAGCATCCAGGGATCCCCATACCACTGCAGGAGTAGATAACCAGCTTCCAGCAAATGGAATTTCTACCTGTCTGTGGGCTGATACTTTGGTATGGGCAATGTGACCAAAATATTAGTAAGAGTCTGCAAGGAGATTCATATTATGGTTTAACCTTACTTCTTTTGAGAAAGAAACACATCTCCAAAGAAGCACTCACTTTAAGGCACCAAGGGTTCAAGATTGCTCTGAGACTACTGGAAAATATTGGTACTTCTGTCTCATGGTCCTTCAGAAAGTGAAAAGATATGCCAATCCTTGTGGAATTCAACAGGCACTGGGTAATAACTATCACCTTGAACACACGATGCCTGTTCACTGAGAGGGTATGGTAAAAGAGAAGCTGAAATCTTATTTCTTTCTCATTGCTGTGATTAAAGTTGAGAGGGATCATCTGTTATATTAGGGGCCTCCGGTCCTTTTCCTGTAATGGGTCATGGGATAAAGAAGACTTTGGTAAGTGGAAACTCTCCAGGAAGTTGCAAGATGATGCCCAAACATGTGTATGAAACTCTGAAGGCAAGTGGATGCCATTTCTAAAACTATTTCCTTGTGTGGCAGGACTTATCTATGCTGTTATGGCCCATGTGCAACACTGGCAAGACTAAAGACAAATATTTTCAAATGGACTCAGTTTGGGACATAGTTTGTTGGCTGGCTGTGCTCAGGTAACCCAAAAGTGTACTGGTTAATACTGGTGTGCCTTAGTGACAGGGAAAGGAGAGAAGGGCTGCCCTGTGAGCTTGCACACTGTAAATACAGGGTGACATTTGTGAGTTACTGATTGGAAAGGTATGTGCTGCTTTCCTGGTCAAATTGAGCTAGAGATCTATTATAGTTATTTCTGGTGATCACATGTGTTTGCTGGTATTACATTCTTATTTAAGAATGTAAAAGGATGGCTGTTCTGATCATTTTAGGAATAATTTGTTCTTTACAATTTCAGTGTTACATATCCTATAAGCCCTTATGTTGACTATAAAAATGTAGTTGGAAAGTTTATTCTAGTCAATTTCTTTTTAAATGTCTGTCTTGTGACTTTTTTTGAACTTAAAACACAAACCTTTTGTTTTCCAATGATTCAAGAATTATTCAACTCTAATAAAAACCTTCAAATATGTATATATTTTTAATTTATAAATATTTTTGAACAACTACTACAGCTTGGGAAAATCCTCAAGTTCTTAAAGATACAATTAAGGGGGGGCAAAGGTTTGGCAGACTAGCTGTCTGTTAGCAGCTTAAAAGTGTTTTTTGAAAGTATAAGCCAGTGTAAATGAGAGCATACTTGTTTTTAATCAGTCAGTGTACAAATAAAAACATTGCAAACAGAGTTGTGAACTTAGGAAGGAGGGTTTTAAACCAGGTTTGATGGGGGAAGAGGGACCAAGGGCTAGAGGTGAGAGAGGAGACAACACTAAGCGGGGGAGATGTGCCCAGCAGAAGGCTGTAAGGAGGACTTTGACATTCCCATTCAGAAGGTAGGGTGCTCAGAGGCTTACTTTGTATGTAGGTGCGTTAACATGCTGAGCCCGGGTGGCACGAAAGAGAGGCTGGAGATCCATATGCAGTCAGAAGACTGTGTATGGATGGATTGTGCAGAGTGTCATCGGAGCACTCCAATGCTCTCATTGAAAATAGGCCTTTGAGCTGGTCAAGCATGTCCAAGTCCTACAGCCGTGCTGGATCAGGCTGAGGATGGAGAGGATGCAAGCATCGTTTAAAGCCTTTTCTCCCTGTCTCAGCTTCCAGTACAGCACTGTTTTGTCAGGCCAAAGAATCTACTGGATTTCATCCAGATTTCCCTTGTTCTTATGGCTAGATTTACTAGAGTTTAGATAACAATGAAATGTGAACTGATTTTGTCAATCTGTCTGCTCTTAGGTCTCAGACCCCTTTGTTTCTACTCCCATAACAAGCAGCCTTTTCCAAAAAAATTACAACCACAGATCTGGCAAGCCAGGATGCTGCTAAACACAGAGCATGTAGGACTGAGATCCTAGGATGGCAAAACTGCTGGCTCATGGTCTGTGCTAAGGATCCAACTGTGGAAAGTTGTGGTATTCTTGCATTAATATGAGTAACTCTGTTTGGCGGTTTATATGCTCCGACCTTTGCATCCAGAATCTTTCCTAGAGCAGTCTTTGCCATGTGAACTGTTAAAGAGCTTGGCAAGCTAGTAGCATAGCCTAAATACGTTGTGGCTCCCTCCTCTGAGCTAGCTTTACCAGGGACCAACCAGAGTGCCCAGCTGAAGGAAGGCTCCTTCTAAGTGACACTGAGTACAGCTTGTTTGGAGGAGAGAAAAGACAATTTCCTTGTTAATCAAGTGCCAGCTCTGACCAACCATTTGAGGAATATTTGGTGGGATGCTTCAGGTCTTCCTGCCTACTTATGACCCCCAGGTTGACTCTGGAGGAACTCTGGAGAGCTGTTACATAGCTGTGTAGCTGATGAGATGTGGGATGTGTATATGTGATGGTGCTTGAAGGCAGTGACCAATTGCCTGGAAGAAGACATGTGAAAAAGGTTAATAACATGAACAATGTGAGCTGGGGTGACAGCTTCTTTCTGAGCACACTGTGAGTGTCCTGCAAGAGTATCTGAGCATTGGTAAGGTGTTTACATCTTCTCTCCCCTCCAACCAGCTTACTAACCTGTTCAGAGCACAGAGACCACGTTACAAAAGTGGCTTTTGGGAATATTCAAGTTTGGGGAAAAATCACCCAAATCCCCTTCTCAGCCAGACTTTTCAAAACCTATTATCTGCTCTTTTTCTCCCTAATGTTCTTTTTTTTCCAGTACTGGTATGGTCTGAAACAATGCAAAATAAAGTTGCTCATTTGAATACCAAAAATTTAAGAGTGCTCTGATACTCACAGAACGAATTATGGCCTTTGCAGAGTCTGAGACATTACAAGTCAGGGGTTTGCAGGAAATTGGCCTGCTATGGAATGCAAAAAGCTTACCTGTGGGTTTTTCCCTAGCAAAGGATACTTCTTGGTGCCTATTGAAAGGGATAAAATCAGAAGGGAAACAGCAGAGATTGCAGTGAGACTTTTTTTTTATCAACATGTGAAATGGTGCCTTGGTAGGGGAGCCAAAGGCTGTAACAGTTTCTTTGACAGAATTTTGTCAGTGCAACTTGTCCATGGTCACCAGTAGCCTGCTGTTTCTAGTCTAAAAACTCCTGTCCACACGTGCCTATCTATTGAGCAGATTCTGAGCAGGCAAATAATTTTCTAGAATGTATATAATTAGTATAGAACTGGGGAGGGTATTTACAAAATGGAGAGGAACTAGGGATAGAAGAGGGTTTGTCTCAGCGGGGTTTTCTGGAAAACAGAAAGCTGAAGGTGCCAGAGGAAAGAAATGACCCAAAACAGCCTCCCCTTGCTCTGCAGGAGGCTGAGCACGCTGGCTGCTGGTGTGCAGTCAGGGGAGCCCTGTGAGGGTCTGCATCTGGGATCCTCTGCTGTTAGAGGCTGTGGATGCATGGTACTTATGGGCAGTAACTGTTCTGAAGTTAGAGGGACATGACTGATCACTGACATTTTCCTGCAAGATAAATCAGCAGCAGATTTGACTGTTGTCTTTTTTCTCTTGGTACTTTGATAGCTTTACTAATTCATACAATGAAGGTTAATATTTTTCTCTGTTCTATTAGTTTATTTCTAGTTTTGTGGTCCTTAAGCCAGTGTCATCTGCTTGCTGTGCACAGTAGGAAAAGTAGGAAAATGTCTAGTGGAAAGGTAGTTTAGAGTTGATGGTCAGGAGATTTTCTGGGTCCTAAAAATATTTGGTTTGTGGTTTTGACCAGCGTACTGTGGCATGTGGAAAAAGAAGTGGTTTTTGTTTTGGTTTTTTTTGCATAGCAGCAACAACAGTCATAATGTAGTGATGTTATCTGGAGGTACCATGTTCAGCTGGAGTGCAGCTGGGAAGTCTGCTGTGCAAACACCCTGCCAAAAAAAACCCCCAAACCCACCAAACTCAAACCAACCCTATAAACCGCCCCCCTGCCTGCTTTTGGAAGTTTCCAGTCCAAATAGCTAAGACAGAAAAGAAGGCAGTCACTGAAATGCCTTGGGATCACTGTATGTAGGAGGAGGAAGATAGTTTGCTTAAGCTATGTACCTATCTCTTAGATGGCTAGAATAATACAGAACCTACAAGCAAGTATAAATCTGTCCTTTCCATGTTTATGGGGTCTCTCCATGACCTGAGAATACTTTTCGATCAAAATAGACTGCACCAGGGTGAGCATCCAATTACAACACCTGTGTTCAAAAAGCTTGTACCTCATTCAGTTAGCATTGGATATGGCTGATGGAAAATTAAGTGATGACGAACCTCTATGGCCAAAGAAAAGGAAAGGCTCCTCTATAGGAACATTTTCTCTATGCGAAAGAAAGGGCAAGCATAAAACTGGGTTGCTGCAACAGAAGCACTATTGTATGTGTTGTTTTATCTTGTATTTACCAGGAGTTGTCCAGAATATGAAATGATGGAATTGTGTGGGCTCCAAAGCTATGTACAAAATTTCAGCAGAAGGCTAAGAATTATTTTGTTGCATTTTTTGTAAAAATAAGGTTACTTTCCTGTTCACTGCCATGTGCTGGTGTGTATTTTATGATTCTTGTCTGCTCTAATTGGCTTGCAGTCAAGTGTTAGGGTGGGGGTCAGCAATCTGCCATTGCTGGGATGCTGGCTCTGGTTTTCATGCACCAGCAGAGCACTGTTCATAATACTCTTCCCCAGCTCCCCCCTGTTCAGCACAGAGACGTGAAAGTCTTCCAGACAATAGCTTTTGTATTCTGTAAACACACCAAAGGTCATAAAAATATTCAGTGCTAACATTAGCTCCTGCTTTTCAGCCTCTGCTACCCCCATTTCACCCCATATAATTGTGTAAAAAGGTGAATAGTTGTCTTCAGGCTTAGCAGTGAGGAAAAAGTGAGTTTGGTCACTTCTGCAATAGGAGAAACCTTTTCTCAGTAGGTGCTACTGGCTTCAGGGAGTTTTGTTTGCTCTTTACTTTTCTCTGTCTTGCCAGCACTGAGGACAACCATAATAGGCCCTCCAGGTTAGAAGTATCTTATCTAACCTCTTTGAGAACAAGCAATGTGAAGGTGCTAACTTGCCGCTATTTAAAAGGATTCAGAGATCTATAATGTTACTGGCAATTGATGAGTCAAAGTAGGCTGTTGTAAAGAGCTGCATCCAAAATTGGCAATTAACATTTCAAACCCTTGATTCCAGTGTCTTTTGTTTGGAAATGTGTGATCTGACATCTGCTGTTTTATTTAGGATTGCAAGGTTTGCCTTTTAATGTCTTGTTGCTACTGCTCAGCTGTGAGGTTGCCATCCGGGCCCCATTGCAGTCAACGAACCCTCATTTGACATCAGTAAGAGCAGGACTGGACTTCCAGTGCTCTGTTGCTTGCTCGCAGTGCACAGCAGGCTCCTCAGCTTTTGAAGAGGTTGGTCCAACTAGGATAAATCCCAAAAGATGATGGACTTGGGGACCCCCTGCCTCAGCCCAGTAACTGGAGTCCCAGAGCCCCAGCTTAGGCAAAAGGCTAATCCCCAGACCTGCAGTCCAGGGCAATGGCCACAGCACTGTACACCTCTCTGGGGCAGCAGCTGGGGCCTGGCCCAGGGCAGGGAGGTCACCTCCAGCCCCTCTCCTTCTTGCATGGAGCTGGCGGGCCCGGGGCTCTCCAGAGCATGCAGGAGGGTGGAGGTTGTCACCATCCAGGCTGCTGCGCTACTGGAGCTGGTGCCACCATGAGCAGTAGTGCTGTATCGTATGAGCACTCCTGCAAACAAGCAGGGCTGTTCTGCCCCGTCTTGTGTATTCCCTGCTCCTCTGGAGTGATGGAGAAGGAATGGCTTTTCTTAGGTTGTCTTAACCCTTGCAGGATGTCATGCCTCTTATTTGGCCCAGGTACTTCTTTTACATGAGGCTTGTACTCTTCGTGGTCCAGCTCTGTACCTCTGGCTTCCTTGTTGATTCTGTCTTTGCTTTTGGACTGACTTGAAATCCAGACCATCACATACTGCTGTCATGATTTAGAGATGCAACTCCCCATCCCCTTAAAATTCTTTTCATTCTTTAGTTTTGCACTAAAAGCAGTAATAGCTTAGATAGAAAAACAAAAAGAGTGTACTTCATGTATTCCAAACTTCAGCTCCCCTGATCTTTGGCTCCACTTTCCCAGTTTGTGATGTCAACAGAAGTCTTGAAGATTAAGAACTCATATCAAATTTCACTGGTTGGCTTGAAGTTACCCTACTGGGAAATGTTGCATTCTCTTTTTCCTTCTGTCAAGTAAAATTTAAGTTGTTTAATAAATAAAAAAAAGTCTGAAGAAGGTCAAGGCTTCTACTGAAATGAAATGGACATGAGCAGGGTGCAGTGTACAGCCACCTTCTGGCCAGGATTCCTTAGCATCCCACCTGCCCACCACCAGGAGTGCTGCCTCATCCCATGGTATCACCACAGCTCCCACTGCCTAATCTAGACTTGGACTTCATCTGCTCTGGTTACCTGCCTAGCTGCTCTAGATTTGCACTTTCTCCAAAACTGGGAAGTCCTCAAGAGTTTCTTTTCTCTTTTATGTCTTTTCCCCAGGCCATCAGACAAGAACATCCACATTGCTACTGTGGGTCCCTTTGGGCACCCATGAGCTTTAATGTTTTGAAATTATTGGGGGTGGGTGGGGAATTTGGTTTCTTTAGAAATTAAATAAGCCTAAATATTTGAAGACCTATAACTGAGATTGTGATTAAGCTTAATGTAGAATGGAAGCAGGGGTGTGGGGTTTTTTCCTATAATGTGTTTATATACACCCAACACAAGAAGAACCTAATTTGTTTTTAAGGAAATTGTATTATCAAAAGAGAAACTTTCCCCAGAGCCCTTCTAGCATGGTGAAAAACAGACCCAACCTTGCTCTTGTCTGCACTCAGCCACACTGCGGTAAGCGAGCGAGGAAGCTCAGTATGTGTGTGTGTGTGTGTTTTGACAGTGACACCAAATCTTACATCTTTGCTATGCAGTCACTACTCCTCCCACATGCTGCTTGATATCTACTTGCTCCCATACTTTAGGGTAAAGATCATGCCTTTTGGGGATTAAGACACACACCAGGAAGGACTCATTTCAAAAGCGATTGGGATAGGGGCCCAGGGAGCAGAGGGTCCAGCTTCTGGGATGGATCCTGCTTTCCCCCTCTGAGCACACACTGGCTGACACTAATGGAGGGGGCAGAGCCTCCATTCCCTGTTGTATTTGCATCAGATAAGGCAGTAATTTCTGACTTAACCTTTCCATGGGAACAAACTTTCACTTCATTAACACTGGTGCCAGTAACAGGATGGGGTAATTCACCATGTGATCCAGACCTGGCTGTGACCTGCATGGAGCCATTCAGTGGCAGTACTAATTAGTGCCTTAGTGCCACGTGAACACTTCTCCACAGTCGCTTTGGTTGAGGCCACAACTAATTTTGCGTGAACCGCTAAGCAGCCATCGCCTGGTAACTAATTTTGGCCTCTAACTGCCTCTGCAAGACCGCCAACCCTGCTGATGAGGATGAATGACATCCTGTTGTTATCTGTCCTCTGGGCAGCTGCTAAATTCCCTCAGCAGCTTTGGTTTGCTGTCTCTATGGAAGGAGAGTGCTCCAGGCATTGCAGCATGTCCCTGATATGAACGTGAATAACAAGTGTAATTGGGGGCTGACTGGGCAGAGATGCATCAGGCCCCAGTGACAGAAGCTCAGGTTGGACCCTGGAAATATTTCTTTCTTTTTGGTCTAATGTTTGGATCAAGGTGGAGAGGAGGGGGAGCAGGAGTGCTGAGGCAGGCTAACAGTTTTCTCCAAATTCCAAGGAGACACCATCTGACACTTTTATGCATTTAATTCTGCCTCCAATCATTTGGTGTGGCTGTGCAATACACTACGTGCATGGCACTGTGAGGAGCTGCAGAGGAAATACCTACAGTGAAGGACTGTTTGGGATCGCAGAGGAGGAGAGTAGTGGGTTTTGGCAGGGCTGCAGACAGCGTTTACCCAGAAGATGTAAGAAAGCTAATTTAAACTTTCTGATTAGGTGGATTTTGTAGTTGGGAAAGGCCTTAGAGTTAGTGGCGTTAAGTGAGCTATTACCTAGAATGAGAAAGTATCTTCTTGTCAGGGGTCCAGAATATTGATTTCTCTTGTGTTGTTAAATTGTGGTTTGGTGTCTATCCTCAAGGGTCTTTTAGCTATTTTCCTAATGCCTACTGTATTAGATACTTGGGGCAGCGCCTGTTGCCTTGAGGACAGGCTCCGTGTGACTGGAGCGAGCTTCAGTGCGTGCACACACGTCCCGAGACTGTGTCCTTGACTGCTGGTGTTTTACTGGAACCTGCCACCTGATTCACCTCTATCTGCTGCTGTTGACAACGGCTAAGCCAAATGCTGTCTACATTAACCTTCTGGGGAACACATCAGGAAGAATAATGAGAGGCTTTTTATTAGAAACAAACAAACAAAATCTGCACCAAAACCCCCCAAACTCCCCCAAACCCAGTGTTAGTAAAGAAGTAAAAATTGCTCAGCCAGCTCTGATTCTTAAACCTAGTTGCTGTAACAAGTGGTCCCAATAATGCAATATTCAGAATGCCTGCTTCTGTAATTTTGTACTGAGGATGTATTCTCTGTGTTGATGGTGTTTTGGTGGTGGTGTTTTTTTCTTTCTCAGATGTTTAGCTTGGATTTCCCCATGAGAAATCAACCCTTTTCTAGTAGAAGCTTCAGAACTGTAGTAGGCAATACAGTAATAAGTCAAGGGTGGAAATTAAGAAACTGGTTTAAGATTGAAATTCATAGTACCTTTTACAGACAGATTATCATGTAAAGATCTCCACACAGTTCCAATAAGGCTAAACAAATGTATTTACAGGCTGGATATCTAGCATTCAAGCTGTCAGGTACCAGCTATGGGACTGGGCTTTACCCTGAGGTAGAAGTTTATCTACTGGTAAAATAAGATGTGCCAGTGGAGCTTCTGAAGTGAAGCAGAAAATCAGACCCCCTGACCATTTGCAGTCAGTAAAACTTACATGGCCCTCTTTATAAGGGGCCTGTTCTGTGGTTCTAGACACATTTTAGTTTGCCTGACCTTCTTATTTATCCCCCCCCAGTTTCTGTACTTCACTGAAGTTGTGCTCTGCTGTTCGCTTTACAGACCATCCCCGTATAACATTCAACAATTCCAAATTGATTAAGTTTAGTGAAGGATGAAGTGATCCCTATTTGTGTGTGTTTTTCTGAAGTACTGCTGACAAAAGCTATGTAAATGTAACACATGACTACTGTTTATGGTAGATTAAGCTTGTTCAGCATTTGTCAGTAATGTACCCAGTTTGCAATTAAAAGGATTTTGTGGTGGGGTTGTTTTTGTGATTTGGGTTAATAATTAACCTAATCTCACAAAAACTATCTGGCAAAAACAGCTAGACTGGACAGATATGTGGCAGAAGGCTCCTCAGCAGGAAGAAGGTGACCTTTGGAAGTGAACAGCAAAGCTACTATGTTAAGTCTGCAGAGACTCAGAAGCAGTCTAGCTAGACTTTTTTTTTTCCCAAGACTGAAATATAGTTTAAACTGTCTGGTTTTCTGTTGTTCCTGTCAGCAGTATGCTTGTGTTTTCCTACTCCTCCAAGAACATAGCTCTGTGTGATAGCACCTAAGCCAAATTATGCTATGCAAGCTGTTGTGCCAAATCAGGAAATTTTAGAGAATTTGTGGACCCTGGGGAGAAAGGTCTGTGAAGGCTTTGACCCATGGAACCACAACAAAGCTGCTGTGTTTCTAGGCTAATTTTGCTTCTGTTTTACCTTTGTAGTTGACTTCATAGAGGTAATGTCCGTATAAGAAAGACAAACTATGGTGATCAGTGTCTAGCAGTCTTGTGCAGACAAACTAGGAGGGAAACCAGTTTGGATCTTTAAGCTAAAATGTGAGTGGAAAAGAAAGGAGGATGCTCTGACCGATGGCACACCGATTGAGGGGAAAGGCAACGTGTGGCACTATGTCTTGGATTTTCTGGAGTCTAACAAATTCTCCTTGGCCTGCCCCTGCATGTTGCCTTTTTGTATTTAAAAAAAAAAAAAAAAAAGCTTATGTTCTTCATTATCAAGGGCAGTAGAAATTCTGCAGAAATTTGGGACTAGAAAAACAAAGCAGATGCAGTCAGTGGGTGGTCTGTATTCACTGCAACATCTCAAGTGCCTGGACACTGAATTTGTTGTAATCACTTTCACTTTATAAGCATATATCTGGGTGGGAAGGGAGTGGGGGAAAGAGAAAAGTAACAACTGTTATTTACTGAGACAATATGTTCCCACCAATACTGATTTTCAAAAAGAAAGTAAAGATGTTTCCAGAAAGGAAATGTGAAACAGCATATTGTTAAGAGTCACCTTGTTTATATTTTTGTATCACAGCCCAGCCTCAGTTCTCTTGTTTCACTGAATTTAAATTCACTTTTGATCTGGCTTTTGTTTCTTACTTAAATGAAGCTCATGTGTTAAACAATTCTGGTTCCTTTAAAAAATGCTGATCAATTGTTAAGTCCTAAACCCATGGGTATTTCCTCTTCTTGTTGGCTAGAAGAAGCAGACTTTCCTTGCCCTTTGTTTTTTGAGAAATGCGTCCATTGCTGTGCATTTGCCAGTGGCACAGGATGCTTTTCAGATGCAGAGTGGCCAGGCAGGTGCAGCCCTACACCAGTGGGCAAAGCTGCTCATGATACTGGGTGGATGTGCCATATAAGCAACATAAAACTGATTTTAATTATTTTTTTTTTCTTTTTAAAGAGCAATGAAACCCTTTTAAAAAAAGAGACTTGAGAAAGCCATTTTGTATTTAGTGTCCAGGGCTGCCTTTACTTCTCCTGCATAGCAAATGTAGTACTGGGGTCACTCTCCTGTGCCAGGGATGGATGTCCTCCCACGGGGTCACTAAGGAGTTCCCTCCCTTCTGCCCATGGATACCAGGCTCTGTAGGATTATCTGAACAGGCTTTTAACAAACACTCAGATTTTAATTTGATCTTCAGGCTGTGAGCCTCGTGCCTGCTCCTGAGTCTGGGTGTGTGTGCTGGACACCTCTCCCTGCAGTGACAGGGCAAGACCTAGTGGGTACCCTCCTTCCTCCTCCTCCGTAGGGAAACCCCCTTGCTCTACAGGCTGGGGGGGCAGCACAGTATTTTTTGTCGTACATGCAGTCTGAGGTGACAAGGAAGTAAGGTCCTGCAGTGTACAGTTTCTATATAGCCTGAGGGTATCAGAGCAAACTCTACTGTACAAACTCCTCAGTAGATAGTACCGTGCTTGTAGATATAATTCCACATTTGCAAACACTTGCTATACTACATGACCCTCTACATTAGTGTTATGACCTTTTATGGAGCTTTCTCAATGAATTATTTCTTATTTTTCAGTTGCTAGCACAGCAAGCTGGACTGTGAAGGTGAAAATGTGATAAGAGTATATTTGTTCTAAGGTAATGGGGTAGTGTTCTGTATTGCTGATGGCTGAATCTGACTGCCTTGCAAAAATCATGCTGTAGGAAGTTCCTCAGATAATGTAATTTTGTTTCCTGTTTCTTCCAAAGCAAGAGCCAGAATCTTTTTTATGTCTACTTCCTCTGTATTCCTCTTTCCTTTGGCTTACTGGATAAAGCTGAACTAAAATATCAAATCTGACTCTGCTTCATGGATGGGTGAGGTTTGTAGCAACTCTGACCTAATACAGAAACCAATTCCATTATTGCTGTGGTTTAACCTCAAATGGCAGCTACGCACCATGTGGGCTGAGATAAAGACAGTTTAACAGGTAAAGCAAAAGCCGCGCACACAAGCAAAGCAAACCAAGGAATTCATTCCCCGCTTCCCATGGGCAGGCAGGTGTTCAGCCATCTCCAGGAAAGCAGGGCTCCATTATGTGTAACAGTTATTTGGGAAGACAAATGCCATAACTCCGAACATCCCCCCTTCCTTCTTCTTCCCCCAGCTTTATAGACTGAGCATGATGTCTTATAGTATGGAATATTGCTTTGGTCAGTTGGGGTCAGCTGTCCCAGCTGTGTCCCCTCCCAGCTTCTTGTGCCCCCCCAGCCTCCTTGCTGGCTGGGTGGGGTGAGGAGCAGCAAAGGCCTTGGCTCTGTGTAAGCACTGCTCAGCAGTAACAAAAACATCCCTGAGTTATCAACACTGTTTTCAGCACAAATCCAAAACACAGCCCCATATCAGCTACTATGAAGAAAATTAACTCTATCCCAGCCAAAACCAGCACAATTATTAAGTTGCCTCCTGAGATTTGTTCCTGACTACTGTGTCCCACTCCAGAGTTGATATAATTCAACTCTCAGACACTTTTGCATGCTTTCTTGGTGGACATTTTGGTTTGTGTGTTTGTGGTTGGGTTTTTTTGTTTGCTTTTTTTGTCTGTTTGTTTGTTGTTGTTTTTTTTTTAAATAAACCCACTTTGGTACACACTATGATGCTGTCCCCAAAGCTGAGTAATCTGCCCCATTTGATGCATTCCCACCAGTAGCAAAGGTCAAGTCCCACTTTTAAGACCGTCTCCTCTAATGGTTGCAGGAGATGCAGAAGCAGCTTCCAATTGCTTTGCACTACCTTGTGCATGTGCAGGGATGTGTCTACAGCCCATGTCCTTGCATGCATGCAGCAGCAGTATTAGTCCTGCTGTTTCTGAGCAAGCTGTTTGCAAGCACAAGAGGAGACATTTTCTGCCTGGAGAGCTGCTCGCCTTCTCAGGGGAAAACGTGATGGCTGAGGTAGGAACAATCCATATTCTGGATGTAGGACGGAGGCTATTATTCCTGAATAAAAGTAAATTTAATTTTAAATGTACATTTCATTCTTTGTAAAGGTTAAATGCCTTTTACATGTTATTGATATCACATAGGATTTCAAGATTCAAATGCTTTTAAACGGTTGTGAGTGAAATATGTCCTATGCTTTATGTCATGTATTATATAACAGCTAATTCAAGGTGTCCCACAGTTTCTCAGGACCAGACAAATGGATGTGAGGCCTTGTATATAAATCTTCTTACACCAGGTGCAGAGTCTTGTTTGGGTTTTTGTTTTGCTTTTTTTGTTGTTTTTTTTTTTTAAGCAAGTAGGGGATCTGCCCTTTTTATATTATACTATTGCATACAGCTTGTGTTAAGTGTACCTTCTTTGGTTTCATTAAGGTGTCCTTCCTTGCATAATCTATATCAGTGTTCAGCCTTCTACATTACCAAAGTGGTGCAAAAGAGCCTTAAAGTGAATGAAGACCAAAGAAAGACTATTTTTGCTGGACTGTACAGCTTTTCCTGCTTTGCATGTTACCACTGATTATAACAAATTTAAGTGGACTCAAATTCGTATGGAGTCTAAGTGCCAAAGCTGTGGATTTAATTGTAGGATATATCCCTACAATTTATAGTAGAAGTTTAGTTAATTGTAGAATTAAATGACTTTGTTTTCCACTGCTGTGGGTCTCTATTGAATTTGGCACAAGTTCAAATGGCCTTGTAGCATTGCAGCCTTTGCTGGATCATAAAGCAAAGACCCTCCCTAGGAACACAAATGGAATTTCTTTCCTCCACTACAGTGAGATTAATGACGGTGTTAGTAGGGTTTTTTCTCCCCCTTTGTCCTGTAAATCTGAGCTCTATTTGACTACACTGCCTTTTAAAGAAAACAAATTAAAACTCAGGCTGCCTAAATTCTCCTGAGGCACCATTCAAGGGGCAGTATTTTGTTCATACCACAAAGCTTTCATGGCACTGGATTTTGGGCAGGAGATGTATACAGGATCAGGCATGCTGGCAGAGACTACTGGGGTTTGCAGTTGTAGGAGAAAGGGGCCACACATCAGCTGATGCTGCTGATGTGGTGATGGATTAGCGAACAGAGAAAGGTTTGCATTGTGCTAAAAATGGAAGGATTAGCAGCTGCCCTTGTGGAGTCAGGCTAGAGGGAGGAGGATGAAGAGGACAGCAACATGCTGTGGCACTGGTTTGTACTAAATTTGCTGTCAGCATCCTTCTTTACTGCTAATCTCCCTCCCTTTTCTTCAGCGAGAAAAATACTCCTGGATACCTTCCTTCATACCAGAGAAGGAGAACTTTATTTTTATTCCTTTCCTTTTGCTTATGCTTTTTTATTATTACTCTGCTGATTGCATTTTTGACTTTTCAAATATTTCTAACCCAAAGTAATTTCCAGATAGAAAAGAGTTAGAGGTGCTATCCTAACTGCAAAGGCAGATCCCAGCCTGAAGTAACAACCAGAGATGGTTGTGCATATGGATTTATTAAAGGCTATGGCTGTGTGGCTGGACAGCATGTCCTCATTGAGGTGTGCTCTTGTGATGTGAGGTTTGAATTCAGATCCACCTCTAAAATTAATAAGCCATGGTGTTTTCTTTTCATCTCCTCAAAAAAGAGTAAATTGGTTACTTATATTGATTTTTAGCCCTCAGATCCTTAGGGCCCCTATTTCACTATTTTGATATAGTTCAGCAATCAAGACTCTTATGTTGGGCACAAGACCTGTTTTAGTAATGCCAACAGTTAGCATCGCTGCTGATGGACTCTGGTAAGAGTTGAGAAGCTTGTTCAGATGCTTGCTGCCTCTTGCTGTCTGCTCTCCCTCGTTGGGAGGGAAGGTGTTTCCATACCTGCTGATGGCTGTGTCGGAAAGGGCTGGAGTCAAAGTTTCGCCGCTTCAGAGTATGACTCTGAGCTCACTTATTGGCATGTGAATGGGAGCAGCTGTGTTACCATGTAAATCCCACCTGCCAGCTCTGCCACTGGCCCACAGCCACCGAGCGGGTGGTGGGGTATGCATCGTGGCATGTGCTCCCCAAACCTGAAGCAGCTCCTGGAGCTGTGCTTAGGTGTTTTGCTGAATTATGGCAATGCTTTTAAATGCCATTTGGCCAAATGAAATTGTGTTCCTCAAGGAAACAGATTTGCATCAGCCAGATACCTTTGATTTTAGCAGAGAACTCAGTCTAATAGTTGGAGGCAAGTGAAACCCCCCCTTTTCAGAGTTGCATTGCCTAATGAATCTAGAGGTAGGGGTTTTCTGTAAAAAAAAAAAAAAAAAAGGAATAAAAAAGGGGGCTTAAATTACCTGACAGTCAGGTGGTGAGACAATGCAGTGGTCGGAGCACATGCAGGGCTCACCGTTTCTAACCACTGCAACTTCCCACCAGGTCAGCTGCACGTGTAGCATTCATGGGGGCAGCAGCTTTTTACACAACCCAGAACTTGTACTATGGGTAGCAAAACTGGGCTCATACTAATACAGGATAATGATTTGTGGTATTTTTTAAATACCTGCAAAGAGCTTTGTGGATTAATACTGGTATTTTAGATCTAATTATAGATAGCTTTTAACAAAGAAAAACCACAGGACTGCTAAAATGTGTCATAGTATGGAAGAGCAGGACAAATTGTTCTGGACTACTTTCCATCAGCCAGTGTGCAACATGTCTTGGCATTTCAGATTTCTTTTAAGGCAAAATACAACCCCAAATTTCAGAGCCCAAATTCTGAAAATGGAGCACTTAAATAAAAAGCTCTGTTCCATGGATTTCTTTTGTCCTATATGGTTTAAGCTCCTGCCTGCTCTTCAGAAAACAGGGTGGTTTGCTTCAATGTCTCACTGTGAATTAAATGCTTAATTTGGGTTTACCATTTGAAAAACATTGTCTCCGTAAGACAGTTTGCTCATGTGAAGAACTTTGTTTAACATGATGGTCAAAGAAAGTAAAAGAAACCTTTTGAAAATAGCTTGATTAAAAAAAGTGCAGAGGAGAATTAACAAACATAAGTGCTGTTTAAAACAAATGATCCTTCTTGTTTGAGAGCAGACAAGTCTCCTCGCAGTGCCTGGGGGTGCTTGCCATGTGGGGTCTGCTCAGCCACATCACTTGTGAACAAGGACAGAAAAACTTTTGAAGACGAATACTCCTGCTCACTTGTCAGAATTGTGATTTGCTGCCTTATCTTCTGTCACATGATAACCTAGAACATTTGAGATCTCCACCTGAAAGGAGAGGAAGAGACATTGTGGGTACATGCAGGAGCACTGCTTAGGGAAAATGATGAGAAGAACTTGCCAAGTGAGAAAGCATTTCACTGTTTGTCCTCTCAAAGTTCCTTGGGAAGTTAGGACAGAAGGAGACTAGGAAGAATTTGGCTATGTCTCGCTTCCAGATTTTTCTTCTCCTTCAGGGAAACAAATCCATTTTAAAAGCAGAAGTTGGAAAGAAGGGAGGAGTTCATTCAGTGTCATGTCTTATCTTGCTGTCTTTAGACTGCAAGAGTGAGGTTTTTCCCCATCTCTAAGCATTACTGTTGCATGAGGCTTTCATTGTGATGGGCACTTGTCATAGCTGTAATGGGCATACCTCAGGGAGAGCTGAAATTAATACTGCGAAAACAGTAAATCTTCAAGACTTGGAAGGGGTCTCTGATACTCCCCAGTTCAACCTTTCATGCAAAGACTAGGTCATAACATTACACCACAACAGCTGAGGCTACTTCTGGCAGAGTCTTGGACACCTCCTGCATGGAGATTGCATAGCTGCTCTGGGTGCCTGTGCCAGACCTCCAACACCTTTCTTGAGAGGAAAGTAAGGAACTTCTACAACACTTCTTCTCATAGCAAACATGCACCTGATGAACAAGTAGTCTTTATCTGCAGAGAGACAAGATGATGGAGGAGATGACAACCTTTTTTATTTTAAGTCCGTAAAAACACAGGAAGGTTTTGTAGCCTCAACAAAAGGGGGAAGTTTATTTGGAAAACTTATTAACCTGTTCTCATTGGAATATTTATACCATGTACTTGAAAATGTAACTTATTTACATAGATAATATTACTGTGTTAGTTAAATGTGTGAGGTCAAAGAACATGACTAGAGTGTGAGTTTTTTGACATATTGTTGAAGAATCGGATGGCTCTTACTGGAGACAAACAGTAAAACTCACTCTCACCCGTATTAGATAAATATACCATCAAAACCAAAGTCCATGGAGCTTGTGGAGGTACTTGGATGGATATGAAGTTAGGGCTACAAGACTCTGTGTTCAGTGATACATTTAAATTCATCCTCTTAGAAACTAAAAAAAAAATCAGAGGTTGTGATTTCCTCAGAGAGAGGGGACAATGACTGAGATCCTGAAGAGGTATCCAGAAACCTTATTTCATCCTGTTATATGTGATTTTCAGGATGGTGACTTAAAGAATAAATTTGACAGACAACAACAAAAAAAGTCCTTCAGCTTGTGGTCAAGTAATATGAGTTGTTTGGGAGATGGATGTGGGCCAACATAAGTCTTTTCAGGAATTGCCCATGGGATCTCAAATTTGTTCCTTCCTCTGTTACAACTCAAGCTGTTCTATATAGTACCCCTGTTTTTTCTTTTTTTTTCTTTAAAAAAAAAAAAAGGCTCATGGAGGCTGAGAGGCTGAGAGTGTGAGGTATTTGGCATCCCTCTTTCCCTTCCAAGGTCCTGTGGAGAAATAGCAAAGGAAAGAAGCACTTCAGCGTTTGCTCCTGATTTGCGCAAGGTCCTCTGCATGCTCTGACAGAGCAGGCAGTGGGAGCAGCTGTTGCCAGCCTGCATGCAGATGGCTGCATCCAGCCAGTGTCTGAGTATGCTTATGCTAAGATTAATCCCATTCTAACGTTAACCACTTTCTACCCCTTAAGACCCTATGCTGAATTGTGGTGAATCCTGCTTCCCCAACAACCAATGGAAGCTCTTTCATGTGTGGGCCCAAGGTGGCCTTGAGATGGGCTGGTAGAACACTGATGTGGCTTCTCTAGGGCAGGCAGGGCCCTGGACACCTGAGTACTTGTGGTGCTTTGCCAGCTGTGTCTCCTGCTTGTTTTGGCTACTGGTGCCTTTCATGCTGCTCAGGTGCCCATGCTGCACTGCTGAATATGCTCATCACATCTTGCATTTCTGCTGACTTCAGTGCAAATCTGGCCTTTTAGCAAGAGCAGTTAAAGACTATGTTAAAGTTGAAATAAAATTTAGATGTTCTGTCCTGTATTATTTTAAGAAGAGTTTGAATTATTTTGACATAGCCCGAGACATACCTGCTGCAAGGAATGCTGAAGATTTGCTGATGACATTTTTTAAGTCCTCACAGTCACCTGAGAAAGTGGGTAACATTTCTGTGTGCTACAAGGTTTGGATATGATTTTTTTTTTTTTTGAAGAATTGTACTTATGCACAGCCCAGGCACCAAAACTGCTGGGATTTTATGGCATTTTCTTTCACATTCAGAACTATAACTTTGAGCAACCTTCTTCAGTAGATTGATAGCAACAGATGAAATTTTCAGCTATGGATCTCAATTCCTTCTTCTGCATACAGGTGGTATCTGTTAGGATTTTTAGGACATTATGAACACAAAAGGCCAATTTCTTTGTCAGGAAACAACTTTTCCTGAACAATTTATAAATAAACACTTCTCATAACTGAACAAAGTATTAACACATGTATGAATCTTCTGTTTAGTTTCAGTGATAGTGAGTCACTTCCCTTGTTTTTGTTGGTCATTCAACAGCAAAAGAGAAGAAAGATATCTCAAACGCTGTGACGTTTCCATGTTTTATTAAATGGCCTTCTGGTTGCCAGTCCTCCTTCAGCATTAACACTGGAAGTGACTCCCCTCTCATGCCACTCTTGAATAGTTTCTCATTTTAAATAAATTATCTCCTATGCATAATAAACAACGTAATTTGAGAATAAATACATTACTTTAAAAAAAAAAAATTAAATCTCATGCTGTCCAAAAGACTTGCTTTGGCTCCAGCAGCTGATAAAGCTACAGCAGTGATGTAGGTGCATAAGTTTTCCGTATGAGATAGACACACAAGTGTAAGTGCAGTTTGTGCACCTGTAGGGAGGATCACCCTAGTATGTTTGAAAACCTGTCTCCCCCTTCGGGTAAATGTATTCTGAAGTTACTAACCTTCAAGTATGTTACTCACAGGCAAATGGAAACAAGGGGAAAAGAAGCACAAACTATTTTGGAAAAACCTCACAATCTGTTGAGAGTTGAGCAGACTCATAGACACCATTCTCATACCCGGCTCTGTCAACTGCCACGGTACAGTGCCACAAAGGTGGTGAATTTTTAAAGTGAGGTTACAAAATCTTCAGGAGAATGGCAGAAGGTCCTACAAGTCTGATGATAACACTGAGTCTTCATTTTACTGACTTTTGACAGCCAGCCCTGATGGCCTTTGAAACTCCCAGCTCTGAACAGCCTGTTTTGAAACATAAACCAAAATCCTTAACTGTCTAATGCAAATACCATCTAAGAAGCTCCTGTCAGCATACTTGTCCTTGCCTTGCATTGCCTTTCACTTGTAAGTCTTTCAGAAAGCTTTGGACAAACCCAGATCTAGCTGAATGCCCACTTCCAGTCTCCTGTATTTGCCACGCCACTTTCTCAGGCTCTGCAGGGTTTTCTCGTGTTGTGCTTGTACAACAAAGATCACACCAAGCATGGTGGGTTCTCTGCCCTGTAAAAGAGTTTCCTTTTGAAAAAATGTCCTACTCATACCTATGGCATAGGCACACCTTGAAAAAAATTTTCTAGCTTGGAACTGTAGAAGGAGTGCAAACGAATTTCCCCCTGGCTATCTGAGGTATGCAATAAGTGTACTTCAAATAGAGTCTTTGAGGAAAAAGGGGAAAAGAACAGTAGAGGAAGGAAATGCAGCAAATATGCTAGGGACCTGATAGAGCTTGTGATCCCTTCCAAGTGTAACAAAAGCAATCATCCTCTTTATTTCTGTGCTTCTGTGGTTAGAATTAAAGGAGTCTTTGATATACAGGCTAAACTGAAACTAGACAGATGATTTAATAAAAAAGCCAGGTACTTCATCAAAAGGCAGCATGTTAATGCTTTTTATTTATCAAAATATGTGCCATTGATACATGGAGTAGGACAAAGTATATTAAAAACAAGTCTATATTATAAATGCAGACAAGAAGTGTGCAGCCTTATTACCTGTTACCAAAGATTCAAAGTTGGAGATTGTTCACCACTATTTGGACTAATGATGTATCTCAACACTGACATTCTTTCAAGAGAGCTTAGTTCAAATGCTCTTTGGGATCTAGAGATGGTAGCTAGCTCTAGTGAGCAATGCTACTGCAGGAATCTGGCTCGGATTCAGGTATGCAGGAACTTAAGACTGTTTATCCAAAAGCTTGAATCACCCTCACTTGCATCTGAGCAGTCTTGGCTGGCAATCAATCAGGAAAGCAGAATTCTTCCCCAGCAGAATGCTAGGGGCAGGGATGTGTTTTACAGACAGGGAGGATGCGACATGCCATTGCCGGGCTGCAAGGAAAGCAAGCTGTTGCTACGATGAAGGAATACAAACAATCACGTTACTTCGTCTTTGAAGATAACAGCACGACTGTGAACCTAGACATATCTCCAACCTAGGAAATGCTGTAGTTGTCCCTCTGGCAGTTTTATTAGTTTTACTGCTTACTTGTGTTCTTGAGAGTCTGTTCTTCCTACCATTGCTTGTCTCCCAGCAAGTCTACAGACAACATAAAATTGTTGCTAAAGGGATAGAATTTGTATGAATCTAGATACCAGTATGGGATATGGCAATAGAAACTAACATCTGATGTCTGCTGGGATTAAAGTTACTTTGAACTATAGTGACTGCAAAACTCTAAAGCTCTGGGTTCTGCAAAGCTCCTTGGCAGCCCAGGACTGGACTTGCAAGGCAGAGGTGTCAAAGGGCTTCAGTAACATTTTCTTTCATGTTCTTCAGTAAGAGGAGGGATTTGAGTAGTAGTCACAGTGTGGAAAGAGAGGTGAGCTATAAAAAAAGTGAGAAACATTTGGGCTTCAGGACTGGAATTCAAGCATTGAAAGTCTATCTTGGCTCAGCTATTGACTTGTTGTGTGGCCTTGGACAGCCTGGTTTATAAAACGGGGAGGGGAAACTGGCACAGGAATATCTGAGGATTAAAAGATGTTTACAGAGTGCTTTGTACTTGCATAATTTTACCTTTTCAAAGTGTTTGTTAATTTTAAGCTAGTCTCTTACACCACTGTAACAGCACTGAACTTTCCTCAACTGTATCTGTTTCTTCACAAAAAATTCACATGTATATAAATAACACACAATGCTCCACACAAGTGCCAACCAGTCATAAAAGTCTTAATACCATCTCATAGGTATTCAGTGTTGAAAAAGATTGGAATCCCAAGGAAGAGGGGAAGTCTTTATGGGATAGCTGTCTCATGAAGGCTTTCTTATGACTGCATTTGTTAACTGCTCAGTTAAGGAAATATTTATTTGACTGAGAAATATACTTTATGGTTTCTAAGTCTCTGTCATTTTAATGCATACTAACTTAGAGACATCCTCTGTGGCATGAAGTCCCAAGAATATTTTGCAACAGATGTTTCTGAGCATCCAAACCCTGCTTTTCTGTATGAGAACAGAGTGAAGATAGGTGCTAGTAGATTGTACTGCTTGCAGGCATTGCTGTGCTTGTTTCAAGACAAGAAGCCAGGTGTTAATCATCATTACAATATGAAACTACTAGCTGCAGTAAATTTCAGAGTTTGTGCAGGGTGATTCCTCCAAACCCACTTGTTTGCACGGCCTGGCTGCGTTTTCTGGGAGACACTGGCTCCCTTGAGCCACTCTGGTAAAGGTAGGCTGTGAAGAACGTATGAAAGGGAGGAAGAATACAACCTGAGGTAATGCCGATTATTGATATTATGGTGAACAAAATGCAATAGGTCAAGGGGCTGAAAAGATGCAGAAGAGATGTATGTTATCATAAATATGTGCTACAAAAATCCTGAAAAACAGGATTCAGTCATAAAGGAAAACCTTTGAACAGAATGAAGACTTTGTGAGCAGTTGCACAAGCGTAGTCTGTGACAGAGACAATACTATGGATGCAGGAGATCACAGTTGCATGCATACACTGAAAGCCTGGAGTTCTTCTATATACAGTAGCTGTAAAGGAAATGTTTCTGTGCTTATTTAAACGGCTGATGAAGTTCAGGAGCTCTGGGGGCCAGCTACTCTCAAAGTCTGAGAGTGGTAGCTAATACCTTCCATTGTTAATTACATTGTATTACTGTTTGCTTTTGCAAAGCAGCTCTGAATATTTAAGCACTCATGTGGCATGTGTTTTGGATGGCTGGAGCCCTTGGTAGGTTTGTGGCACCTTCTTTACATTTCACTAACTACGGAACTGCAGGTCCATTTTCAATAAGCTTGGGGAGCAAACTAGCAAGGTCAGGGAATGAACATACCTGTGGAGGAGAAAGGTACACCTGGTTCCCATCCTTGGATTTTTCAGGCATGAAGTCATGAGAAAAACCCCTTCAGACTCACGTGCCTCGGGTCAGAGACCCACATTCAAGTTGATGTATACAGATAAGCAGTCTGATTTCCAGGAATGACAGGAGACATAGCAAACTACAGACACAGGTGAGGTTTGTGTGACAATCAGCAGCTCTGAAAACCAGGCCCCTGGTATTAAGGGTTTACCAGCAGGCACCTAATCTTGAAAATGTTGGCCAAATGCCACAAAACTGTGCTTCTTTTAGAAAATGGAACCTGTTTTTTTAAAAACTGTAATCTGTAGTGCTGGAGCTTTGTAAACAATCTCAGATATTTCCACTATAACATTAATGAGTAAGTCATTTACCAATGGAGAAATAGATTGGCTTGATTTTTCACTCATTGCCCTTTCTTCTGCGGTCAAGGTTGAAAGACTAGAGCTGAAATGATTACTAGAGGAAGAACGCTCTCTGCTTCTGCCTTTCCAGCCAAAACCCTTGTAAGAGAAAGTGCTTCTTGTTCCTGGCTCTCATTCCTGGGGGTTAGGCTGTTCTCACCCCAAGCTATTTGTCAATTTGCTTTAAGTGGTCCCCTTATGCATTTTTATTTAGTGTCTGTGTACAACTGGGATGAAATGTGTTCTTAAGTTGTTAATGCAGATTGCTGTGGGCTGAGGGGTATGAAATCATCATAGTCTAAGGGTGCTCAAACACAGACTGAGTGAGATTATTATGAAGGAAACATGGCAATTGTATTCCAGAGCGCTGTTCAGTCCCTGTGTCTGTTAGTGTTGTGGTGTCTCAAACCACCCCTAAAGTTCTAATGCCTTTTCCCCACTCTCAAAACATTTATTCAGGAATAAGATGAAATGAGACTGGGATGGAGCATAACATTCCCAATGGATATACGTGTTGTGTTTCTCTAAGTTGCTTTGTCTTTGGACTGTTTCTTCCTGTTCAACAGGCTCTAGTAAAGTTTAAAATTCTGCTTCAAAACGTTCTGCCAGTTCCAGGTGCCTTGGTATTTTTCAGTAGCACAATTACCTCATTATTCATTGACATGATTAGTTACAGAAGATTAATTTTAAAGATTCATTAACTAAAGATTGACAGCAATGACGGTGGATCTGTGGGAGAACTACGGGATTTCATGTGACAGAATTTAGACATGGAAATTGAGGATTTTCATTTATTCACTTTCTCGATGTGTCCCATGAAGACCTTCTGAACCTTGATCTTGCCTGCAAACTGCTGAAATGCTTGCCTATTGCTTTCTGCCACTGCTGCAGGCCTGATCAGCACTCACACTGCTGCAGAAGAGATCCAGCCGGTGTCTTTGCAGGAGAAATATTCTAACAACAATAACAATTATTTTCTGTTGCATAACCAGTGGTACTAGATGCTCTAATAGCTGGGCTTAATGATCCAATAAGACTTAAAACCTAACTGGGTGTGCATATGTTTGGCTTAGCACATGGCACTAAAAGCACTCTGCAAAGCTAATTGCCACTCTTTCTTTGTAGTTATGAGTGTAAAAGCTCTAGCTTGATGAGAAATTTGCAGTATGCATAGGTGATATTTACCACCAGCTCAGTAATGTCAGCAAAACCTTTGTCTTGGTAAAGCTCTCGGGAAGACATTCTGGGTGTGCTGTTGTTAGGGACCTCAGCTTTCTTTGCCCACAAATGTCCAGCACTTGGCAGGGCAGGTCAGTTATTGAAGAAAAAGGAATGAGGAAAACTGTCCTGGCCAAGAAAAGAGGGAAACCTGCAAAAGGAAGCCTCAAGGTCATCCACAAAAGGGTAACATGAGCATTACTTCTTTGGGCTCTCCTGTGAAAGTAAAAGGGCTCAAGGAAGGCACTGCACTAATAACTGGAATGGCAGAGGGAAGAAAGTCCCCAGAGAGTTTCCCTTTCTTGCCTTACATTTATCTCCTGTTGACCATCACAGGAGAAGGCTTTCGAGGGCAAGGATGTCTTAGTGTAACAGAAAAGAAATGCAGAAACAAACCCTTGCCTGGACACTGCTCCTTTCAGAGCTGGTATTGCCCAAACAAGGCTGAGTGTAGCTTCTGCCTTGCCAGCATACTAGAAGTTAGTACATACTAGTATATAACCAGAAGCTATTTTTCTCAACTGTCTTCTTTCCCTGAAGCATATACCTCAGGGGGGCCTACTTTGCTTCAACATGCAGACTATATGTGATGAAGCGAGCCATTATCCCCACATTCCTGTGGCTACCATTAACTGTTTTTTTTTCTCAGACAGATCCTCCTTTTCCATCCTTTATGTCCCATTGGGGTAAATAATTAATGTTTGAGTCCCTGCCTGCTATTTATTTATTATATCTTGCCAGCCTGACCCAGGCAAAGCAAGTTTGGGAGTACCAGGCTGTTCTCAGATAGATAGGAGGTAGAAGGCAGGTGCCAATGGCTGGGGGTAATATAACAGGTTGAAGATGAACACCTCATCCATGTACAGCAGATGTAGATGCTCCAACTGGGAGCCTTACAACAGGACAGAAAGACCTAGGGACTGAGAGAAATAGGAATGCCTCAGGTTGTGGGGGGAGAAGGGGTTGTAGATGAGAGGTGCTTTGAGGCAGGACTGAGGACAGCAGGTCAGAGAAAAAGCAGAACTGAAGCAGGAGTTGGGGAGCTGACAAGTGGGAGGGCATAGAGCAGCAAGGGGAAAGGGGCCTGATATAAAATGTATGGGGTCCATAGTGAGCTTAGAACGGGGTGGATCAGAGAAGGGAGTTAAGAAGAGCAAAGAGTTTTGATAATGGCAAGGTTGTATATGGGAGGAACATTGAGAAAAAGGTGTGGGAGGCTGGATATTCATCTTGGGAAATACTGGGAGGTTCTGAAGAAAAAGCAATGGGGATATTTGATCCCTTGGGCACTCTGGGACACAAGAAGCTGGAGGCAGAGTCTGTGAGACAGGAGAATTGGGACCGGGCTCTCTGGAATGTGAGGGGCTTGCAGTCAGGAGAGGACTAAGGTTACCCTGCCAAATTTTCCCTCAGCCTCTGCTGTGGGCTGCTGGTAGGGATAGCCACTGAACTGCTCTCCACATGCTTTCTCAGCTGCAGGACACAGCACCCCTGAGTGTTTCCTACCTTCATTAGTGTGGCAGCCCAACTAATTTTCAATCATGTAACATCCCTATGGCTAAAAGAGTGGTGGCTTCCCTGTAAAGAGTTAGAGATACATTTTAGTTCTTAATACATGAAAGTAATATAATATAATATGATGTAATATAGTATGTGCTATAACATAAATGTAGTTTAGCTATATGATTTAGCAACTGGAAACAAAAAGAGCCAGCAAAATATCTCTCACATAGTGGAACAGGAGACCTTCTCCTTCCCCTGTCTGTCTATAGGTAATGTAAGAAAATTACAGAAGTTAATCTCTGTTTCACTGGAAATAAAATTGCAGGCAAATGCCCTTCAGTAATGCATTAGACAGATTCCTACAGATAAAACTCAGCCCCTGGAAGCAGAAAGTCCATTTTACAGGCATTTGCAACACTGTATTGAGGTCACCTCCTCCCCTGTGGAGAGACCAGCTACTACCCAGTGGTGCTACCTGAGAAGATAAAGTCAGTTAATAGAAAACCTGGTTAGTTTTCAGCAAATTTTACTGGTTTTGGTGAAGCCAGTGTTGCTTAGAGAAGAAAGTTTTGTAGCACTGTCGATGGCCATTTTTCTTGAGAACATTTCCTTTCCCAATGACTGAGAGCCCATCTCCGTACAAAAGCGGCAATGCTGTCTCGCTGTACTGGGAAGAATGAAGCTCACCCTGAAGGAGCAGTCTGCAACCCAGTCTCTGAACTCTGCTGGTGGTGGAAGAGAACTGCTGAGACAAATGCTCCGGCGAACGCGTAGGCGCGCTCATCATCTTACAGCTGGTACTCAGCCTGTAACCAGTGTGCGCTTCTCTTTTTTGCCTAATTTGTAGTCTGTTCACCTCAAGTTTGTTTATACCTAGCAAGTAGGTTTATTACTTGTTTGTACTTCGCTTACAGTCTGTTTGCATCCAGATTACAGCAGGTTCACTGGCAAATTATACCCAATTTGCAATCTTCATATAATTAACTGATTTGTTAATACCTTGTTTGCTATCTGTTTACAAAATTTGACAAGAGAGGCATTTTTTTTGATATTATGCAGGTCTTGATGAAGAGGAGGGGAGCTTTATACAGGTTCAAAATGTACATGAACTGGGCCTTATTTGGTTAAGCTCTTGAATAGACTGCCATGTTAGTGGAATAAAGAAGTGGGCCATATATTTTAAGTGGGGAGACAATGAATAATTCAACAGTAAGGGTCAAATCGTCCTGCCAAGAAAAACCTACTGAAGAGGAAGTACACTGAGTTATAATTATTTGCATTGTAGATAATAATATCAATTATAGTTCCCAGCTGGAATCAAGCCTCCATATTTTGGCTTCTGTACAACCACAGAGTAACAGTTCCAGTCACAACAAGTTTCAGCCAAGTAAAGACAAAGCTCAATTAGCAAAACAACACAAATTTGCAGAAGCATAGGTTTGGACAATTAGAGACTGATGTTTGGATATAGTTACATATGGCAGTTCAGTGACAATTAGCAGCACTAATCAACATTTATAATTAATGTCATTTTGCAAACAAAAAGTTTTAACCCTTCCCAAAAGCTGGATCAAAGAAAATCTCTTGTTGGGGCCACTAGAAACCATCTGCATAGGATTAAGTCTATGGTCTAAGTGAAATTGCCAACATACTAGGCTTTGTTGTAAATGTCATGCTATCATCTTCTAAAAGCCCCAGCTCCTGAAATCTAGTTATTATGGGAGAATCACATTTTCCTTAAAAAAAAAAAGGGAAAATCAGCAGCAAGGAACATGCTGGCAGGTGCTGCGGTAAAAGGGGGCCAGCAAAGGCAAATGAGGCAGCTGCATTTGTGCAGTGCTGGGGTACTGTGCCTGGCACAGAGTCCTGAAAGGCAGGCTGGCACTGCCACTGTCCAGGCAAAATATCAGGGGGTCTAGTGAAGCAATAATGCCAAAAGGGCTAACCCCAATCCAGCCCCTCCAAAACTTCTGTGACAGCAGGGGCAGCAATCCTGGCTTTCTGAGGTTCTCCCCTAGTTTCCTTTCCCTAGTTTCCCTCTAGTTTCCCTGTGTTTTCTGTGTCTTTCCCCACCCCTCTTCTCTTCCCACAAAAGTAGCTTTGGTCCCTCCCACTTGGGGTTGCCAAATTGAATTTTGCCTACACAACTGAAAAGCTTCATGCAGTTTCTGTCCCAGATGAGGGGACTAAATTTTCCATGGGATTGAGCAGTGAGGCCCTCACAGAATTTAGGAGGCGCAGAGCTGGCTGAAAACCACCAGCATCCTTTCTGTAAATGAAGATGTTGAAGCGGGGGCATCAGCCTCCTTGGGAGAGATGTCAAGCATTCATGCATGTCACTGATTTCCATGGAGATGGCAAAGGTCTTGGCACTCCTTGTACCACTGCTTGGAAGAATTAATCTGCATATGCTTTGAAGGGCTCCAATGGTCCAACCATCCTGTACAGAGTTCTCAGGTCCTGGCAAAACCCAAGTATGTGTCATGAATGGGACAGAAAAAGGTACCAGGATAAGACAAAGAGAGAAATAATGTGACTTGTCCCTGTGGACCACATACAACAAAATGTGCTCTCTGGAGTAGTCAGTCTTGACTTCATCTTTGCAAGACATTTTTTTTTATTTCAAGGCAAACCCAGCAAATTCTAAAAGGTGGTAGCAGTGGAGCCAGCCAGAGGCTTTCTGCCTTCTTGTGCCACCTGGCCCGGCCCATTGTGTAGCGTGTTGGTTCGCACCATGCTGATTCCTCCTCACGCTCCCTGTGTCACTGACAACTGCAAAAGCTTCTTTTCTAGGACAATAATCCGTGATGTAGTCACAATGGATTGTCATTTTAATAACCAAGTGCCAGATGAACACCTCTTCATGACTTCCTTTTCTAGCTGATAGGAAAAGACATAGCCTTCTCTTCAACTTCCCACCTTTTAGGAAGAGGAAACATTTTTTTTTCTTCTCCTGCCTAAAGATATAGCAAGAGGTCTCTTCTCTTTTCCCTAGTGCAGTTGTGGTCTTCCAGAAAGGTGACTGTTTTTGTCTCCCATTACAGCACCCTTTGGGAGACAGATGAGTCTGGCTACCTCGTCCCTCTCGGGGTTATCACGCATGCTCCCACTTTCAGATTACATCTCAAGGCTTCAGCTTGCTTGTTTACCAGCAGGGTTAACTCGACAGGACTAACTGGATTTGGCACATACACACCCTTTATCTCTGTTGTGACAGCAGTTAATTAAAGTGACTCAGAAAACAGCTTCTCCAAAACAAAGTCATCTTTACTTGCCAAAGGACCATCTGAAGAAGCGGCCTAAACGGCAAAGAGCCATAGCTTAGCTTGACCTGCTTGTAGGTCTGGCTCTGCCCCAGCTTGGTGGGGAAGCCTGCTACCTGCTACGCTGCCTGATTGCCCAGAGCTCCTCTCTGCTCACTATTAGTGGCAGCTCATCCCTCCTCCTTGCCAAGCCAGCATCTTTAATGTGTAAAATCCACCTTGACCTCAGGTCTTGGCCTGAAGAAGCACCAGCGCTGTCTGCCTGAGAGTAGCAAGCCTGGAGGAGACCTCTTTTCTTCAGAGGCACTCACATTGCCCCTTCTTTCTTACTTCCTTTCTATTAACAGTTTCACTGCATTTTAGCTTCTGGTGCTCATCAAGAATAAGATATCTCAGAGAAAATGAGACCTACACGATACACGCAAAACTGTACACATTTTTCTTATTCAACTCAGCTATGTAAGAAAAAAGAGGAAACTTCTCTTACTTTTAAGAGTAGGTGGAAAAGCTTATCTTAGTGTAAAAACCACCATGTAAATACCCAAACTTCCTGAAACTGAGTTTCTTTCCACTTACATCCACTTAAATGCAACAGAGCCAGTTGAACTCTGTCTTTGTACAGTCCTTTAGGTCTGTGAAAGGTCTGTGCAAGTTTGCTACCGCAGCTGTGCCTGGGAAATCCTTAGTGAGTAGCATTTCCACTCACGCAGCACCGACACCAGTAGGACCACAGCAAGAAGAGCAGTACTGAATCACAGTCACCGAGGAGCATGGAATTACTCACAGGTGTTTACAAGATAAAAATCAGCCTTCTGTATTTAAGGATTCTCTAAAAGACGTTCACATTAGTGATAGGCGTAGCCTCTAATTCTGGGTATTTGCCTGCCACACTTTTGCCCATCACTGGTAAGCACAGGAACTGAAAAGAAACATCTCCTCTTTGATTAGGAAGAGAGGGTGCCATCCCTAATCACTGCACAAATAAACCTAATTGTAGTACAAAAAATGCACTTGCTAAAAGAAAACATACCATTCCCTCCACATGAAGAAATTAGGTCTGGAAACTCATGCAGGTATTGCTGAAACTGCTTTGATGATTGTAACTTCCACACATTGCAAAGCAAACAGGTCAGAGGCTGTGGCTTAAAATAAACAGGCCTGAACTGAAGAACAGGAAGGTTCATTCAATTTTTCTTGAAATGCCTACCTAGTCCTGTGAAGCTTTGGGACAGAAATCTGGAGGAACAAAGTTTAGAAATGTTTCTGAATTTATAAAAGGAAACAGTAAGTCTTGTATTTTCTGCCCTGTTTATTTGGTATGATAACCAAACATGATGTGTGAAGAAGTAGAAACAGAGAGTCCACAGCTAAACTAAGATACTTTACATCACTGAGAAACACTATAGGCATATAGCATATTACTGGTGAGATACTACATTTGAGGTTCCACGACCAGTTTTATGTTTAACAGACGATTAAGGATCTGTTTTCTTTGTTCTTCTCTTACATAGTTTCCTTGGATATTTGGCTCATAAATTTGTGGAGGGAATGCTTCACCCATACTAAAAACCTTACTTCAGTTATTAAAAAGAAAAGCAGGATTCATTTTTTTCAACATTTGCCTTTTCATTCTTTTTATCTTTTCATTGTTCTTGGTGTATTTTCATTGCTTACACTTTTGGTTTTCAAATGTTAATGCCAGGTTATGAAAATAAATATTCTTTTTATTTTCTAGTAGTATATGAATGCAGTATATTTACTTCCTTTTCATTATTATTTTTTTCATTGTTCAGTTTTGGGCACAGAGTATATGAAAACTGTTATTTGAGAATCTCAGGCATTTTAGTGTTCCTTATATAGTTGTTAATTCTGTATGCATACTATTAAAAAACAGTTGGGTTTTGTGACATTCACAGACACTACTCTCCTCAAGTTGTGACACTGGAAATGCTTGAAACATGATTTTTATTGTCATACTTCCATCCTTGGACCTTTGAAAATCTGAAAACGCGTACTTTATTGAGGTGTCAGGGGATGCTCAGAATCTCCTTGAGCCCCAGTGGCAATTAAGGCCCATTGAGTACATAGTAACACTCTAAGAACAAATAAGTTTAAGAAGAAAAAACCATCAGAATAACAATTTTTGGCTGAGAGACATGATTGCATACATTGACTTGCAGACAACAATTGCTCTATGCCAAAGTTAATGTGCCTGATTGGAACCTCAGACGAGTGTTTGGGCATAGGGGAATGGAGGGCGTTGCAGGACCATGGGCTTATTTCAGGTTTAGTTTCTGAAGGAAGGCTTTAAGTAATTAGCTTCTTCGAGCTGAAATTTGTAGGTGTTGGAATATGATGTTTTAATCTATTTTTTACAGCTGGCTTTCCTACTAAAGTGTAACTAAAATTTGTACCCTAAGGTAACACTGTTGACTATTAGCTCTTGGTTGCCCTCTGGTTCTAAAGAAATAGCTTCTAATACTACTTTTTTTTGCTGCTGCTCAGGAATCTGCTGGCATTTCAAATCTTTTATAAGGTGATGTAATTTGTCTGAGGAGAAAATAATTCTTACCAGAAAAGTGACAGGGAAAGTGCTGGTCCTAGAAAACCATAATTTTTATGTATGGACATTATTTTCATGTTGATTTAAAAAAAAAGAAGAAAATAATGGCAGAAATAACAAATAACAACATTATTTATATTATTGTTTCTAAGAAATAGCTTTTCTAGAAACTGAACATGGAATTGAAAGCTACTCTATATGGTGATCAGGAAAGGCTGATTCTTAAAGGATCCCCCTTCAGAAAAAAAAAAAAGGACAGAACAAGGATTTTTTAAAATGCTATCAACTAACAATTTATCTTCAAATGATCAAAATTCAGTTTATCTTTCCAACAGAGAAAGAAGACTCCCTTCCTCAGGATCTTGTGATGCGCACATGTTTCATGTCAGGACAGCTTCCCTGTGTAGGTCAGCATACAGCTTATGTATTATGCTGAGCATGTATTTAAGATTCAGGTAAGTTAACAGACTTGCTATTTTTTAAAAGCACCTAAAAGTAAAATAAGGAATACATTTCTTGAAGAGCTGAGATATCCTGATCTCCATTTTTTGCTTCCCTGCTTCTGAGCAACTGCACAATCATTTTGGCTTTCTGATTGCCCAAACATTATCTACCATCCTGTAGCAAAGCTGTAGTGATTTAAGCACTTTGGACGAGTCACTTCTATGCAATTCCACTCTAATACAGGGGTCTCATGCTTATATAAGAGAATCTCATGTGGCATAAGACTGGAGACATGCAGTGGTTGAATCAAGCTCTTTTCAAATATTCTTCCCAGTTATTAGTGATGAGAGGTACTTGGTATGTGTGCATGTGAATGTGCATGTATGTTCACGTGTTTGTATATATTTATGCATTAGATGTTATTTATATATTAAATGTTTCTCACTTCACAATTTATAATGTATAGTCCCAAATCAGTGCAGTACAGAATTTTTCTTTCAGAATTTATTGATGCTCTGAAACTATTATTGGTAATTGGAGGAAGATACCATTCTCCCATTCTTTGTAGATGTCCTTTACAGACTGCAGTGGACAAAATTTGTTGTGGTTATGGCCTGATAGCTAAATGATAGATTTAATTATTTAATATTAATTTTATGGCAGACAGTAACAGTTTTTAAAAGGCTTCCTTCCCTCCTTGTGTCAGGAAACTTCTCTGTCAATCATTTTAAAAACCATTTCTGAAATAAAATGTAAACAAAACAGTATGTATGCAATAGTAGACCTAACAGTTAATCTGAGCAGATGCTTCTAATGAAAGTTTTCTGTTTGCCAATTTCAAATTCTCTTTCTATCAGATACCACTGGGATAACCATGTCAGTGACATTTCATTTTTTGGTATTTATTTATTTATTTCATTTCTCTGTACAGAAAAAAAATACAGCAAAATCAGGGTTGCAGGAATATAATTTAAAGCAAATACTTATATATATATTTAATTTTTTTCCTTGTCACTTTGGAGGTAAACCGATTTTAATTTTTTATTATTATTTATAAGGTACACTAGTAATCAGAAGATAAATCTTCAGGAATTAGTTATTCTATGTGAGAAAGTTCCCAGAAAACTGATTAGGTTTACTGGTCTTACCACAACAGTATGTCACAACTGGCATATAAGAGCTGCTGTTCATTGTCTCACAAGGGTTATGAGAAATAGTATTTTTCTAGCAAATTAAATTCACTCCTAGACTAAGGACTATGCCAGCAATAGCTTCCCCCCCCCGGAAGCTCCCCACCATAATGCCAGCTAATATTCCAGTTGTGTTAGCACTGGAATCAGTAACATAGACCAAGTTCAGATGGTTTCCAGTGCTTGGCTTAAAATATTGCCAATAGTTTGTCTAGATGGGCGGGTCACCACTTGAACACAGTTCTTCTTTCATGCCTGCTAAGTAACAGAATTGTATGTTGTAAGTATATCCACGCTGTAATGATCTAAGTCTGGTTATGCTTCACTATGACATTTTCAGTGACAGAATCTAGAGCATTTTAGATATTAATCTAACCTGGTTAGAAAACAGTCCCCTGCAGTGAGATTTTGCCTCTTCAGTTTGTGCCTGGCCTGTGCATCTGCCATAAGGATGATCTCCAAAGCCCCATTTATGTCACTCGCTAATGTAGGGATTTTGACCAGTACGGGAAAAATTCAGCACGTACTACAAATACTGCAATATATTAAACCTATTGCTGACCCTGTAGTGTTTTTAAATATAGATTAATGAGATTACTGCATATTAACTGCAATAATCCTTTACCATAAGATTAAGTAACTAACAAAGGTGTAGGAAAGCATCTGTAGGGCAGGGAGAGTGGTTGGGCTGTCTCTGGGAGGCTCTAATGAAAGTGCCTTCCTACAACTCCAGCTCTAAGGCACAGAGGTTCTCCTGGTCTTCAAGCATCTGTCACACCACAGAGGAAAGAATTCCATTTCCAGGGAACTGACATGCCCCATTCTTTCTGTCAACAGACAGAAAGTGGGATTTAGCCATGTGCTACAGGACTGTTTGCTCTATAAATGTTTTGTTTCTAGGGTTCTATGTTAATGGCGAAGCATGTTTATGCCCTGCTGTCTTTATGGAAGCTTGAAAATATATTACAAAAGACATGTCACAACCTTTACGAAATACTCAAGTGTATTATTATTGCACTGGCACTGTCCCTGTCCCTGCCTGTACTTGAACTGCACCAACATTAGTGACGGTGGGAAGCGCCAAGAGCCTGAGAAGACTCAGAGACCTTTCAGCTATTGGGTGGCTCCAAGCTGTCCCCCAGAAGGAGGGACCCTGCCTTTGCACTGATGGTAGGACTTAACTGTGCTGCCAGGAGAAACTTGGTTGCTGAAAGCATTTTTTAATAAAATCTATTGTAATTTGTGACTCCCTGGTTTACCATGGAGATTCAGGGATGGTAGAATGGGCCAACAGCCTCACCCCACAATTTGAGCTGCACCTTCATCTACAAGGACGTACTGGGGAGCACGTACAGACACCTGCAAATCCTAGAGGGACAATGCAAACTGCAATGAGTCAAACGTACTTGTGCTATAGTGAAACGTGGAGACTCCAGGCAATGGGAATTGCCAATTTTGTGATATTCACTGCTGTCCTCCATGTACCAGTGCACAAAGAAATATTTCCCACGGTTGAGCGAGATATTAAGTTCAGTGAGGAAGAGCAAGACATTGTGGGAAATATGTGTCATGTCACATACTTAATACTTGGCAAGTCTGAGGTAAGAGTTACGCCTAAGATAACAGCAGCTAGCACAGTGGAAGTAGGTTGGGCATGCAAAATATTCACTATACCCTGAGGTCCTCATACACTCCTGTGATTAGATATGCCCACCCTCAGATCAAGTAAGGATTATACGAAAGGTGTAGCTGGCACATGTATCAAAAAGGAAAAAAAAAAAAAAAAGAGTCCTTAACCTACTGAGTTCACAAGCATAGGGAAATAAAAATATCAAACTGAAACTCTTCCAAAAAAGACAGGTGTGCGAATAGTTCCTGCTGAAGGGAGGTATAATGCTGTTTACATTGCTGCTCTTAAGCAAGACTTCACTTCGCCACCTCCCAGAGCATAAATATTGAGATTTTTAATGAAAGCAGCTGCAGGAGATCTAAGAGCAAGGATCTTTGGATCAGAATATATTGACACGGGCTGTGTTAACCCTGCAAGTTAGGAACAAGTAATTTACTTTTTCTGGTTCTATACTCAGTAACAGACATTAACAAGGCAGAAACATTTTAGACTTTTTTTTCTATGTGTAATTTCCTCTACATTTTGATAGCTTAAGATAGAGATACAAATTACATAGTAACTGTTGTGGGTCAAAATGCCCAGCTGAATAATTTGGCAAAGCTTGTTTTTAATTAGATCCTCTATTCCTCCAAAAGGAGCAAATTTGGGAGAATCTTCTGGAGAGAATAATGGCAACAAACTGGGTGTTGTAAGCTCGGTAGGGACTCCAGCTAATCAAGCATGGACAACTTCTTGAAAAGAAACCTGTTATGAAAACTGACTCTGTGATAAGAAGCTGGAGGTTTTATGCAGTGAATGCTACAGGAGACTGCATTTGTAAATGGACAAATATGGTGAACTTGTAAAAGCAGAAAAATGTATTTCTGTGCATCTTCATCCACTATTTGCAAGGTGTAAGATAATAATAATTAATAATAATAATAATAATAATAATAATAATATAGAAAACAGTTCATACATTAAGCCGTTTGGCAGGGTTACCAATATTGCAGTTGAATTCTACCAAATTGCTCACAGAACCTGCTGTCCCGTCCGGTCTCAGCCCACCCCCATTGCCGTGGAGGTGCCCAATGCCCAGAGCTGGGTGCTTGCTCCTGGCTGGGGCAATGGGATGGGTCCTGGCTGCCAGCCCCTGCCTGGCTGCCCCCATGGGGACACCCAGCTCCTGGGAAACCCACTGGTGCTGGAGTAGTACTACATTCACTCTGCAAGAAAAGAACAAATACAATAACCTAGCACAAGGTACCAGAAATGTTCAGGAGAGATAAAAACCTGGTGTGTTCCCAGACCCATGCCAGCTAGACAGACGCCTTCATTATTTGTAGCCTAACAGCCGTTCCCTGCTCCAGTGGCAATAACGACGACGCTGTATCAGATGCTTCCAGTTATCCTCTAGTGCTAAATGTGGAAATCTTAAATAAAAGATAGTCCTTGAGAAGGTATGAAAATAAACCCGAGCATTTTATTCAATTACCTTTATCAAGTCTTGAGAGAATGAAATGCTCGAGCTGACCTTTTTGGATGTCAAATCAGTCCTCGGTGATGGACAGGGAATGAGCACTCCCTTGCTTACACATATCACTGCACTTCTGGCATTAGCAGGGTAGAAAAGGACTTGACTTCATCTAAAGCAGATCACACTAGAGATTGACAAATGCAAATTATTAGGCAAGAAGGACGAGTGACTTCACCCACAACAGCATGGCCCATTTTTTTTATTTCATGTGCATACCTACCTCACAGAAAAAAATAGACCATATCAGTTAAACTAACATTGAAATCAAACAGCACTACTGCTTGGTTATGTGTCCTGAAGGCATGGCATAGGCATTGTGTTATGGTGTAGCTACCTGGGACTCGTGAAGAGCGTGAACTACATTTCAGTAAAAAAGTGATGTAACCGAATTTTGTTTTTCTTAAGAACTACATGTTAATATATTTTTTAAACTAAGGTCATGAACTGGGTGGGAAATTTAAACTCAAGGCTTCCAAATTCAATACAACTATTTCCTTTTTTTTTTTTCTCTATTTGTCAATGGCCTTCTAAAGCTTTTGAACCATTTCAGTTTCTTTGGAAAAAGACATAAAGATTTTAGAGATATGAAGCTCCTGCATATTTCAGGAAAATCAGTGCTAGGAGAGTGGAATAAGACCCAGAGGGGTGTCCCCACTGAGGAAAAGGCTGCGGCATAAGGGTGTCCATTGATTAATAGCAACGTGAGTGGTGGCTGGCTGGCCAGCACAGAGCCAGCTCAGAGCTAGCCACGGTACCTCCTGCCCCTCCACATTTATTAGAGAGAGCACAGCGTGGAACCAGGGGTCTTTTCAAGGTGGGGGAAGTTAAGTGTTGATGGAAAGGGTAAGGTGTAAAAAGATGCCTGGGAAAAAATGCAAATTCAAAAGGAAAAAAAATTACTCAGCAGTTTTCTCTTCATGCAATAACTCACCTTTTTTGGTATTTTAAAACATCACAGTACAGGAATTATTAAAAAATTCTCTCTCTGATAGTATAGCACATTATCATGCTAAGTCACCATGCTGCCTTAGTGACCAAAAAAGTATTTTTCGAATTACTGGAGGTTTCAGACAACCATAATTCACACTGCCTGAAATAACAGCTCAATTTCTTTTTGAAAGGAGCCTTTCTCACAAGATTCCTGGCACCTCTTGGGTCCAGCTGGATCAGAAATAAAATACAAATAGCCTCTCTTTGAATTCAGTGTTTCTTCTCTGGCCACAACGTCAATTAGGAAGTCAGCAAGGGTGTGTATGTGTGTGGGTAGATAAATGAATAAGTGAGATTACTTCAGTTATTCCCATAGATTTAGCTGCCACCTTTGTGACGATGACTCTAAAAATCTACTTCCAACCTCTCCCACTTTCATATATAATACTAGACGTGTCATTGATGTCTTCCTCAATCAAATCTTCTCTATCTCAGTTCCTCCCTCACCCCACCTGGGCTCCTGCCAGGTCACATAGCTTCATAAAAGCCCTGAAATCCATTCCCACAGCCACCAATCTGATTCATCCTATGACTCGTTTTTATCTTGGCTATTGCAGGTTCTTTGTTTCTATTTGCACAGTCCATAAAGCCTGCACTTGCACAAGTAGTCGTGTTAGATATAGGAATTAGCGACATCCTGTCCTTTCACTGACAGATGAGAAGGGGATTGAGTGCAATGAAATTACCAGTTTATTATTTGTTCACCTTTGAAAATCTAGTCAGTTTTATTGACTCTGATTTTCTTAATGCAGCTTAGAGGGGCAGAACATGAACAAGCTGAGGTAGCCTCTTCATATTTTCATAATATTGAGTTAGTTGTGGGAGGCTCTATTTTACTTCCCATCTAGTGGCAGTGGCCTGTGCCGCTCTAGATACCTCTTTGAGTGACAGAAGGTGGAAGACAGGATTCAAGGCTGTTCTTCTTGATATTATGTTTCTATTAGGAAGAAAAGGATTTTCTTTTATTCCCACCCTCCAGCTATCTAATAATTCTCTTTTTTTCCTTGCTGGACCCCCAGAAAAGGAATGCAAAAATCATATTCACTCAGATCATCCTAACTGAAGCAGTATACTCTTATATCCAATAGAGGGTCTTCTGCCTGTTTCTTTAGGTGGGATTTGGGAACTGCTATCAAAAGAATTACTATGTATTATACAGTATTTCCTGAAGATGCTAGTGAAGACCGTATTGTGTTCAATGGTGTTCATACTTACCATATCTCCAACAAACTTGCCATCTGAATAACCAAATCAAACAGAAACACAAAGAGCTGAAGGGCACTGCTGAGTCAGACACATCCCATGGTTGGCAGTTCTGATGAGGAAAACTGATCATCCAAATCTCAGTTCCTGGCTTCTTCCATTGGCCCGTTATCATTGACAGATGACATGGTTTACAACTCCCTTTAAAAAAAAGAGAGACACAGATGGAAACTGCATTTAAGAACAAGACCATAATAGCATTTTCTGAGCTTATCCTTCTAATTGTGCTGTGACACTTGCAGGATTAAAAGACAAGAAAAATTAATTAATATAGAAAGAGACAAATCCTAGTATTTACATTCAGCTGAGGATTTTGGCTAGGGCTGAGGAAATAGGCCTCGACGGCCAGGTTGTGAATGGACCCGTTTTTTCTCACCTGTTCCCTGCAGCAGAACACAGGGAATGGGATAGCTAACTCTGCAGGGTGTGCAGAGACCTTGGGCTCAAGCATGGCACTCCCAAGTTAAGCTGCTCTCCTTTTTTACCTGGAAGTGTCTCATTGCTTTGAAAGGGTCATAGTCCTCTGCAGTCACTGAACCCAAAGACTTGGCTTGGCCATGGATCAAGTATGTGAAGAACCTGTGACCTTCTCAACACGGAAAACCTTTGTTGTGCAACAAACTCGAGTAGCAACACGAGAAAGTTGTACTGGGAATAACTAGAACTTCTCTGCTCCTCCCATGAAGGGATATATAATTCAGCCAGTGTTTGGAAGTGGGAAAAGAAGCTCATATCACAGACAACTGTTACTTTTTTAACCTAAATTTTCCAGGCTCTTCCTGAGTCCTTGGGCTGAACAGTTTCACTGTATAATGAGAGGACACTCAATTGTTCTCACACATAGAGCCAAGGGAGGAATTTACTGTTTCTTATTGCTTCCTTTGCTTCCACAGGCAGGCTTTCCCTGTGAGCGAGACGAGGAACAATGCTGTAGCATCATAATTTGAAAGGGCAAGGGCAAAAACCTTCCTGTTTGTATCATCCTCTCACGCCTCCAACATGACTGTAAACATCTGGATGTCATTTTTTGCCTGTCTACTGATTAGACAGGTTCTGCAAAGGAGAATTACTCTGATGCTGTAATAATACTGACCTGGAAAATTGGTCTATAGAATTTCTGTATGAAATTCTAAAACCTTCTTACAAACATTAATGAAAAGCATTTCACAACTTTCTTGTCAGACAGGTAATTCTTATTGTCATGATTTGATGCCTGCAAGAACTGGGACAGTGACTTTGTGAGTTGCTCAAAATCAAGTGACAGAGCTGAGAACAGCATCCAGCTCCCTGTGCCACAAATACATAAAATGTGGCAGCTTCCCAATCCATTTAATTTCACTAACAAAACAGATTAATGTAATGATGAGGAATATAAAAATCAATTTTAATCTATGTGGTGACACAGATAACATTTTTTTTCAGTGGGAATTGTATGAGAATGCTTCAGAGAAGCCACAGCAGATACAATGGGTGATGTGTCAGTGCAGTACCCCTTTGTAAGTGGGGACATAGAGACACTGGGCTTCTGTTTCTGCATCCTGTGTTGATCTTCTGGTGAAAGCCAGTGCTTATCTGTGCAGGGTGCAGTAGTCTAACTATTGCTTGATCCTTACAATTGCTAGAAAAGTCTTAAAAAGAAGTCTGTGTTCAGGGTTTGGCTACTGACAAACCTGCTTGCACTGGCACTGTCCTTTTTGCTGTATGTAGGAAAAGATAGCAAGAGGTGGTTGGTTCATCCATGCCTGAATTTTCTTGCAGCAGAAGTAAGCAGTGATTCCATTCCCATGTGACAGTCACTAGATTTTATTTCACTTAGAAAGAAATGGGTGACATTTATTCAGATACTAGGCAAGTTGCATCACAGTGGATTAAAATGACAGCTAGTTCTACAAATCCTTAAGGATTAAGAACATTTATTTCTACACATTAAATTCCAGCAAAAGGACAGGAGGAGTTTGGTTTTGGCTTGGAGGAATATCACAGCTCATAGCAGAGACACTGAATAAGAGTATAGTCATTAAGGTTAGGAAAAGGTATAAAAGCAGAATTAGATTCCATTATTTTTACTTTCTTTTGTTCACTAGATTATTGCATTGCCATATGTTTAAAGTAAAGAGTACAAACTAAGGTTATACTTTTATTTTTATTTCAAATATAGTTTATATTCTCTTTTGAGTTAATGAATTAGAAGTATATTATAAGTGGAAATAATTACCCTCACTCATTGGCCATTCTACTCATAGGCATTCTACCTACAACAACTAAATTCCTGCTGAATTTTGGATGCTTACCAGTTTGAGCTATTCCATGTAAAAACAATGAAAATGCATTTTTCCTGAGTTGCAGTGCTGTAAACTTAAAACCAGATGGTGGATTATCTTTAAAATAATCTTGTTAGAAAGTTCCCGTTATGATCTTGTCTTATTCTAATTCATCGTATACCTAAGAGTCTTCTTCTCCCATGAACTCTTAACAAACACCAGGGAAGTAAGATGTGTGTATTTCAGGGGGGCAGGATATTGTATTGTCCTCATTGAACTGGATTCACTCAGGACCAAACAGGTGTCAAAGTTTTACAGGGCTTACAAAGAGGTCAACTGCACTGAGCAAACACCAGTATGTGCTACTGTATGTCCACATCAGATGTCTACATTGGTGAAGGTCCCTAGACGTAAGAACAATTTTTTAATCTAGCTAAACTTTTGGGGCTTGAATTTTAGGCTATAATGTATTTGCTCTGTATTTCCTCCAGTATGGTTGACCTGGCCTTTTAGTTTTTTGAGAAAGGTGTGATGGCTGGGAATCTTCCAGGTAAGGTTCAGGTTTAAAATCCAGTTTGGTTTATATGCAAGGATTCAAATAAATAGTTTTAGGGAGAAAAAACTATAATAATGTCTTATGTTCCTTCCCACCTTTTCTCTTGTTTTGTTTGGCATGTGCTGATGCTGCCTTACAACCTCAGGGCAACTACATTTCAACGGTGTTTTGTTTGTTTTGGAACCCTTTGGGGATGAAAAGATATATTCCCCTCAAATGGTAATATGTGTCTAGTAAATGAGAAAGAATGCCAGTACTTGCTATGGTCTTCCAATGCACAATAAGATGTTTTAGCATCTGTCTAAATATTGCATCTACCTGATCTGTATTTCATTGTCATCCAGTACTTGTATTTCAAGAAAATCTGATATGTTAAGAAATTAATCAGCAGCCAGGAGAGAAAGAACAATGAAATCTAGTTGTGGAAACTTCTGGCTGTGCACAGACTGTCAGTGTGTCTATAGCAGAGGTCCTCCTCCATGGCAGTGTTACATGGCTTAGAGGCTGCAACCCCCTCTAGATGTGCAACACTTACGCACAGCGTTTCATCTGGGACATTGCCTGCAAGCACTCTGACATGATAGGGAAAGAATTCAAACTGAAATATCTCAAGCTGATGAGCTTCTCAGGTAAGTATGTTGCTGTTTCAGCTTATTTGATTTCTGAAGATTTTAATGCAACTCTACAGCCTCTTTGGGGACAAAATCTTTGACAACACTAGTGTAAAGAATAGGACTGAATCTTCTGTATGTCCTTGTGTGGTTGTGACAGCATCAGTAAAACATGGAAGCAGATATTCCACAGTTAGCAGCTACTGTAAGAACCATGTGTTGGCAGAGCAGACATTACAACATTCATGGATATTTTTGAAAAACGTATGTATCCCCAAACCTGCCCTGTCACTGTCCTGGGGTTCTCATGGTTCTCCTGCTACATTTTACTTGGGAAAGGGGTAGCAGGAGGTAAAAGCTTGGCAGTGATTGGTTTGCCAGTGCGGTGGTTTTGGGTATTGAGGAACTGTTGCTCTCTGCCTTTGACTGTCAACACTGAACTACTTTAACAAGATTCTTGCACTTTGACAATTTGCTTCTGAGATTCAAAGCTTTTCCAAATGATCAAGATCATGCCTAGACTGTGAGAGAGATGCATTCATGGCACCCCAACATCCTGTTTTTTTGACTGTCCCAATTGTCCATCACTCTGTTTTGGCATTAATGCCATGGAGATTATCACTACAGACAAAGTTCAGTTGTAAGTATGAAATAGGCCATTGTAGTAAATTTTATATTCTTACTCTACATGGTCAGACCTCTCTGTATCAGGTGGCTCCAGAGGGGTATAATCCCTCCTCTGACTCTGCTTGTGCCTGTCCTGTGCAGTTGCTGTTGTGCAGCTGTATCACTCCTACTGTAAACAGATTAGCTGGTCTTCCTTGCAGAAATAATACTGCATCATCAAATTATCTTTGCTAATGATCTCTGCTTTGATATTTCTTATGGAGACGATTGAAAATCTCCAAGAATGTATAAAGGAATAATAGGGATGAAGGCAGTAGAATGCTGTAACTCAGTTTGATTCTCTGACAGAAATGTAACCTTTGAGAATGAAGAAAGAATGAATATTTTCTTTGCTATATTTGATTAGCATGTATGTCTATTGTATATATCTAACATAAGTCACACAGATGGGTTGCACTGGATTTTCTTGGTGCATAAAATAAATATTTTTTTAGTAAGAGATATTATTCCTATTATATATTACACAGCTCTTCTATGATGACTCCTTCCAGGTGGAAGTATCATTCATGATAGTAATATCAGATGCATAACTTCTACTTGTTAGGCTGGAGGAAGCTTTTATTTAAAGATTCAGGCCCATGAAGTGCTGTATGCCTTGGACCACCACTGACTCCAGAAAAAATCTGAGCATCTGAAATAAATATTTAGCACTTTTTAGAACTGAACTCTGTTTCCATTAATGGGATCGTGAGCTGAGGAGTATGTGATAGTGTTACAAGTCTCACACACCCTGTGTGCAGTTAAAAACTGGGGACTCTGCTGATCGGTTTTCTAATTTCAATGTCTGACTACCAGATGAAGCTGAATTTTTGCTCTGCTGTGTGTGTCACACACTGAAACAGAAGAATTCCTTTTCCATTCACTTTTTGAGTTTAGCATCCCCGTGCCTAGAGCCCAAGAAACATTTGTTCCAAAACCTAGTTTCTTTGTATTAGACTCTGGAGTAAGTGTTCTCCCTTCAAATACAGTCTTGGGAACTCAGATCTTTAATACAACCGAAACGCTGTTACCCCAAAGTGAGTTTTCACTGACTCAAACTCACACAGGATGTGTAAATGCTGTACAACTGATGCAAAAAGAATTGGACTGTATAATTGCCATTCTTTCTATATCCTTTCTGGATCACAACTGTCTAGGCCAATGACAGAAAAAACATCTTGCTGCAAATTATTTGCCTTTTCTAAGAGCTTATTATTTCTTTTCTTTTTTTTTTTTTTTCCCCTGTAAAATAGAGGTGGAACTTTGCTGCACAGAATCACCTTTCTGGCCTTCAAAGTCAAAGAAACATTGCATAGTAATTACTGGACTAGATGTTCCTCTCTGTCTTCCTGTACATCAGCATGTTGACCTTTCATCAGTGACATGAATTTTCCGTGTGACTTTTATTTGGTTTTAAAAACCTGCCTGCATATAACTGTTTCAAAGTTATCTACTGTCAGAATCATTATTATGCTTTAAAATGCTTGCAACTGTGAAAACCCATAGACAGATGTTTCCTAACGAACAGTGTGTGCCATGGCTGGTTGCATGTGAACAGCAGAAATATGAACTTTTCAAAACAATACGCATTTTGTGGTCAAGTTTCTCCAAACTAGTGAATGTCCCCACCAAAAGCAGTTTCCTGGCAGAACATAAAGTTTCAGCAGCTGTTTGTACAACCACCCTGTTGCTGGGGTGGTTTTGTATATCCTTAATAGATTTTTTTTTTTAAACCCACCTGAATTTGCACTGGGAATTCACAAAGTGACATGCAGAAAAGGATCCTTTGTATGCACTAGGTATGGGACATCACTGCATTTGTGGTGTCATTAATGCTGTATGACAGGCTTCTTGTTTGGGAAACTGAGTGAAAAGTTACTTGTCTAGGAGTCAGGTACATTTCTCAGGAGGGAAAGACACTTTTCTGAGTCCATACTTCCTTAGCAGAGTAAGCCTGACTTTCAGAGGACTGCACATATTCAGATCCCATTAAATCAACTAGAAATATTCTTGTTCAGCATCTCAGTTAATTCTTTCTAAAAAAGCAAAACAATCAATCAGAAGTGATAATTTCAGTTTAGGAGGTATATTTTGTTAACAAACAATTTGTGTTTGGGTGTTTTTAGGTACATAAATGTATTATTATTATTATTACAGAAAAGATCTTCAAAATCCATTTCACCCATCATTAATTACAGCCTTTGTTTATGTGTTTGTCTTAGTTTCTGTATTTATCACAAAAGATTAACAAAGTCAGTATATTACATGGGATGCTTCACTGACCATCAGTATTTTTCTGTTATTCATTATTTATTATTATGGGAAAGAGGAGAAGGCACACATGATGTTCTAAAATGCTCTAAAATGCTAGCTGAAGGCATTCCCTTACATATGTCAGAACTTTACATATTTCTTTGGGTTCTGCCTAGAACAGAGAAGCTTTGGAAATGTTGGGGTTTTTTTTTCAGAAGAAGTGAAAGATGTATTTTTTTGTCTTCTTTATTCTAGGCAGCATGTAATAAGGAAAACAGATTTAAAGAATAATCATTATGCTTCCAAACATATTTAATATGTATTTATTTGGATACATATTATTCACTTTTGTATTTTATTACTTGCTTCCTAGAACAAAGAAGGCAAAGAAGCTCTTGAAAATACAAGCCAAAGAAATAGCGTGTGAGAGCATCTGTGTCTGCATGCAATAATTTATATACTAACTTCATTACATAGTAATACGAACCATCTAGCCAGCAATGTTCCCCTGCTTCATTACACTGTGCACAGAAAATTTGAGCTTTATGTTAGAGATCTTGTTGTATTCATTGCCATCTGAATCTTTTGCCTCTTTCATTGTTTTGCTCATCTCAATTTAAAACGCAGTTCCGATTTTGATCTCAAAGTACTATAAAACCAAAATAAGTCTAACAACTTCAAAGAAATTTATTTCTGCTTTACATAGTTATAACTAAGATACAAATCTGGCCCATAGGCACATTCATTTCATAGCGAGTTAAAACATGCACCCTTACTGTTGGCAAATCCTTAAGGTTAACAGACATACATGTGCTGTTAGAATAGCAGCTATTCTGCTGCTTTCTTTTTTTTTTTTCATCCAGAGCTATTTTTGGTTCCTTCCCCTTTGACATACATTCCTGGTAACATTTAAAAGTTGCTCTTAGCACAAAATTAAAGCTGATAGCTGAGCACTTTATCTATCAAATACATTTTCTGTTTAGATGATGATTATTGTACATGAAATAGAAATGTGAGGTCTGATTGTCCTTTCACTTACAGTGGTGTAAACCAGCAGAGATGGGGTGAAAGATGGATAGGAAAATGATTCTGAGGATCCATTCATGTTTGATGCTTAGCTATCAAAAGAAGAAAGTGATGCAGAAACAGGGACTGCTTGTGCCTTTTGGGGCTCTGAATGATCCCTGTCGCCACTCATGGAAAGTCTGTTTGGAAAGAACAGCAATGCACAAGGTCGTTCACAGCTTTCCCCTCCTGAAGGAGCCAGAGCTGGCCCTGCAGCACATTGCACTAATGGGGTTTGCCTTGACCCAGAGGGGGATGTAAGACTTGCTGGAAGGGGCTGCTGTCATTGCCCCTGCAGACTGTCACAGTGGAGTTACAGGTCCCATGTCGCCTTTGACACAGCTGTTGCCCCTGCAGGCTGAGGACTTGGCATCAGTGCTCTGTCTGTGGACAGACTCTACCCCAAAGGTGAAAGAAGTGGATGACCTTGTCGATCACAAATTCCTGCAGTGGGCCTTTAATCTGCCTTAATCCTCAGGTGCTCTTACTGACGTAAACTACTGAGTGCCCCTGTGTCTAACTGATTTCCTCCAGGAAAGGTGTTCCAGCTTTTTTTTGGGGTCAGTCTCAGGGACTCAGGGCTCTCCTTTTCAGATGACCTGGGCTAGCCAGCAATATTTCCTGGGATGATTTTAGGCTTACTCCCCAGATTTGAATTTCCAGGTGCCAGCAACAGAAGGTTCTTAGTGGAAAGTCCCTGGGATGTTGACTCATTTCCTCTTTTTTTCCCATTAGGGTCCAGATTTTCTGATTTTCAGTGTGCACAACCAGGAATACTTATTTAATTTAGCATTCCTGAGTCCAGGCAGAATGCCAGGAATTTATTTTATCAGTGGGTGGGGTAGGCAGATGGTGGCACGGCTTTGGGCATTTGCCAGCAGTTGGCAATTTCATTTGTTTATTTTTCTTTAACTGTGCACTCTGCCTACACATGGCATTATGATAATGGGGCCAAATACCCATGAATAGTGATGAAGGAGATCACCTAAGATCTCCTTTATGGTGAAAGGGTGTTAAACTCACAGCCTACAGTCATCTGCATGGACTCCATGCAGCCTATTAACCCAGTTCAACAATGTAAGTTGGTTAAAGTATCAAACCCCTGCTCAGGTAAAGTTTCCCTTCAAGGGTAATACGAAGGCTTTAAGTTTAAGTCAGTGGAATTTAAGCACATACTTGTTTCCTGAAGCAGGACTTCACTAAGTTTCATTTTTTCTAGCTAAGCTGCAGCAATGCTGACTGTTCTTCAGAAAGAAAATGCAACTGGAAAATGTATTTTCACTGAGATTACCTCTTGCAGCCAGAGCCACTGGGTTTCCAAGCAGGCTGCAATTGCATTTGGAAATGGCCAAAAATAGGAGGGTGTCGCGGTTTAACCCCAGCCAGCAACTAAGCACCATGCAGCCGCTCACTCACTCCCCCCAACCCAGTGGGATGGGGGAGAGAATTGGGGAAAAAAAAAGGTAAAACTCACGGGTTGAGATAAGAACAGTTTAGTAGAACAGAAAGGAAGAAACTAATAATGATAATAACAACAGTAATAAAATGACAGTAATAATAAAAGGATTGGAATATACAAAACAAGTGATGCACACTGCAATTTCTTGCCACCCGCCAACCGGTGCCCACTTAGTTCCTGAGCTCCCCCACCCAGGCCAACTCCCCCCAGTTTATATACTGGGCATGACATCCCATGGTATGGAATACCCCTTTGGCCAGTTTGGGTCAGCTCCCTGGCTGTGTCCCCTCCCAACTTCTTGTGCCCCTCCAGCCTTCTTGCTGGCTGGGCATGAGAAGCTGAAAAATCCGTGACTTTAGACTGAACGCTACTTAGCAACAACTGAAAACATCAGTGTGTTATCAACATTCTTCTCATACTGAATCCAAAACACAGTACTATACCAGCTACTAGAAAGGAAATTAACTCTATCCCAGCTGAAATCAGGACATGGGGAAAGGATCCTGTTTCCAGGGTGGTTGCTGGAAAAAGTGCTGACAGTGTGGTCACCAATAGATGAAGACTTGCTGTCACCTTGTGATGTTTTGCCAAACACACACTTCGATGTAAGAGCAGAGGAACCGTGTGGTAAAGAATGTAAGAATAATGAATATGTTCCTATAATAAAGACTAGACTAGTTGTAGGCAGGGCATGATATGCAAAGGAAAGTCTCTTTCTGTGTCAGTAAATATCACACAGCTGGGCCTTAAAAGCAGTATCTGGAAGAGAGGAAATGCCATCTGTATCACACACTCCGTGTGTGTTATTTATCCTGTTGTGACATTGCCTGAAATTGCTCCAGTGTTTGTAAGCTTATGACACTCCAGGAGACTAGGGTGCATACAGCAGCGCTTCTGGGATCCAGCATTGCCCAGAACGTCGTGTGGCAGTTGCCTGGGATGCAAAAGGCTGCAACTGATGTTCATTAAAATGCCATCAATGCTTTTATCAGGGCCACAGATAAGTAGTTAGCTGCTTCTATGTATCTTTTTAGGATTACACTTTCTCATGTAAAGTTGATTACTAGAAAAACTTGCAAGAGAGAAGCTTCAACCCAGCCTTGAAAGGGCAGACTCATGTGAGCATTACTGTCATATGTGACAGCCTGCGTTTGAATCTCAGAAACTTTATGTGGCTTTTTTTCTGAGTGTTGCTAGTGCTCTGATCATAGTTCCTGTAATACTCCAGCCCGCAAACACTCAGTACAGTACGTAACCAACACTGGTGCAGCTGAAGCTTGTGTTTGCCTCATGGTAGTCAACATTCATTCTATTTTAAAGGCCAAGCTTTCTGGTTAAGTTATACCTCTCATTACAAACTCTGTTCAAGTGAATCCTATGATGCACCGTGTCACAGAGTCAGGTGATGGCTGTTTTGCATCACTGGGTATGTTGTAAAACCACAATGCCCAGCCCATCCCTAAGACAGCAAGGTGCTTTGTCTAGAGCTCATATGAGGCAATCGGCCATAGGAAGGAAAAACAATTTAGCTGACTTAAAATGAAACATCTCGAGTCAATTCAACAACTCAAAATACTGTTTTTACCAGAAAATGATATTTAAAAATAAATTTCCTCTGGAAACCAACAGCTTTATGGGAACTGCATTTTCTGTAGGAAAGGCATAACAGTGAGAGAACCTTGATCAGCTCTAATAATTTCAGCACTGTAGCTCTATGGGGTACTATTACTGACTGGCAAATAAACAAATGTGTCCTTTGCTCCTTTTTTTTTTTACCTACAGTACCCTTCTTTCCCTTTCTCTGCTTCCATTGCATTGGCCCTAAAACGCTGAGTAGACAAACAGATCATCTAACCTCACCCATCTAGTAATTTTTCAGCTAATTACTTTGTGCTCCCAACCACCAAGCAATTTTCATGTAAACATGTTTCAGGAAATATGTTTCATTGTGGATAATTCCCTTGCCACCCTCAAGTTCAGGCAGGTGTTTTGTTTGTTTTTGTACAGGTTCTTATTCTCTATCATTAGTCTTTGTAAGTCATTATTTTTAACTGCTTTGATCTATTCACTAACTTCAAACTAGCCTAAGTAAAAGTTGACTCCTGTATGTTTTCATTGATTGATTTTCATGTTACATTAATGTTCCTAAACACAGCTTAGCTTCATTCAGCTTTTCATCTGTGCTCAAATAAATGAGAATTCTGCCACAAATAGGACGCACAGACCTTTCTTTCCCACAAGAAGAAATACAGATGATCACACAGCAACAGCTGTCAGGTAAAACCCCAGCCTACATCTCACTGGGGATGCGTGTGCTGCATGGTGATCCATGGGAAAGCTCCTGTGGCTCCATAGGACGCTCGGCTGCGGCAGGTCGTGCTGTGGAGGTCCAGGTTTTTCAGAAGAACACCAAAGATGTCCAGAGCGGCAGCCCCACTCCAAATGTCAACCTTCAGCTTGCTCAAGGGGAGAAATGAGCTCAGGTGAAGCAATTTATGCCCTGAAATCTTTCTTACCTCCAACTTTTACCTTTCCCTTCTCTCATCTCCAGCTGTAACTAAGCTTGGCTTACCTTTAAAATAGGTGATGTTGCTTGATGATTATACTGATGTATGTAATTATCATTCAGTATTCTCCAGCAGATGCAGTAGGTCATGCTCCTGTTTTCTTGTAAGTAGTTCAGAAAATTATACAATCCTAGAGGAGAAGCAGGGCCTCTTGGTATACACATCTTAAGAAGAAGAGCAGGTAAATATGCTGCCTAAAAATGTGAGTTTTCAGAGATCAAATCATGTGACAAAACAGACTACAGGGCAGTAGTTTGTTGAGGTGGGCAGTGAACATCGAGTCTTCTCTCTTGACATGCTGAAAGCTGAGATGACATGCCAGACCACTTCTAAGTTAATTGGAATTTTGTGTTTGATTTAGCCAAAGTCCCTTTAAAAACAGAAAGAAAAAAAAAATAAAAATCTTTGTTTCTTTAAAACTGCTGAAGGGAAGGTGTTAAGCTAAAATATTGCCAAGTTTTATTGTATTTAGTGAAGAACATAAAGAAAGGATGCAAAATCACTGAGGGAAATAATAGTATCTATCTAAAGCCTTTCATCTCTACACCTGGTCTGGTCAGGTATACATGAACCTGTATCAATGCCATTATGCTCTTTCTTCCTGAAATAAGCTGGGTGGGTTTTTTTCCTTTTGTAAAAGAGAAATAAAGGAGAATGCTTTGGATAAGAATTCTCCATCATAACTAGTATTAGTAACATCTTCATTGGGCGCAGTTAGAAATCCATTGAATCCTTTGTAGAAATCCTGTTGGCTTCAGCTGGGAGAGCAGCAGAGACACTGCAAGTTTCCAAGACCCAGCTGTCAAATACAGCGTGTAGAAAGCTATGATTTAGAATTTCCTCTCTCGGGTTTCCTGGTAGAGAGGCTAAATGCGGAGTGTGGCTTAGGGAACCCACATTCTCCCCAGGGAGATAAAACAAACACACTCAACAGTCAGAAAAGAATCTGTTCTCATAATATTTCCAGCTCGCTTTCAAACCAGCTGGGATTCCCATGCTGTGAAACTTGGATCGATATGGGAATGACTGTATACTACTCTGACCCTAATTTTACTTTCAAGCTTTAGAGTTTTGTCCACCTCAGGGAATAATGCAAAATGGAATCAGGATGGACCTGGAAGAATAAACATATTTGTGGAACACATTTGGCTTCACAGTTAGGCTTTCTTGCTGCTAAAGTCAGTCAACAAGTCATTCATGGCTTTCATGGGAATTTTTGCCTCTTAGTGCAAAGATAAATAAATGCAAGTATTTCTTCCTTCCCAGAAACAGAAGTTATGTGGGCATGATTTTACTTGACAGTAAAAACAGTGCTGACCTGGCTGTACCGTCAGGGTCTAATGGGCTAAAGCTTTTAATTCACTAAACTACTATGTCAGCATGGCTTTCCCTTTCCAGCTGTTGTGAAGAGAGAACTACTCTTCTCCTAATTCCTTATGCCAGCCTGGTTGATGTGCCCTTTGTATGAACATAGCAGACCCAAAGGTAGATCAGTATATATTTTGTTATCGCTGTCTTCAGGTTAGTTCAAAGATGGATGCATTTACCTTGTCTTCTATTCCTGTGTCTTGATGCTTTATAGGGTATGTTGGGGCATGTTCTGACTTCCTTGCTACAGGGTGCAGGCAGGTCTTTTCCAGGTAAGCATAATAACTGCCTTTTCAAGGCACAATAGAATGTATTGCCAACACTGTTAGTACAGGAGTAGTAGCAATAACATTACTATAGCTATGATGATTGCAGATATGAGTGGGTACTTTCTTGAGCACTTGGAAGCTTTCCTGTGTCTTCTACCTACATCACACAAATGAAACATTTTCTGCAATGCTTACTCCTGTTTGTTAGTAACCTTAGAGAAAATGTCCATGTAATTCATCCGTAGCTAGGATTTCAATTTACTCCCTTGCCTAGGCTTCTGAAACTAATTAGGACTTAACTAATTATTAAATAAAGGATCTTTTTACTTTTCCCTCAACTTGCATATCTAGAAGCAGAGTGGAAACAGACCTGCCTCAGTGTAATCTGTAATATTACTTTCATTATCTCTTTTTTTCCCTTGAAATCTAGTTCCCTAGGGCTTACAAATCCAGAACAAATTGGCTGATGAAATTTTTCAATTATTTGTTGATGGAAAAGGGTGCAAACTGATCCATGTAATAGAATAAGTTTTAAAGTAAGTCTTCTATGACATGCAAAGCCCTGCTTTGTCTTCACAAAATTAGCTTGTTCTTGTAAATAGGCAGTGCTTAACAGAACACAGAGAATTTTTTTAGAAATGTGTTTTATTAGTGTTATAGTGCAGTGTTGTAAGGTCATAGGAGTAGAGACTTGCTTGAATTTACTCCAGATGTTGCTCAGAAAAAACCAAACCTATTTTTGGCAGATGTTTGAAAATAAAATATAGACCAAGACAACTAAGAACTTTTGAAAATGCAACTCTATGTTATAAACTTCTCATCAAGGTGCAACAGCTTATTGAACTTATTTGGTGCAGTAGAGGAAAATTTGTGCCCCTATTGAGGGCAGTTTCTATAAATGAGCTCGATTGTAATACCAGTCACTAGAAAATGCCACGTGGGAGACAGACGATGGCAATTCGGAAACACTCTGATCAGACACTGCACTTTGTTACAGAAGGAAACAAATCACATGTCACACAGAGACATAAACTTATCTCCACAGGTTCCACTGCCAACTAGTCTCTTTGATTTAAAAGAACTGTGCGGCATATATCACTGTTGAAATATTATTTTGATAAAAACAAAACAAAAGTAGAAGGTTTAGACTGAAGTTTAAAACAAGACAGTTTTATAGGATGCTAGAAATCTATAACACTATTTATTCCATCTAATCTTGATTTTTTTAATTGTATGAGACCTACAGAGCACCTTGGGCCGGGCGCTTCTGGTATTGACACTATCACTAGTTTCCAAGCTTCCAGTCATCATTTGAGGCTCTGACACGTGCCTTGCACCGAATCAGTCTGTTTCCCCACCTTTTCCCCCCACCCGCTGTGCACTGCACCTTTCTATTGGAGCTTATCTTCTCTGCTGCCGAGTTGCTGTGCAGCCTGAGTGCTTGTGCCTGGGCTGCTCCGGTGCACACAAACAAATAAGGCTTGAGCTAGGGCTAAGATGCATTTCAACATCCTAATTTAAACCATCTTACCTGTACTCATCTGCAGATGGTGGCCACTCTTGTGAAATAAAGATTATTTTTCTTCTTCGATCTCTTGCAGTGATTGCTGTGTTTGGATGTGGCAAGCCGGAGCCTGACGCTTTTTTGTTTGCTGAGTGAATGGGTACAGAAGTCAGATGTAGGGCAAGCTTCACCAAGCTGCCTAGCAAACAAAGTTAGATCATGATTCAGAAATGTGCCTAGGTATGTTCTCTGCTTTGAGCACCTGAGTAGTGCTCAGATGCTCAAAATGAACCTGCATGCTTAAGCCAGGCATGATCTTAAGTGTGCTGCTGAATCAGCAGCATGGCTGTTGCTGCAGCCAGAAGATGTGAGCTCTGGGCCTTTCTCTGCTATGGATTTTTGAATGACTGTGTGCAAATCAGTCAATGTTTATCACTTTTTCTACTCTCTGAGACTCGCTTAGTTATTTGTGAACTTTCTTGAGCTCCTCAGATGAAAGTCTATGCAAAGACAAATCAAAATACAGTATCATGATGTAATTCAGTGAAAGGAAAATATTCCTCCTGCTTAGCTTTTCCTGATAAGGTCAACATTATATTTTTAACTTTCCTTGTGAAACCAGACTTCCATTAATGTCAGTGAGACCTCAAAGTGTCTTTTGCAATAATGCATTTGAAAAATCTTTTAGTAACAAAAATAAAGTTGCTGTTCAGCTAAAAGGATTGGTTTCAGCAGATGGTCTTCATGTTTGTAACCTCATGATAAAACAGATGAACAAGAGTCCTCTTTCTTCTCTGCTAAAACACACGTGACATTGTGATATACATGAGTCTTCTTTCTTCTCTGCTAATATACATGTGATACAGATGTCCAACTCAACTTGTTGCATGAGAATTTGGCTGCTCAGTTTCCATTAGCATGAGGAATTCCATGTATTTATTTGGCAGCACAGATTTTGATCTATGACAACACTGCTGAAGCATTTTGGGAGAAAAAAAATGGATAAAAGCCATTATCTTTCCATTTAAACTTGGACCACATTCTGTCTTACATCAAATGACAGAGTTAATTATATTTCACAGGATTGCTGAGCCCCGTATGACAAAATGACCTTTGAGAAAGAACTGAATATAGACAAATAGCCAAAGATCATGACAAATATCTAATTTGTATTATCTGCTTTATCAAAAAGCAAACTCTCCTTTTGCTTCTTCTCCTTTCTTTCTCTGTAGAATTTTTTCCACACATTTCCAGAAATATGGGATGTAATCCAAATGGCTATCTTGCTCACTCCTTATATACATGAGTCTTATGTACATGAGTTGAGTCTTTCTGGGGACTAACTTTTACATTATCTCATTCCTTGGGATTTGAGGGACAAAGGGTGGTTATTGGGAGACATGGAAGCTTAAGTTGCCAAAAAGTAGGCATTGCGGGCTAACTGCCCGGGTACCCTGTTGCGTATTATTACTTTCCTATGCAGTATCTGTGGTTTTATTTATGCTCTTTGCTTTTCTACTCTTTGACATGTTGGGCCTGCCAGCTCCTTTCCCTCGAGTTTCTCCATTCTTCTACCACGCTGTCCCTGGCAGTCAGAATACCCTCCTACAGCAAGGGCCGCTCCCTTGCACCTTCAGTTCCTTCTCTAAAACACGAGTGTTGCAAGGCCAGTACCAGCTCCAGTGTACTGCTAACTAAAACTAAACAATCCTGCCTTCTTCTATGGACACCTCCACTCGCAGGAAAACGTGATTTCTCACGTCTCAAGGCAGGTGCTTGCAGTTTGGCGGTTACCTCGGTCTGGCTAGAAGATGAGCTCCTTGAGGCGCAGGTTAACCGTAGGCTATTGTCTTTATCAGCCCGAGTACACTGCTGGCACATAGCTGGGAGTAATGAATGTAACACCAGCCCACAAAAATCAGGAATGGTTATGCTGTTAAAATCTTTCCAAGCTGCAGGTTTCAAAAGTAAAATGCTTAAGGAATTGTGAGTCATATTGAAGGAAGAGGAATAAGTCAAGTTTAATGGGTTATTAATGTGTATGGAGAAAATATTTTAAAAATTAAAATAAGTTCATCTGGCTCCTCAAAGCCGAGTACAGATCGAATATGTCTTGCTTGCCCTGACTGACTCAGTGGAACATTTTGGCTGCCTCAAGTTCTTTCTTTTTCCTTCCCACAAGTGTGTAAAAAGGCAGATATTCGGACAAATAAAAACAGATCAATCCTTTTGCAGACTTCTGGACAAGCTGAATGTATCAGGACTGCACAAGAACTGCCTGGTTAGAGATGCAGTCACTTACCTAAACCTCCTAAAAAAGATCTGCCAAGTCACTGCTGAAGCGACCAATTACCACTTCAGGTAATTATTCCCACCTCCTGTTTTAAGCAAACTCTGTAGCACAGTTAAACCACAAAAGCAATACATCACTTGCAAAATGAAACCAAAATCTCAATAGATTTGGAAGCCTTTAATGTCAACTGTTAGCCAGTTATCAGAAGACTAAGAAGTTAAATGGGGAACATAAATAAGTGGGAAATCCGTAAAGATAATTAACCAATAACAGCTGAAGAGGGATGTTTCCCAAAAGATTCAGAGACTCCATTTAGTTCAAATGATAAACTCTTAATAACTTGGTTATTTATCTATAACTACCTTTTGAAGTGCAAAATGCTGAATCTAATTTTATTTGTACTGAAGTCAGTGAGAGATCTTTCACTGATTTCCTGTACAAAACATCCTTCTGTGTCAACAGAGACTACTATGAAATATCCTTACTTCAGCATTTGAAGAATGGAGATGTACACAATGTCACAAATTGTGACAGCAAATGTCACAGTCAGTACTTAAAACTTTGACTAAGTTTCAACAGACTTTGGAAAAGAATAAGACCAACATGGGATATCTGAGATTAGCACCAAACGTGGCTTAGTTAATTTTAAAAGATCCAAATAAGACCATTGATCTTTAGAAATAATAACTGCTTAGTATTTTAACAAGGGTCTGTATACCCAGCAGAGTCTTAACAGGGCTCTGTATACCCCAAAGAGTCTACACAGAAGTTGCCATAAACCACGCACGTGATGATATCTCAAAACTGTCTGTATAAGCCCAAGAGCACTACATGTTTTAAGAGACTATGGGAAAATTGAATGTAGTAGTATGTATCCAGGGGAAGACTCATCTGAGGCCTAATCTTATTTCTGTTGGATTGAACAGTTAAATATGGCAACAATTATCCTAAAGACCTCATTCCTTCATTTATGAGCAAATCTTCTGAAGCATGATTTTAAAAGGTAAAAAAAGTATAAAGAACTCATGATGGCAAAAAAGAAATAAAGTCTTATTGTTCTGCTGCCATAAGAAAAATTGATAAATGTAATGCAAAATCCCACTAGCTCCATGAATGCATTTCTGTACTTTTTTTTACAGAGATCTGTGAAAAATAGCTCCAAATTGCAGCCATTAGAGACTTTGGTTTACTTGGCAGAGGAAGACAGTATTACTTAAACACGGAATTTTTTGTTGTTGTTGGTTTTGGGTTTGGGTTTTTTTTGTTGGTGTTGTTGCTGTTGTTCATCTGCACTTTTTGTTCCTGCAGCTACAAAGTTTGGAAGAGCTACCTGTTGTAAATGGCATTCATGAAAAAAACATATGGAATCAGAAGGAGCTGAGGATGCACTACTTGTTTTTGTTTCTGACATATTTTGTGTAGAAAAACAAATATGAAAAGTAAAATGCCCACTTGAGCCTTACCAATTTTGTAAACATTCTCAAATACAGTTCTAAGAATTGTTTACACAAGTTGTGCCAGCTGCTTAATGGTTGAAGACTTTACCTTTCTTCACATTGAAGCAGCAGGGAAGGAGAGGCATAGAGGAGGAACTTGCAATTAGGAGCAACATAATTGATCATCCAAAGACCATCTGGAAAATTTGCCTGCTGATGGACAAACTGCTGATGAAGGTTTCAGGATGTTTAACACTTAACACCCAACACTACACTATGCTCACAAAATTTGTGGACTTAGGGGCAAACTATCTGGCACCAGTACTCTCTGCTTGGCCTTCTGCATTACTTAAAACCATGAACCTACATTTTCAGAATTGTTTCTTTACTTGAAGTTAGCTAAATGCATTGATCAGCTCTGTTTTGCATTAGAGGGATTTTCCTTAAGAAGCTAACAAAGTATCTCTTATTTACATGACTATTTTTTATTGCCGCTTATGGGGTTGAATTCTCTTAAATCACATATTAATGATATTACCGAGGTTTGTGCTTCCTGACTTACAATGGTATAGTCAACTAAGAGAAGCTCATCTTTGGAATTTTAATAAAAGCAGCTATTTGATGACTTATCAGGAAGTGGGAATATTTTTTCACATATATGATTTTTTCCCTTAAATGAGTCATCTCAGCTTAGCCCACAGCATTGAGGTTTGATTCCACAAAGTACTTACTTAAACACAAGTGTAACTTTAAACATATGACTAGTGGTACTGTTTCAAAAATAGCCCCATTGGTCACACCCCTAAATTTACAAATGTTGAAAGACCTTATTGAATCAGCAGCTTCAGCAAAATTGGCAAACTTGCATTGCTCTGGATCACACTTAGTTGCCTTTTTCTTTTTTTTTAAAGCATAGGTCTTCCAAACAAGAAAACCAGTGGGAAAAATCCATGATTCAACTGACAGTAAACAGAGGACATAGTGATAAAAGCCAAATATACAGTACTGTAAAACTGTGCCTATTAGTAGATAATTACACACAAAGATAGAAAAAAGACTCAAGCCTCACCAGGCAAGTAGTCCATTTCTAAACCCATTTTGTTCAAATATATACCAGCAGCCTCAACTACAGCTTGAGTTACCAAACGTATAGTACTGCAATAAAACCCCTGCAACTGATCATAATAAAGCTAGTATTTTGTGAAAAGATAGTAAAATACTGCTATATAAAAGAATTTTCCAGCACAGTAACACTGAATGAAAAGGGAGTCATGAAGCCTTTGGGATATATATTTTATTTTTCCATTGAATTTTGCTCCTTTCAGAACATAAACAAAGCGTGCACAGTGCTGCCTAGCTCTCCCCTACTTTTTCAGAAAAAAGGTTTCTGTTGATCACTTTCACGTGCAGTATACGTGTTCACCTTTTTCATTAAGGAAGGGTTTGTGTTTTGACACAAACACTGCAGAAGAAATTGCCAGGGATCCAAAGGAGGCAGGCTTCCCACAAACCTTCTGTAGGCAGTAAATGAAGAATCTCATTCATGTTTGTGTTGATTAGGCCTTTACAGGGCAAATGCTGATCATGCTAAGGGTCATTGAGTGGAGAAGCTGCTTCTGGCATCCAGAGCCAGAATTCACCCCAGAAAACCACTGGGAGTCCCGCATGAAAGTCTGCCCTTTCCACTTCTGGTGTTAAAATCTTGTAGCATCTTTTTCCGGTCATGGTTCAAATTACGCCCAATTTGGTCCCAGGGGACCTGAAGGTGTTCAGCTTTGAGATATCTGCCCACTCTTTCCATCTGCAGCCATGGGGGGCAAAATAAACAACACAAGAGCTTAGAGAAACCCCGGGTTCGCTTTCTTCTTGAACAAATTTGAGCAAAGCCTCCTTAGTCCTCCCTTGAAACCATCAGAAAATGTCCCAAATCAAGCTGTGCATTAAAGGGAAGTATTTCAAGATCACTGGAAGGACTTACATGATCAAATCTTGCTAATGGTTGACAGGCACTTTGCATACAAATTGGTGGAGGAGGAATTCATCCCACCCCCTTCCCAGCCGGACACATTTGCCCTCTGGTGATCTCCCCCTGTGACTACAGAAAGGGAGGGGAGCCACTAAGCAAGGCTGACCATAGGTGAGAGCAGTCGTTCTCTTGGACTTTTTTTGAATACTGACGCTCAGATGCTCACACAGGACTTGGTATTAAAACAAGCATCTCCTGGTGGCCGGGCCAATTCCCCTCTGCTTTCTTGAAAAGGTAAATCGTTCTGGGAAAACACAAGCAGCGGTCCTTACAAGTAATTGTCCTTATATAGCAGGGCTGCAGCGCTTCGGCAAGGCTGCGTAGGGAAAACAGGTTTGCCGTGAGCCTGATCCGAAGGCCACTACTGCCGATGTGCTCAGCACACTATAACTTTCTGTGCCTTGCTCTGTCAGAGCTTTTGGTCTCTACATCCTCCCATGACCATGAAAATCACTTTAAAATCGAAGAACAAATGCCAAAAATATATAGTGCCATAAACTAAACCAAAACCACAATAAAAAAAGTAGGCCCCAAACTAATAAGTTGCAAATACAGCTCTGTCTGTGTAGGAGGGATGGATAATTGACGGCCGAATGAGGATTTTGAACTCGCGCCGGGTCTTTGTGGTGCTGTTTCTCTTTCAAGGAGCATGTGAGAGATGCCAGCCTTCCAACAAAACACTAAATATTTAAAAACAACAACCCCACTCATCTGGTGGCTGGGTTTGAAAGAATAAACATCAGTCCATTGTCTGGCTTCTGCCGTCATCTTGTACACACAGAAAGCCAAAGACTCCAAATAATTTTGTGGCCTCAGGCATCAACAATAAACAATGTATATTTGATGTGTTGGCCTAATTTCTGTCCACTGAATCCGCCATTTTAAAGCTCTTTCCATGCTTTTTTTTTTGTTATGTTCAAGTCTTTATATGCCCTGCAATCTTTTTTTGTAGTTTCTCAAGTCTTCCAGTTTTATGTTTAGGATGCTGTTACTGAGGAAGAGGTGACCAAAGTGCTCTTTTACACTGAAAGACCACTGTAGACATGATGCTTGCAGAAACTTGCAGTTCCAGTCTGGTGAACTCTTGCCTGTTGCTACACTTTCTAATTAAATTATCAAATTTTGGGGAAAAAGTCCTGAAAGCAGAGGAAAGGAAACATAACTATCCTTGCAGTGGAGACAAAGAATACTTATTGAATGTGGTTTCCAAAGTTTTTTTGCCAGACTTCTGCTATGAAAATTATTGTCCAGAAGGGAGGCTGTAAACCTATTTTTGAAGATCAGTATGTTTCAAGAAGGACTATTGTACTTCAGATAATTGCTTTAACCTTTCTCACATGATTTATAAGGTCTTCCAACACTCGTGGTACCAACATTTGTTTGTGACTTTTATTGCTCCCAGAGCAGTCACTGATTCAAATGACAGACCTACTCTTTGGTCTTTGCAAAGCTGTATTTTCAGAGGATTAAATGACCCCTTTTTCCTCTCCATTCCTCCAAGCGCCTCTCCCCTGGGGCTTCACTTTGCATCCTGGGCTCAACACAGCCAATGAGTCAACTCTGCACAAGCAAGAGTAATATACAGTCTAAGGAAGCGTTATACTTAATGTAGTAATTTATTAAAGGAAAAAGCTTGTGATGAATGTACAAGAAATATTTCCATGCTGCTCCTTGATGAAGGAATGACAGGTATAAACTTCTCAGCAATGATGATAAAAAAGCCGTAATATACAAAGCATTCTGTTAAGCGTGATTTACCATTTCATTTTCAAGCAGTGTTTTATAATAGTGGTACTTTGCCAGTACCAACAGCACTTGCTGCAAGGGCAAGTGCCACAGAGCCAAGGCATTTGCTTTCTCCTCAGATTACACAGGCAGCACGTGAGGAGAGCTGGCCACGTAAAGAGTATAAGCTGCAAAATCTAAAAAGCTTCGAAAGAACTAGCTGAGCCAGTCCACTAAGACACATTGCTAGGGCTAGACTGGGGATGTGAAACCTATAGCTAGAAATGGCCCTGGGAAGCAAACTGAAATCCTGTGGGGCAGAGGGGGGAGCTGAACTGAGATGCCCCACAGCCTGGGTGAGGCTGTGGCTCACCCACCTGGTAGATGGAGCCCCAGCGTTTTCACCCAACTGGTTTGATCAGACCTACTCTGAATATGCCTCTTAATTCAGGATCCCCACGTGCCACAGGGAAGGGAACAAAGTTAGCACCTGAACCCAGAAAAGGCCTCGGTCAAAAGATAGGTAGTCGTTGCTCTCTAGAGCTCAGCCAAGCCTGGACCGAGGGCCTGGGCGGACATGTGCCAAGGCAGCTGCAGCAGTAGTTAAACAGTCGTGTTTTAAGGTGTTATTGCTGTCCCTCCTGCCCCTGCTCTGCTTCTTCCAGCAGACCCTCTGCCACAGATCCTCCCTCTGCAGGGGAGTACATGGAATTATTTTTTGGAAGCTCCTCAGATGCTCCAGTGGACAGTCGGAGGTGAGGCTGTTAGCAGCTGCAGGAGGGTTGTTTGGACTTTGTCCCAAAGGTACCCTTAAGTCCCCTTAATCTGAAAACATTTAAGCATGTTCTTCCCACTGAATTTAACCGAATTATGGTCATGCTTAAATTTAAAGCACTTCAGGATCAGAGTCTTTCTTAGTCTTGCATGAGCTGGCTGTGACAGACCAAGGCTTTGAACCTCTTTCTTTTGAAATTGAGTTGGGCTGTCTTAACCACAAGACCACAGGTATTTTGTGAGACTGCTTATTAATGTTTGCAGCATGTTTTAAGATCTGAAGATTTGAGAATGCTATAGAAGATACTACAACCGTAGCTTGCTTTCCAGCTTTCTAGAGAAACTGTTGCTAAAGGTAATGGGGTCTTTTAATTCCTGATTGGGTTGATTTTCTTGGCTGCAGTGACCAGTTGTGATACTGCAGCCAATTCTACTTAAAACATTTAAATACATGACAACTAGTACAAAACAAAAAAAACCCAACCAAGCCTCCCGCTTAGATTTTAGGTATTATTTTTAAAGCTAAGCAAATATTCAAATAATTTGTTTATTTCCTGTTACTCTTTTCCCCTTCCAAAAAATAAATTCTATCTGCAAGTAAAGCTCTAACAGGTAGAGTTAATGCACCTTTCTTACGCTTCAGAGTCCGCTATTAAAAAACATGGCTGAATTAAAATACTTGCATATCTAACTTCCTTTAAAATGATGAAGCAAGAGGGAGACTGCAAAAGAGAGCAAGAAATTCTGTCTTCTGTTTAAGGCCATACAGCTTTTCAAAAACCTGTTTCTAGCTCACGGTTCCACTGCTGCTTGTGCACATTCAGCCAGCCTGGCTTTAAATCCCTTTGGCTCTTGTTTCCTGATGTCTGAAGACTTTAAGTAAGAGGGGGAGGAGGAGTTAGAGGGATTTAGGCAGAACATAGGCTTCTTGAATCAGGGTCTTTAAACACAATATACAAAGGACTATCAGCATGCTCCATGCAGGAGTAGCTCTGGTTTTCCATCAGTAAATTTGTATGTCTTACATGTTATTTTGAGCAAGTTTCCAGACAAACGTGGGACTGGTTGTGCTGGCGCCATCTCTGATACACGAGAGACAGTCTTCCCTGCTTTGGCCCACGTGTCCCCCTCCAGCAGGAGGAGGAGGTTTCCACCATCTGCGTGTGGCTTCAGGGGTGGTGGGGACATCCCATCCGTTCTGGTGACCCTTCTCCTCCGCAACGCCTGCCATCGCAGCCTCGCTCCCCATGCTTCCTCAGCTGGGAGCAGCGTGGTGCTTGAAGGGAGCCGAAGGGTACCTCTGCCTCCTCCTCTGCTCTCGCACCGGGGACTCGGCTGTGCCGTGTCTGCTTCACCTGCCGGGGGTACAGCACCACGCCACATCTCACCCTCTCTGCCCCTCCAGGCGTCAGGCAGGATTGGGTCCGAGTCCACCTCCGTGTGTCTTTGGTAAATGCCTGCTGCACAAACATCCGCAGCAGATGGGGCAGATGCTGCTCTTGCTAACTTTGCAAAGTGCTTTCCCCGCTCTACCAGCATCACCTCTCTTTGCTAGTGTTAAACTCCCAGCAGTTGTTTTCCATTTGGGAACGTAATTCTTCTGTATCTGATCAAACTGACTGACGGGGTGTGTTCGGGACAAATCTTTCTTCTTGTGTGCCATTTGGGCAGGGAAACGAGGACCAGGTAAAATCGTCTCCCTGTTTCTATATACAAAAGGCTGCCATTTGACTTTATGTTTCTCTTTAAGCAATGATATTGGTGAGTTTTGTAATTTTACACAAATCACTTTTCTGCTCCATTTACCTGAGAGTCAGATAGTTTCATAGCCAGGTAAAGGGACCTGAGGTAGGCCAAAATAAATTTATAATCCAATTTCTGTTAACTATATATTTATAACATATTTATATTTTGCAAAACAGGTTTGTGATCCTCTTCTAAAATATGCTACCTCAGCACAAGGTGCAGTGGAGGAAAAGATTTCTGTGCAGTGATCTGAGATTCACTTAATAAAATAGCCTAGTGGATTAAAAATGTAAATATATGGCAATTCAGGTCCTATTTGTGCACTCTTGAAGGAAAAATAATACTCAATAGAGTTTAGAGGATTTTGCTTTGAGTATAAACTTCACAAGAAGACCTTTTTATGCTTAGCTCAGCTTACCACAGTGTCATCAGTGTACATATATACACACATATATTTATATGTAGACATATATATACACCTATAGCAGCAGGCAGTGGCAACTTTCACCTAACTAGGAACTTTGTGTAGGTTGTTTTAAAGCTGAATGGAAGAAAATAGGGACAATCCAAGTACAGGATCCAATACATCTCTATCCTTAGGAAATAAGTAGTGCAGGAACCTTATAATGGGAAAAAAATAACAAATCTACAAGAAGTTTGATAGAGCCATTGATTTATGTAGGTCTGCCTAACTTAACTTTGGTTACTGATAAACCAGCCATAACCATAGCCCTTGTTATTCAATATGTGTTGTACTATGGCCAACTATAGATACACATAAAATTAAATGAACTAAGTAAAATCATTAGGAGCACTTTGCATCCGTCTCTTTATCAACTATTTATTTCTCACTCCTTTGTACCGAGAAATATTTCAAAGCTTAGAAATCTTTCCATTAACTGGAGTTAGCAAATTATTTTTATTTCTATAGATATTTCAGTTATTTAGAAAGGAAAGAATATACTGGATAAAGAAAAACAGGGTATTCTCATCAATGTGAGATTATTAACCTTTGAGTGGTGAGAAGATGGAAATACAGAGATTAAATGATTTGATCCAGGTCACCAAGGTAACTGGCACGAACACTGGGGCCGGAATTCACACCTTGCTGATGTTTGCTTTTCTTGGCAACCAGTATTTCATTTAAGGTAAGACTTTTTATATAGTTGGTCTGATCCCAAATTACTATTTTTGTTTTACTGAAAATTTAATTGCTTTATCAAAATTGTTCTGAATTCATGAGAATATTACATGAAATGACAGTACACCTTGGTCAGTTGGTTCTCTCTAGGGCAGAGGGAAAGCATGGTCAGGATGTTGTTTTCCCAAAGTAAGTGCTCAAGCCAGGAAGACCCTCAGGCTATCCTCTTACCCCATCCAGCTCACAAAGACTGTATTTGAATAGACTGTATTCAAAGAAGGACTAGGCAGACCTATTTCTCTCGACAGGCTACACCAAGATCTCCCACACTGTCATGTAGAGAAGAGATCCATCACTAACCATTCCATTATCAAGGGGAGAAGTAGGATGCTGATTCTTGTGCAACAAGTTTCCCATTAGTGTGAATTTTTTTAATTACATGCTTATAGAACCAAACCCAGTTCTGAACCTGACTCACTGTGACTCAGTTAATCTACTTGTTGCAATTTCCAAATAAACTTTAATTGATCACTGACCTTACCAGGAAGCTCTAAATTCTAGCTAGGTAGGGTAAAATTGTCTTGCTATTGTGCAAAAAGTCCTACTGACTTCTGTGGACCGTGTGTGTGAATAAGGTAATGCTTGGAAAATCATAGGTAAATCCTAATTTTTTTGTAGTGACAGTAGTAGTGATGGACTCCTCTGAAACATTATGAGTGACAAAAGGTCAGGGAATGACTATTTCCTAATGATCGTCTGTGGATTGTCAATAGAAGCAAACCAGATTTTCTACCCATATACTGGCTTTTGTTTATGATACTTTAAATTTGTCAATTTTCACAGCTTTCAACTGTGAGTATTAAATACATAAATCTGTAAGCCTTTCACTAATCATGTGCTGAAGTACGTGGAAACCTTCTTAGACAACACTTTGCCAAACAGGATGAACAACTTTCCACTCAAAGATACAAATTGCAATATGCTCACCCCTCTAAAAAATTCAAATCAGTAAGAAGAATAACTTTCCGTGGCCATTTTTTGTGGCCCTGAACAGAAAACACACTTTTTAAACTTGGTGTATGACCTTTGGCTAAACAGTTGTTTATTCATCGCTCTAGAGATGAGTAACAGCAGTTATCCAAAGAGAGGCTTAAGACTCAAACCTGCATCCCCACAGGCAGAGAGCTCCACAGCCGTGCAGAGCTGCTGCTGCCTCTGCAAATCTGCACTACACGAAGGCACCTACTACATAGCTCTGGTAGCTGGTAGTAAGTCTGGTAATGGGCAGACTGTGATGCAGCAGTCAGGGGACATGATGTAAAGTGATAACCTGGTCCAAACCCACTAAACTCTAAACTGTTCAATGAATTTGTTGTGTTCTTTCTGTACCAGCAGGTCTTTGGGCTAGATCAACCATTGCCTGCCCCCCTGATGCCAGCTTAAAATTTGAACACAACCCTTGTTGTACACTTCAGCTTCTTTGTCAGAAATGTGTTCATCTACCTACCACGTGTGACTCAGATCCAAGCCGGTGAGCTGGGAGCACACAGATTTGGTATTGAAAACTATGGCCTAAGAGGCAGGGTCAATCAGACTGTGTTTAGGTAATATGGTAAATCCAGTATTAAGCCAGACTAGAGCCAACATAGCTGCTAAAATGATGCTAAGCCTTCCCAATGATTCAAATACTCTTTTTTTTGAAAGGATAATTTATTCCAGCAGACTTTCTGTTACAAAGAATTACCTGCCCTCCTGCTGACCAGCTGCCAGGGTAGAAACCTGAAGGTGACAAACACTGTGTAGCTTCCTCTGCCAGTGTGACAGGGGTGCAGCTGTGGGTTTATGACTATATTTTAAGTCTTTGCTGTGGGGTGATAGGGAAGTGCATGGTTTTGCGTCCATGACTGTGGAACCATGAACCTGGTCCACACTGAGCTGGGTGTTCCAGGCTGCCCATGCAAACTAACTTGATGTCCCTTTGAAAACCTTGTCTGCAAGGGGAAATAAAAAGAAAGAAAACAAAGAAAGTGGGGAATTAGCAAACAATTGCTCTCTATCTCCTTCTCAAATCAAATCACTTTTAATGCTGGAAAATTATAACAAATAAAAAATGTGCACTTCTGGAGAGGTGATAGTCTGGTCCTTGCCACAGCAATGAATTGCACACAAGGCTGCAAGCTGGGAAAGAGAACTGACATTTTTCCTAATACTCCATCCTGGCAAAAAGCTCATAAACTAACCCACAGAGCATCTGAAGACATGCAAAGGGGCAGTGTTATTTTTTGATTTGGCATTACTGGAAATCAGACAGAGTTGTTTTGTTTTGTTTTGTTTTTAAATTTCTTTCGGCAGTGAGTATTTTTTGAACAAAAATGCCTTATTCTACAAACAGAACTTCTAATTGCATCATGCCAATTGACTGCTAGCTAATCTCATCTCACAAAAAGACGGGACTGAGATGATGCAATCATGAGAAAAATCAACTCAAAAGAACAGTGGCAATATGGGCTTGAAAAGAGTAGCACAGGTAAGCAACGTAGTTATGAAACCCTTTGAGAAACTGGAGACATGCCGCCTTCCCCTGTCAGCCCCATTTCATTTGTCCAGAGCAGGCTGTGAAGCAGCTGATGTTGTGGGACATCATGTAATAAAAGAACAGAGTGTCACTGCGATGTCATCCTACTTAAAAAATAAAAAAAAAATAGATTTGTCATTTTGAAAATTACAAAAAATACCAAGAATGAATAATGGATTTATCAGATTGGCAATCTGCTAGCAAGTGACCAGCTCCGCATGCCTTAGTCACAAAATATGGTGCTCATCTTGTCCAAATCAGACAGAGGGACCGGCCCAAGATGTGTGACAGAGAAGGATGACAGCAGATGAATGCTCCAAACACCAACAGGGAGAGACATTTGCTTTCCTGCCTGCAACCTTGGGAAGCATCTGTGTAGTTAAGACAGAAGCGCTGTTACATTAACCCTTGTGAAACCATTAGCAGGGCACATAGCAAGGCCAGTCTGTTTACTCAGGCCTCTGCGAGGGGGGAGAGCTGCTGTTTTGTTGTGCTTTAAGTGTGAATGGCACACGATTCAATGGGAAATCAGGAAACTTTTGCACCAATATTAAAGCTGTGGTGAACTGAATTTTAATCTTTCAGATAGGCAGAGAGGTTAACCGACAGGCTTAATACTTCACAAACTAAAAAGCAAATAAATAAATAGCTATAATGAGTTGACCTCATAATCAAGAAGCCTTCAACCACCATGTAACAAAAAGAAAGAACATATTACTAGTTTTTAGGTATACATGCAAAAGACCATTTTTTAAACTACTAATTCCCCAAACTAGAACTTGTGAAGTATCGCTTCTTGACTCTGCGGCAGGGGTCTGCTGCAGCATGTGCAAGAAGGCAGCTGTTTGTGCTGCGGTGGGAAAGCTGGGCACTGCACAGCTGGGCACAGCACAGTCACGCACAGAACTGACAGCCCCTGTCCCAAAGAGCCTACATTTCAAATACATGACTAGGGATAACAGATGGATGGAGATGGGAGCCGATGAAAACAGTGGGATACTGGACAGTCTGAAATCCCAGCTGCTTACCCGCTCTCCAACGTTGCCAAGTTAAAATTTCCCAGTCTTTGTGTCACAGCAGAGTTCGCTCTGCTCTTCCTCAGTGAGGAAGAGGAGCAGTGAGACCTTCGTGCACGTTACAAAAGGGCTTTGGGCTGGAATTTGCTGCTGAACCAGATTGCCTAAGTGATGCACGCAGTAAAAATGCCTGGTTTCTCCATGTCTCCTTGCTGCTTTGTTATTGGAAATGTGGTTGTAGGCTGAGTTACGTGTTCAGTAGCAAGGAATGGTGGAAGTTGGTATGCTGGGCACAGTTTTGGAGGTCAGCACTTAAAACTTCTGAGTAGATGCTCAGTAGGGGCTTACATGGGCTTCAGGAGGTGGCCAGGACACAAGTGACACAATGCCTCCGAGGAACGCGAGCCTGAGGTATAGCTGACGGCTTAATGTAGCTCCCAATTGAGAACAGCAAAACAGAAGTAATCTATTATGGTGAGACAGCCTCCACACCCAAGGACTCTTTTAAGTGCAGGATTCAGAAACAAAAAACCCAAATGCCAATACTGGGACAAGTGCGGTTGAAGGCAGTCTGCAGTTGCTGCTGAAATTGCCACGGGGCCGTGACTCACACAGAGCCGCCACCGAAGCGGGGTAAAGAACCCGGCTGCCGCTCCACCCCACGGGCAGGTCGCCACTTCCCAGGGCAGGATGCCGGGTGGCTCCCGAATTGCCGCCCATCTGCCTGGCGGGCCACCCCCGTGCAAAGGGAAAAGTCCCGTACGTCCATCGCTCCTTCCCTTTCCCCACCGTGGTGTCACCGCACACAGAGCCACCTCAGCGGTGCGCCCTCCCTCCCCGGTGTACGTGGAAACCCTGGGCCTCCAAAATATGTTGGTTTAACGAAAAAAAAAATCGCATTAGTCACCGAGTGCAAATTAAGCAACGTTAACAGGACAGCAGGGGTGATGTGACTCGTAGCAATTCCTGCTTCTAGTAATAACTTCTGTTCGCTTGCTCCCTGCCTGGATTCTCTAAATTTCCCGGGCTGGTCTTCACACCTAGGACGGTTAAAACTGCACCTCGCTTTAAAGAAAAGCGAGCTTTGCCTCACCGCGGGGTCCCAAGAGCGGTGGCTCTCAGACGTGACACGCCTGAGGGGTCTCGTAGGGTGGGCTCGGCTGCCTCCCAGGGCAGACCTACACCCACGGCAGTCGAGGCTGGATGTGGCCCGCAGTAACGAAATGAAAGCGTTAAGCGAAGCGGGGGCCGGGCCGGGCGCAGCCGTTAACGGCCGGTTCCGCC
>NW_010973255.1:2219816-2323694 GCF_000737465.1 Haliaeetus leucocephalus
GCCCCCCCGCCGCCCCGGCCGTTAACGGCTGCGCCCGGCCCGGCCCCCGCCCGGGGTACGGCACCTGGGGGCGGAGCGACAGCGGGGCGGGGCCGGTCCGCGGCCGGTGGGAGGAGCCAGGCTGTGGGGAGGGGGGCGGCCCCGGAGCGGTGCTGCCGGGATGGGAACTTGAGAGGGGAGCGAGTTCGCGTCCGGACGAGCCCGGTTGCGGTCTCCCGCGGGCGGTTGTGCCCGCCATGGAGCCGGTAACCAGGTGGAGCCCGAAGCAAGTGGTGGACTGGACGAAGGGTGAGAGAGGGAGCCCGTCCGACCGGGTTTGCGCCGCGGGAACTTGCCGGCGTCGGGCTCGGGGGTGACCGACCGCCGCGGCTTCTCTTCCCGGAGCCGGGCTCCCCGGTGGGGCGAGCGGGGCCTTTGCCAGCGCCTCGGCCCCGGCTCCGTGGCCGCCCCGGCGTGTGCTGCTTGGGGGTTGCTTGTTACCTTCCCTCCCGACTTATCGCCGTACCTGGTAGTGCGCTTGGGCGTACGTCGCGTTGTGGGTTTTGTGTTTTGGTTTTTGTTTTGTTTTTTTTTTTCGTTTGTTTTTTTGGACGTGGGGAAGGTGAGTTTTGCACCGGGCTGGCTCGGGGTGCAGATTTGTGCAGTGGGGTCCCCTCAGGGCTCGGTCCCCTTCTTCTGGGGCGGTGTGCCTGCGCTGAGGTAGCAGTGGCTGTTCTTCAGGCAGGTAGTCGATCGGTGGAAGTTAACTTCCAGCTTGCCAAGCAAAAGCCACTCGCTGGTCGAGAAAACTCCAGTTTTGTAAGTTAAGCAGAAGCTTGATAAACTAGCTCAAGTAAGCAAGAACTCTTAATCCTGCTTGACGGTGATGGGATTAAAACGCCGGGCTCCCGCTCGGAGAGCTGAACAGCAGCCCCTTCGCCCGTCTGTCCGTCCGTCCATCACCTCCCGTGTGTGCCCGCGTGTTTCTCGCCCTCTCCCGCCTATCAAAACTTCCTACTCCGCTCCGAGGTTTGCTCACGACGTCGGCAGAGCTGCGGAAAGCCTCAGCGGGACTGGCGGGTGAAGGGAAGCTCTGTGGTGGGAGACAGGGAGAAGAGAAGGGGGGGACGGAGCGGGCGGCGGGTGGTGCCCGCCAGGTGCCCCGTTCCTGCCCCGGCACCTCTGCAGCCTTGGGTGTCTTCGGGTTTTTCCCTGAAGGCCGGTTAAAGCTCAGTTTTGTCAACTCCGGTCGGACCCTGCGCGTGGTTTCTGAATGCCGAGCGGGATGTCGCTCTCGCAGTTGCCGCTCTGCGGGGCATAAATCAAAAGGGAGATAGCTAGGAGTTAGGTGAGGGACTTATGACTTAAGAAATGCGCTTCTGTCTTCTCGTAGGACTACGCTTTAGCGTGATTGTCTTTCGTTACGTAAAGTATTTTCGCAGGCTTTGCTGGCGTTGAAGTTGGTGCGAAGTTAGGAATGTTTTCAGAGGAGAAAGTTTCCCTGGATTAGGAGCAGCGTTTACTTGCAGCAGCCATTACCCCTCTGTCTCAGGACCATAATGCCGATTAGACTGCGTGCCTGCGGTCAGCGCTTGGCAGTAGTTCGGCCCAAGACTGAGGCAAATTTGGAAAGCAGGCTCATGTTTTCATACAGTGCGAGATGGATACTCCCAGCCCTCCTGAGCGTGAACATGTGCGTGGAGGGGCCGGTGCCAGTGAGGGACCGTCCAAGCAGCCTTTGTGAGAAGAGGATTCCAGGCAAACGTGCTGTGAAGTTATGCGTTAACGTACAAATAACTTACAGAGAAAGAGCTCTTTTTTTTTTTTTTTTCAGATTGGTATTGGTTGAAACAGGAGTGCATTGTTCCAATGAAATAAGCTTTTTGCTTTGGCATGTGGAATATTTATATAATGCTTTTCCTTCATTGTGTTTTTTCTCTTGGGCGCTGAAAGTTTGTTACCTTGCCAGATTAAAGAGTAAACCTGCTAATCATTTTAAAAGGCTTTATTATACTTAGGCATGCTTGGCTTGCTTTCTTGCATAATTTATTTTACTCGCAGGTTCCTTGAACAGGGAACTCTTTAGCTGGACCCTCAATTAGTGTTATGCAGAATAATTTGAGGGCTGGCTGTAGTTGGGAGGTGGATCTTCTGACTAATGCAAACACGTGTCCTTTGAAATGCAAAGGAATAAATTAAAGACTGCTGGTGACTTTTGTTTCTGCTGTTGTTTTTCAGTTTCTAGGTAAGCTTTTGACCTCTTTGGTGCACAGCGTCATTTTATGTGACTCCCTGCATGACAAGACTGTAATAAAGAAATGAGATGCGGAAAATTTTTCTTTATGGTTACGCTTTCATCTCTGCACATTAAAATGGACACTGTAATAGCTAGCTAACAGCCTTATTAGCACAATATTTCATAGTTTGTTTTTTTTTAATCTGAAATGGTTATTTACTGTGTAGTTCACAACCACTGGATTTTATGTTTGACCAAAGACCAATATCTGTATTTTACCTTATGAATATTATATTTAATTCTCAAGGTTAGTTTTATAGAACAAGTGATTGGAGGGGACCTTATGCCATTTGTTTTCTTACACGTGCCACCTAGGGAGGGTGATAGCATGATCTTCACTGAACTGATCAAGCTGGTGATATCTGCTGCCTCTAGTTAGTGCTGTGGTGCCATGGAGATGTATTCTAGAATGACATAAATAACTGTGATGGGAGATGCCAGCTCTCAGTGGGGAGATTGTTTTGCAGATAATGATGCATGCTGATTGTACAATGATAAAAATATCGTGAAAAAATGTAGAGAGTAGCAGAGATAAGTGGTCCATTTTAATACTCAATGTAAAAATGAGAATATTTTTCCAGGAACCTTTTTTTTCCTTCCAAATCTTTTTACAGTCAAACACCTATAAATTGATTTTTTTAAATTTTTAAATAACTTTTCCAAACCAAAAGAAGCATGGGAACTTCCCTGTGTTCCATGAAACAAACCCCAAAAAACAAAGTCCAGAAGTAAGCTGTGTGACCACTGCTGGACAGTTAGCTTATTTGCTCTTGGTGAACATGCCTCTTTTTTTTTTTTTTTTTTTTGTGAAGTGGCTTTTGAACTAACTTTTTTTAACAGATGTTATCCTGAAGGGTTTTGCTCTGTCATTTCCAGCTGTTCACTCCTAGGTAAATACTGTAAATAGCATTTATCTAGAATTTAAAATAGAACCTATCAAGAATTAGTAAGCTGAACATAAGTATTTTTAGATTTTTGTAGTTGGGCTTTAAATAAAAAGTGCTCTGTTCATTGTTACCAACAACAGCTGATACAAAACGCAGTTGCTTGTGTTCTCCTGCTAATTCAGACTAGAATGCTGCTATTTTTTGCGAACAAGGGTGTTTTTTTCTGGCAGAGGGTGCTGTACTGACAGTAGCAGGCTATGTAGCTAATAAGGTCTAGTTAAACCAAAGCTGCTGAGGAAGTTGTGCTTTTACTTGCTAGCAATTTTCTCTGTAGGTGAGATGTTTCTCAAGCTTCGACCAAAGATGTGATGACTTTTTAGCTACAGCATCAGTGTTTGAAAACTATATCTGATATTTTTATAAGCACCTCCTCAATTTCTGTCTAGAAGAAGTGATGGTGTAGTTATATGTTTCTCTTGCAGCACGATACAAATTCAGATAATATTTAGGGGCCATATTCATCCTTGAAAAGGTACTTCTTTGGCTAGGATGCTGTGTTGATTTGACTTGTGGCATGGTTGACATGGAGTTTATGCTCTTTGAAATATATAGCATGTACTGTTTTCCTGACTATACTGAGAAGACATGTTTGGTTTTTTTCTTTTCATTTGTCTGGAGGTGTTTTGGTTTTTGTGGATTTTTTTTTTTAGTGAGTTGATCCTTGGGGTATAAACTAACATCTGGATGGTGTGGCGGTTGACCTGAGGGCTTGCTCCTGTGCAGGCTAAGATGCTTATGGGCTCAAAGTCCTCACCTGTATCTCTTGGCACTCCCTTGTGTGCATGTGAGACTGAATTCCCCCAGAGCCCCTCAATAGGGATCCCTGCAGTTATTCAGGTTATTGTGGGACAGGTGTATGGCCATGGAAGTTGTAGCACATCTGGAGTATGCTGCTGGTATTTGTTTGATTGTGGGGTTTGATTGTGGGCTTGCAGTCTTCTGGGCTATCCTGGGTGCAGAAACCAGCAATAACCTGTTTAGTTCCATAGGGCTGTTCATATGGAGAAATATCCAGCCCAAAAGTGTCTTAATGTTACTGATGTAGCAACAATTTGAAGGAAATTGAGTGATCTGATGATGTGGAGAAATTTTCTATGGTCTCGGAAGCCCCTGGCTACTGAAAACCCCACAGCTAAGGTAATTCCTCAAAAGATGCGAGGAGGAAGAAAGCTGCATATGGGGTAGAGCCTCCTGTGTGAGAAATGTCACTGTCTTATTAGAGAACATTGATGTGCCTTCTCTTTGTTTGCTGTAGCCTGATCTGTCTTTTCCCCCTGCCCCCAGGCCTCACATACTTATGTGAGTTGTGACTTCAAGCCAAATTTTACACGGTAAAGACAGTTTGACGCGCTTGTGGTTAGAAGCCTCCGTTGTTGTGAGGCTCCATTACAATTTGGCCTTTGTCCCTGTAGCTGTAGACTTGGTTAGCTGGGGATCAAGCGTTTGCTTTGGTCTCTTTATTGCACTCCAGGTTCTGTTATTCCCTTCCTCGGTAGTTCATGGATATCGCTTATTCCTGTGCCTGTTATATCATGAAATACTCTGATTTCCATTCCTGGTAAAGCTTTCGGGCAACTACGTTTATTTATAGGTATGCCTGGGAGAAATATCCTAATTTATTAATAGTTAGCAATTAATCGTGAGGGCCTGATGTTCTTTTTTTAGAGCTATCTTGCTTACCCAGGGAGATTTCAACACGGTCAGTCAAGTTAACTGTGTGCTCTGGGAGCTGCAAACTATAGCTGGCTTTTAGAAACAGTTATGGGTAATACATGACACTGGAGTTTTTTTTTTAGCCTTCCTTTCATTTTAGCTACTCTCAGGTGAATGCTGTTGTGTTCAAATTATTTGCAAAAATCTAACACTAAGACAACCCTGGTTATTTTTTGAGACAGGGTATTTTGCCTTCAGTGAAGAAGAATAGAGAGTTGCCCATAACTGGGGCTGCAGAAGAATCTCTTTCAACTGTTTACCTGGTTACTTAAAAAATAGTGCTATAGAGTATTTGTTAAATAGGTCAGAAAAGGACATTGAATAACCACTCTTTGCAGATCTCAGCTGAAATTCTGAATATAGCTGGCCCAGAATGTTTTACTAGCAAAAGGTGAATATACTAAATACCTCTGTTTATTTGTGGGTTGAAACAGAAGTGAATGTTGCACAATGAGTTTGTACTACTGCAGTCTTAAAATTATTCATTCATTGTTGCTAAGATCAGTGAATGTGTATGAAAAAAATAAACCAAAGTTAGCCTCTGTTCATGTGACTAGATCGTGTTTTTGTGGTTTTTTGCTGTTGCACTTTCTTGAGCTGCTTGTGGGTTCTGTGATTTTTTTAATTTGCCCCGCCCTGAGCTTTTCATGTTCACAGCCAGCTCTGTTTGTTTGCCATTAAGTTGCTGTCAAACTATTTTAACCAAACATCAGAAAGTCTGAAAGTTGAATGCTGTCAGCATAATGCCTGGAAAAGTGACACTTAAAGTGCTAAAATCACAATAGGCATTCGTGGAAAGTTGATTGTAACCTTTGCAGAGGAATGTGGTGAAACTCTGACAATGAACTTTAGGTATACGAGGTATATTTAGGTAGTATCCGAACATAGGTAGTCGTGTTAAGAGCAAAGATGCTTGCTCAGTATTAACCAACTAAAGATGTAAGGTGGTATACTTAAGAGAAATTTCTTCTAACTGCTCAGTAGAAGATGCAGAGATTGGCCAGTGGGTCGGTTGCTTTTTTCCTTGTTCCTTTAAAGATTTTCCTTGAGTGACAGGAAGACATTTGTATCTGTTGTCAGATACTTCTGTAGGAAAAGCCTCATTTTTGATGAAAAGTTGTGTGTGTGTCAGATTTTCATAACTCTTGTTATGTGTTCATTCCTTGCACTTCCGTCTGGGACCCCATGTTTTCAGCACATAAATGCTCTTGGCCAAGGATCATGCCCCTCTCTGTCTCTACACTGTCTAGCATGCTGCAAGAGCTAAGGGAAGACAAAGTACAGGGCACTGGATAAAATACATGTTGAAATTTGTCATGATGTTTTATTTTCTTAAGTGAAAGACCCTGACAAAGGTGCTTATCCAACACATGCTACTAGGCGAATTGCAGTTACGAGTGATGTGTGCATACAGCCTGTCAGCAAGTATTCAAAAGCATGTGGGGTTTTTTGGGTGCTGTTTGTTCTGTCCTTTTGATTTCTTAAATCTAAACTTCTGGATCGCCTGGTTTAAGTCATGCTCTAACAGATGAGCTTCTTCCAGGTACATCAAACAAATGATGACTAGTGACAGTTCGGGATTGCAGAACAAGTGGCGAGACTGCTCAGTTTTTGGTTTGCTACATCATCTTAGGACAAGATTTTCACTTACAGGGAAGCTTCACACAGGAGGTATGTTAATGAGTAAGTCCAAACAGTGGCTCTGTGAATTAAGTGGGAAAAGCTGATTACCACTGTGTTTTTTTCCATAAAAGCGATGATATTGGCCTTAATTTGTACCTTGCGTTTTCCCAACAACGTCGCGCAGTCAGGCCTCGCCTACCTAGAGGGATGGTGTTTCTGCAGTGTCTCCTTGTTCAGTCTTCCACATATCCCAAATATATCAGTCCTGTCAAAAGAAGGAGGTGGTGGGGTACTGACGTTTTCAAGGCTAGCTTGGGGGGAGGAAAGGAAGGGTGGACAGGAGTTAATGGAGGTTGAGCCTCTATAGCAACCTCTTGCATATTTACAGTAGTTCTTCAGGACCCAGGTTCTTGTGGTTGTGGGATTGCTCACAGATCATAGTGTGTTTGTCCACAGGGCTGCAGTAAGAGCTAGGAAATTCAAATAAAAATGCTGTTTGACTGTGGATCTCTGTCTGATGTTAGGCAGGGTATACAGTCCTTTTGTCATTTGGGCTCTCATTACCAGAGTGAGATGACTTTGGAGTCTAAGGCTGTCATTCAGATCCCTGGGCCACGCTTCCTTTGCATGAGGAAATTGCCTGCAGGTTTGCATATGCCCGCCCCCATCTTTTTGGAGCACAAGCAATAACATTTCACAGCTTGGAGGATCTGCGGGAGGTACACTGATTCAGCCTCATCTGTTTCACTGGCTTTAAACATTCATTACCTATTAAAATAGATATTTATGATATTACGAAATATAGCTAATTTTCATCAAACATCACACATGCTGGATGAAACCAGGCATCTGTGTTTCATTTGTTGAGATCAAATCACTGACCTCCGTAACATTGGTCTACAGGCATGCATTCGGTATCTGGCCAAATTATGTTATAATATTGCATCAGTGCTGAGTTCATGTGGTTTCTTGTACATGCTTCTCTGATACCCTTTTACATGAGGACAGTTCTTTGTCACTGTAGTGACAAAACCTCTTTATTTTTTTGGACTGTTTCTTATACTGGTAGTTAGGTGTAGGTAAGCAAAGTGTCTGGTGTGCTGTTGCAATCAAAGCTCTGTGGCATAAATGTGATCTTATCTTTCTCCTTGATCAAAGGAAAGAACTCCATTTGAAACTTAATTGGTGCTTATCAAGGGCTAAGGCTTCTGCTAAAGCAAGTGTTGGTACATGCTTCTAGGCTAATGATCCTTATGTCTCTTGTGTGTGCAAAATGTATGTTGCTTAGGTTGCCATCCTTTTATCATTAATATCTTTCGTTATCCCACAGAGTCTTGTATTACTGGAATGAAGTTTGCTGGGTGAATGCATTATGAAAAGCTTTGCAATATGCCCATTTTGTCATTAATAAAAGATATCTTGTCTGGTACAGATGCTTTCCTAGCCAGAACAGAAGGGAAGGGCTCAAGGTATTCCCTCCTTTGGGTATATTACGAGTGTAGCGGGACAGTGAGGCAGGCTGGTTAAGGGCTTCTGTTGGGCTTTCTAGCTTTCGTAGCTTGTAAAAGACCCTTCTCTAATGAGAGAGTATTTCTGCCTTCTGTTGTGATATTACTGCTATTGCCTGTTCCAAAGATGCTTTGTTCTGAGCTTCAGGTCTTGGCAGTACTTTTTTCCTCCTCCTGAACTAGCATTGTGAAAGAGCTGTGTCCTTGCAGTGTTGGCCAAAAGACAACCCTTCGGTGACAGGTGGACATGTAAATAGAAGAATGAAAATCTACCAGTCTGTTTCATTGGGACAGCAATATCATAACTTCAGTGCCTTGAAAATTTAATTTTGAGTTGGCTGCTATCCCACTGCGGCAGCAGGCAGAAAGCTGTACCTGAGCAGGTACGTTAGCACTGCATTGCTGAGATGTGTGCTTGGCTGTGGGGGTGGGGAGGGAAAAGGGAACAGTAAGGGTTGAAGACTTTTTTTTTTCTCCTCCTATGTAGGACAACCCCTGAGGAAGGAGGGCTATAAGAACAAGTTCAGACATGCCTGAAGAATGTGGACTTAAAAACGTGTGCAGGGACCAGAGGATGGAGCTGTGCTGGGGAGACTATTGTAGAGGAAAAGTGGGAACCTAGTGAAATGCAGATGCCTTCTCTGACATGAGTGGTTTTGGTTTTTGTTTTTCTTTTCTGAGTAGTTCTAATGGTGATGCATATTCATTGCTTCACTCGCCCATCCTTTGCAAGGTGTAGGATTCTTGCCCTTTGTATTGTGTTAGCTTCAGCAAACAGAATTTTAAAAGGACTATGGCAAAACGGAAAACCTAGTAATTGTTGGCATTTCTAACGCAAGCTGTAATGGAAACTTCAGAAGAAAGAGGAGACAAAAGATAAATATGCTATAAATTCTGTATGCTTAAATTTTTTTTCTTTAAAATTTGTAGTCTCTGTGTAAACATAAAACCATTGTAGTTATTTCCTTGTTTTAAGATTTAAAAACAATCTTTCATCTTTTCTCTAACTATACATCATTCACACTATTTCAGACAATAACACTAGATAAATAAATCCATACGTGATCAAAACAAGAACTTGGAAATCAAACCTGCCAATAACACTTTTATTTCTTGCTGGTTTTGGTTGTATCTCACAATAACATGTGTTAGACATCACTTCATTAAAAAAAAAGTTAGGTACACAGTTTGCCCTCAGTTATGATTAGGATTTAATGGTAATCTTGGAGGAACATGTAATATTGGCATTTGACCAAGAATGAGATTCATTGCTTATTTGGGAGGGTAGGTGTGGGTTTGCAGCAGTGCTGAAGCTGAAGCATTAAAATGGACTGAGGTGGATGCTGTGGTTCCATAGCAGGTACTAGCTGGCAGTGGGGGCTCTCAGGATTAAGACATGATTAATTTAGATGTTTATATTCCTGTCACGGGAGCCTAGAGAGTGGCTCAGCAGATCTTGCGCTCAGTGTCTCTTTTGGGGCGAGTTGAATCGTGCTCTGGGCTCCATTGATTACTGAGTAGGTCTCCATTGAGTATCCTGGGAGTTCAAGCATTTCAGTCTCCAACCAGGTTAATCCCATGATGTCTGCAGCAGGGGAAGAAAACTTGCAGGCCCTGGTTCAATGTTGTATCTAGTGGATCCTCCTTTCTCCATCGGTCACCTGAGAACAGCTCATGACAAGAAATGAGGGGGCATCCTCATTTAAAAAATTATGTGTATGCTTGCTTAAGAAAATAGACCATAGCTGCATTTAGAGTTGTTGGAATACTGCTAGTCAATAGGCATCTGATATACAAAAGAGTTGTGGAATGTAATCAGTGTGATCTGTATGTGGGAGAGCTGTAATTATATCTTGTACTATTCAGCATCTGATGAAAAATTTGGTGTATTTTAACACAGAGTTCTTAAAATACTGCATGTTAGAGTCATAGCAGATGCAAGTGTGATAATAACTGACCTCTTCTGTCCTTTCTACTTTGTATGTCTCCAGTGCAGTGCCTTTGATTGGTGGATTACCTTTTAAAGCTATGTAGAAAGATGAGCAGCACCACATGCTATTGCACAAAAAGGCAGCATCTAACAATTGTAATTATATTGGGGTAGCTGATACTTTTTAGATTGCTGTGGTGTAATTAGAAACACTTGGAGCAATCTTCTGGGGCTACATTAGTTTCTTTTTACAGCAGAAACCCTCCTATCTTATGGTGCTATCCCTGATGGGAAACCAGTTGGAAAATGATTTTTTTTCCATTGATGTTGCTGGAACCAAACCTTTGAAGTAGCTAGTCTTGAATATTTTGAGAAGCTGTTTAATATTTTGTCTCCGTAGACCACATCACAGTGCCTAGGTTCCAAACTAGTGAGCATCTCTGGTGCATAAAATTGTCTCTTGAAACAGGGTACTTGACAGCTGGACACTGGAATGTGGCCATAGTACTGCTAGCAACACTGTATGTCAGCTTTTAGTGTAGTAAGATTAGTACTGGCTTTCTCAGGGCAGTGTATCTGGAGAGGAGTTTGAGCTCCCAGTAGAGTCTGTCTCATGTTAGGCATGCCTGGAGACTTTTGTTGAGCTGTCATTCACAGAAGTACTCATTTCCCAGATTGTCAGTTTGTATGCACGCTTACAAGTTTTGATCAAATTAACATGGCTTGGTTGCTGCAGAATACTGAATGGACTGTGTGGTTTCTAACCCATGTATAACTGAGCATAATGCATGTAATTTTATTGTCCAGTTTCATCCTCAGTTTTCCAAGGATTAAGAGTGTTTTGAAATGATAGTTGGAAACTTAGTTAATTATCTCTTGTGGCTTTACTGAAATATATTTTGCTCTTTAATATTCCTCTCTGTCACTGGGTGTTCTCAAAAATCTGTTAACTTTTGAAAACTAGTTTTTTATTAATATCTAAAGTATTTTTCATTCTGTCTGCAGCATCCCCCTAGCAGTTTTGTTAGCCATATATGTGAGGGCCTTGCCTAGAGTTGCTTCTGGCACCTAGGAATTATGCACTCCCTGGAAGCTGCACCAATAAAGTTGTATTCTGTAACATCTTTCCAGAAAAACCTAAACCAAACAAACCCCAATTTAGCTTGAGATGCTGTGAGAAAGAAGCAAGTAGCCATCAATTGAATTGACTGACTTCCCTACAAATATCTGATGGTGCTTTGCTGTGTCTTAAAAGTATCAGACTTGTTTGGAGCTTCAGCAGAGGGTCAGAAATATCTTGTCGCTACCCTACTAAGAGAGTGGAATATCTGCTCATGCTCTTGCCTCTTCATAATCACAAAAAAAGTCTTTATGGGGATGTCAGATGGAGTGGCTGAGATAGATATTGGGCTCTTTCCTGCCCTCCTCTGCTCCACTTTATATCTAGGAAGGAGGTAGGGCTCCTGGTCAGGTTGATGGTATTTTGGACTTGCGTATGATTCAGACAGAGCCCTCGGTCAGCTTTGCCACTGTTGATCTTGGATGGCTTTGTCTTTCTTGCAGCTGGGGTGTTGCACTTGAACTCTGGTGAGGTCTCTGCTATTTTAGGAAGTAGCATCATCACTGCACACATAACTGGGGCTGTAAGATGACATGGAATAATGAAAATGTGTCAGGCAGCTAATTGTTTGAAGCAATTGCTTTAGGTATTTAAAGTAATTATAAAAATATGGGGAAGCTGAGAGATTTGGTGATTGACTGTGCAGTTGATAAAACTTGTTTTTTGACACAGTCTGTTCAAAGGAAGCTGAGATGCTTCAGTGATATGCTTTAAAACACCTATTGTATTGGGTGCCTCAAGGCAGGTCTCCGCTGTCGCTGGGACAATGTTTATTGGCATGTTTTGCTGCTGCAAAATTTTGGTGGGTTTTTTTGTTTGTTTGTTGGGTTTTTTTTGTCTAGCTAGGAGTGCTGTTTCGGTCTTCTCCCCTCTCTGCTGTTGCCTTTATTACTTCAAATGTATGCTGGCTGCTTTCACTCTGAGAACTTTGTGGACAGGCCTTCCAGCCTTGCTCTGCACATCTTAGCATCACAAAATCATAGAATCATTTAGGTTGGAAAAGATCTTCCCTCATCTGTTCTTGGGAACTGAGTGGTTACTTTACCTGAACACCTTTAAGGTTTCTGATCCTTTTGACATTGCTGCAAAGCTCTACTCAAAGCTGTCAGCTGTGATGGCATCAACCTTCCCAGCCCTTTGCAAGTGAAGGACAATGGCTAGTGCAGTGAAATGATCACCTGTCCAGCGGGGTGGAGTGTCATTCCTTATCTTCTGTTCCTCTCTCTGTTTCAAGCTCCCTTTGGACAGGAGTTGGGATTTCTGTTCTTTGGTCTTGAGGCTCCTTGCATGTCCTGGCTCATGGAAGGGGCTCTGATGTGCTATATAAAATAATGCAAACAATAACTTTTAAGAAGCTAGAATTCCTGATGTAAATGTTGTGGGAATTTTTAACATGAAGTAATGTATGCATCCAAGTAATGACAGTGTCTCCTAGGATAATCCAGTAGTGACTCCTGGGGATCTGTCCTTGATGGGAAGAGGTATGTACCATCAGCATTTTTCTGTTTATGTCATTCAGCTTGCTATGACATATTAATGTGATTAGCAGGTGCTGATGGCTGGTGATTCTCATGTGCCTGTACTTGTGCCTCCCTGGTGACCGTGAGACTGTAAGGTGCTAGTCATAAATGTTTTGTAACAGTGTAGGAAGTTGTCATCTAAAAGGCTGGCTATCTGGCAACTACATCAGCTGTTGCCTTACAGCAACCTGCTCCCTGACTAGCTCATGGGTGTAACAGTAATCAGAGTGTTTGCAAGGGTGCATACACAAAGGAGAGGCAGATGTGAGTAATGGACCTTGCTGCAATCAGCCAAAACAGTTCCACATGGTGGTGTGAGAAGGCAGCCAAACCAAATTAAAGGGATCACACCATTTCTTCTTGGGAGCCAAGAGGCAGGCGGTTTTGCAATGTTCCCTCTTGTTTCCACTGTGGGAACAGGCATCAGAGTGTTAATTACCAGAGTTCAAGAAAAGGAGCTCTTGTGACTAATGAACTACTCCTTCAACTACAAATACCATGAAACTTTTAAAAGGCAAGCTCTTAATTGCATGTTTGTGATGAACGCCCTAGGGCAGGGGGTTGTTGGGCCATATTAACCACATAAAGTTGTCAAGCACAGAGGCTTCATGTGCTAGAGACACAAACAAGTAATGTAGAGTGTACTGTTACTGCTTTTAGAAAATGAAATTACTTTGTGCTTGATCTGTTGAAGGACGGTATTTATTTTTAGGGTCAGCAAAGGCTTTTTTTTTTTCTTTTTTAACTTGATAAGGAGTATAAGAATTACTCTTACTGCAAAGATGTTGACCTATTTTCCCCACAGAAGAGGCCTCACCTATTAAAGTTGACAAGTCGTGGAGTCACCTTAGGAAGTATGCTTCAAAGGGGACAGTGCTTTTGTGTTGCCTGTAGTCACTGTGATTAATATTAATATTGCATGTGATTGAATTTTGTGCTCGTACTTGCTTCCATTTTATTTCTTTGGAAGAGTATTTATCTATGCTGTTGTGAAGAAGTTGTTAGCAACAGTAAAGGAGATGGGCAGAGTCTTGGTGATGGGATGTATGGGCTGATGGAAGTCCAACTCTGGATAAAGTGGGCTGAAGTTTTGATTTTTGTCTCTGAGTGTAATTGGTTAGTTGTTTTTTAAGTTGGGTTGTTGCTTTGCCAGGGAGCATTGCTGCGCAGTTTTCTCTAAAGGCTTCCTTTGCTGGAGGTTTCGGCATGGAGATGGAGAATGTGGCTGAGTGGGGGTCTGGCCTGTCCTCTCTGTCTCAAAACTCCCCAGACTTGGCCAGCTCCCCCTCTAGGAAGAGGGTGTGAGCTGCTGCTCTCAGCTGTGGTCTGCAAGTAAATGCATTTGTTTGGTTTCTGTGGCTCTCGTTCCAGCATCTTTCAGCAGGATTAGTGTGTGTGTGCGTGAGAGGGGGAAACAGTGGAAGTTTAGTGTCTGCAGACCAAGAGGTTGATGACAGTTTTATATCTATTGGAATTGAAAACCTTGGGAGTAAAAGAAACGTCTGTCTTATTTCACGTGAGCGGGGTGGAATGTCTAGAGTGAGTAACTTGGGGATAAGAAGACTTCTATGTTGCCCTGTTATTATATGCCCATAATGCTCTCCTGTGGATTGCTTGCTTTTGAGATACTGCTACTTCTCTCAATTTGAAATAAACCCTTAGATAGGAAAATAATGCAAAAAATTTGTGTGCTTACTGTAGTTGAAGCAGTGTGACTGTTTAAAGGTCAGTTAAATGGTCTCTGTTTGGTGAATTTCTCATGGAAATTTTCAGTAGTAATTTCTCCCTATCTTTTCTCTTGTGGCTGTATTCCCTTTTATTCCCAGTATTTTCCTGTTACGTGATCTTCTTTCCCAGGTGGTATTTTGTCACATCCTCACTGTCTCCTGGCTGTTTTATAACAGTTTTCAGAGGGTTTTGGGACTTTTTTCCTCAGTAACAAAGATGCTTATAGAAGTGACAAAGAACAGCAAATGTTTTGATGAATTGCTTTACCCCTTGGGTGGGGAGCCCTCATTCTTTTCTGGCTAATGGTAAGCAGAAGACAGGAGTACATGGTAGCCTCTGTGGTGACAGTTTGGAAATAAGTTGGTACTTCACAGTTTTCTGCTTACGGGTCTCCGTTACTTGTGCAGAGGGCACTACTGAAGCTGGTGGGTTTTCTGGAAGTTTTGGTAGAGAGCACACACAGGGATGGCGCTATCCTCTCAGTAGCAGTCTCGGTTTGGGGATGTGAAGCCAAGTCTGCATAAAGAGAGAGTATCTGTATGAGACACTGTTTCTTTGCTGCCATTTTGAAAACTTCTAAAAATCACTAATGCCTTTAATTAAGAAAAGAAACCCTCCTTTGCCTCACCCCTTCCCACCCCTTACCTTCCCCCACTGTTCCCCACACTCTGTAAGACCTAATGATTAACTTGGGTGTAAATAAGGTCACTACAGTGCCTGTAAGTGAAGAACAAAGATGAACAGTGATCAAACAGGCTTCCATAAATCACCGTCTTAAGTTCATTGCCACATAGTTAACAAATAGGAGTACTCTCAGGGGTCGAAGAGGATCAACCTGGTTGTATGTTCCCTCTCTCCTTATGAAGTAGCACACTGAAGTATTAATTCTGAATTTACATTTCCAAATACATCCTTGGGCACAGTGAGGAATTACTTATGATCTGGAAGTTTGAAAATTTGATCACTAGCTGGAGATTGCTACACAGTACTAACCATGAGGCAGATCAAGTTCCAGAAGTCCAAGCTGTGGAAATAAGCTCTAGCTTGAAGAGGGTATTTGATCTCTTTAGGTAGCTTGGAAATAAGGCTCTGTAATACTTGAGATAAAGTATGCACCCAGGAGAGAGGCTGCTCAGGCAGCTTTAAGTTGGTTAAAACAAATAACTGTATTTGAATAAAACTTATGATATTTCTAGATCAAATTTATCTTTTTATCTTTTTATTATGTATTATCCATTTACTATTATTTATTATCTATTTAATGTATCTTTTCTGGATCAAGTGTATCTTTTATTAGTGGGCAAACTGCTTCTAAGTGTCCATGCCTTTCAGTTTCACACAGTCTTTATACCCATCAGATGGCACTTTAAAAAAAATAATGCAACTTTTAAATTAAAGATGGGAAAGGGAGAGGGGGAGAAAAAATAAATTGTAAACTTTTAAAGGAATTTTGTAACCTCTTATGTGTTTTGAATTCATAGCTCTAGTAAGTCTGTTCTGTGATTAAGGTAATTATAATTCCTTTGACAGATCAGCAGAATGGGAGAGCATACCATATTTCAGTTTTGCTCTGGGAAGTTACGTTGAAGACAAGATAAGTATTTGTTAGAATAAAGTGGCTACACTTCTTCCAAATCTGTATTTCAAGGACCAGCAAAGCTTTGAGAATTTTACAGTGCTCATAAAATATAGCTTAGTTCTTCTTTCTACCCCATTCTTCTCTTCAAGTATGTTAGTCACGGAGCTACATAAAGCACTCAGTTTCACGTGAAACTTTGCATTTATTACTTCTCATTATTTCTACTCTTTCTACAGATTTGCAAAAAACACTGAAGTTTGTAATGGCTGGTAGTAGACAGCATAAAACCTCTGAGCGCCCACTGGATGTTAGAATTTTTTTTTTTTTGTAAACTTAATGCTACTTGAAAGGTAAATAGAGGAGCAGAAGAAAAATAAGAAATGAATGTATAGGTGACCCTAGAAATAGAAATTGCGGAGGGGACCATATTGGATTTAAAAACCAGGTGCAATCATTTTTGCACCCACTGTTTTTTAGGACAGTATTTGCATCTGTTTGTTTCTAGCCTGGTTTTCACCTGTTTCAGAGACTTGGGGATTGATTTCATTCTTTGTGATTAACTACTGTGTTAAGAATAAGTGCAGTTATCCCTCCCCTGCTCTTGCAGTTTCTCTCGTGTGTCTTTGTAACCCGGGCTAGGTACATTACATTGAAGAGTTTTTTGTCTGTGTGATTTTATTGTTAACGGGTATCTCCTGTTGTTGGTGTCAAACTAAATAGCTGTATCCTTGTGACTGTGTACTTGAGGTAGCTAAAGCAGGATCTACATTCAGGAAACTGCATTATGCTCTGAATCATCAACATCAGTGTACAAGAAGTACCTGTGGGGTTGGTTTGTTTATTTATAAAAAGAGCAATTAAGAAAAGTGGGGAAGAGCAACTGGATTTGCTGGGAAGCAGGATCACAAACCTATCATAGTGATGCAAAATTTAGTAGGTGACATTTTGGTCACTGCTCTTAACCTACAGTTCTGCTGCTGTGTTATTTTTGGTGCTTAAAGTAATATTACAGGTTCAGGATCAGGGCCTCATTGTAAAAGACTGCATGCAATCTCCCACATACACACATGTACACACGTAGTGTGCTCCCCAAGGACTGAATTGTGTCAGACATTAAGAATGCAAACCATTTATGGGATTTTCATCCCTTCATGCATCTGTTTTGCAAACACAAACTCAAAGCCTTAAGAGGAGATTGTCCACTTAATAGTCTCTCAGAAGTAGGGCTGTGAAGCGATTAGTTTATCACTTTCACAAATGTTAACTATTTAGTCTTATTTAAAATCTGATTTAGACAATTTTCCCCCTTGGTTACTGTACAGCTGTAGGTGTGGCTGATGTGAAATTTGATATAACTGAAATTGAAAGTAGTAGTATTTGGGATGAGGGAGAACTATGGTCCTTACAAGGTGGATCAGCCACTGGGTTAACAGATATTTTCTTCGTGAGTGGCTTGTCAGTCTTTAGAAGGTATCTGCCCGTTTTTGCTGTGTATAAGGGTTACCTTTCTCTACAAGTTCCTGTCCTTTCAGCTGTTGAATTTGTGCTTAATGGAGATGAGCATGGGAATGGTGATTATTTTTTTTAATTGATTATTGATTAATTTGTTTTGTATGAAAGCCAACCGTAATGAAAAAAGTTAACATACAAAGAAAAAGATATTTTGCTAAAACAAGCTTTGAAAGTAACATTGCTCTTTTTTAAAAAAAAAAAAAAAAAAGAATGGATAGTGGCATAGCAAAAAACTCAGTATGAGGAAAAGTTGACTATACATAAGAAATCAGCAATGCTAGGTAGACAAAGAGTTGTTAAATGCATGAGAATAATGAACTGAAGAAGCATTGCTTTGAAGTGTCAGTAGGCAAAAAATAATTCAGGTAGAAATACATGTGGCTGTATTTTACTGCGGTTAACTCTCTGTGAAGCAGAAACATTTCCTCATAAAGACAGCTTTGAATTTTTGACACCTTGAAGTTTCATCTTGTGATGGCACTGATGTAAACTGTGTGTTACTGGGAATGCATTGACATTACAATTGAAATTACAAGACGTTATAAGGGGAATAGCTCATTAAATTGTCCAGGAGTGCTCCCGTGTCTGGTGCTGTTGTGAAAATTGTTTTTAAATTTGGTTGTGAATTACTTTCAAGTATAGTAATAACAAAGTTAGGTGAGTTAGAAAAGTACAGTGATAGGGACCTACCTCTTGGTAAGTTTAACTTCATATGTCTGCTTCTTGGAAAACTGGAGCAAGGAGATGTGAGGGATGGTGTGAAACCTGCCAAACAACATACCCCTAGGTAAGAAGTGAAATGTTGCTTTGCTTTAAGCAATACTATACAAAATGACTGATGGTAATAACATCTGGATCCCAGAAGGCCAGTCGGACCAGCACCCTGGGACACTGATGTGACACAGCATAGCCAGTCTTGAACACTTAGGCAGTAAATGCACTTGGTGTGTCTTGAATATTTTGTATCTGGGGATATTGTGAGAGCAGCGTCATTCAGGAGGGATTTTATTGTTATGTCAAGTACTGACAGTACAGAGACCACCTCCATCGATGTACCATCTTCTCCTCCCTGCCCGCCTCCCCCACCCCAGCAAATACTTAGAGGGGCAAATAGGATTGTAAGCTATGCCTTGTAGGACCATGTATTAATGTGCTAGCTGTGCAGTCCTCAACCCCACACTGCGCTGTATTCCTCACTGTCTTCTATGTTTTGTGGCATTCACTGCCTCTTGTCCAACATCCATCCCATTCATTAAGCCAAGTACTGTCCTGCGACATCTCTCTGGTTCCTCCTATATGGCACCTACACAGTATATTTCCCAACCCTGTGCCTCACATGGTGTCATTTGCTGCCAGGTGGTACAGTAGTGTCTCAGGGATGGTGTATGTTGGTCCACAACACAGAGCTTGTCCAGCCTGCTATGTGCAGCATTTCTCTGGTGCACTTGTGTGCCTCCCAGAGGATGCTCAGACACAGGCAGAGCACCTGATGGGGCCCCTCATCACCTCTACTTTGGCACTCTGTCACTTTTGCTATGGATAGGACCTTTAATGTTTTCTGGCAAGGGGGTGGTAGTATGGTGCGGGTGGGAAAGAAGGGGATCAGGGATGTTGGAGAGAGGAGTGGGATGGACAATGAGAAGAATGAGACTAGAGAGGTGGTCTTCAGCCATACAACATGATTTACAGACTGTATCCTAATTCTGTAATTTCCACAGCTTCCAGAGTCTTTGCCTCTGGGGACTTAAATGATTCCATATTCCTGCTATGGATTAAGCTGCAATATGTATTTCCCTAGAACAATAAAACAAAATTAATTTTTTTTCCATTAAAAAAACCCCAAACTGGTTCCCGTAATCTTGTGCATGACTCCACAACTAGCATGGAGACTATTTTAGGTTCAGTGTTATTGTACTTCCGTAAGTGAAATGGTAAAGTGTTTTAAAGGCTTGTTGTGAGTAGAAGTTCTCCTGTAAAAAAGTGTGTGTTAGAATAGTGGTATAAAAAAGATACCACCCAACAAATTCAGCATGGTTGTGTGAGTTGGAAAACTCCGGGAAACGTATTTCTCTGTGGCTGCATTGACTTAGTGAAAACATCTGTATCTGTTAGTAGCAGAAATAAGATTTCTTTTGGGCTTGTCTTTGGAGCTGTTAATGGGAGTGAGGAAATACACCTCTTTAAGTGGGGTCCACAGCCGGTCCAGTGAGGAGCAGTGTCGGGGGTCTGAGGATGTACAAGTCAGGTCTCTGACAGATGAGTTCTGCTGGGCATAGTTGTGCCATATTCTGCTGTTTGTCTCCCATCCCCCTGCAACTTTCTGCCCTTGTTCTCTGCAGTAATTCTGCATCAAAGATGGCAGACGAGGATGTGTCCTACATATTTTCCCAATTTACAGCCCATTGTACTAGCTGAAGCTGCTGCTGATGTTGAGCTTATAAAGGTGCCATTGCAGTGGTTGAGGCACAGGTCTCCGTGCAGCTTGCCTTCTACTGTCAAGATGTTGATGTTAAGTGGCTGGGACAAACCTGTCTCTGGTGGTACGGGGGAGCTTTTCCTCACTTTTATCCAAAGTGAGTTGGCAGTAACCAGCTATGTGTCTCTGTGTGCTGCCTGGGATGCATTGAAATGAATTCTGAGGTCATGTTGTCCTCCTGCGTGTGGCCTCCTTACTGAGAGAGTGAGTCAGGGTGTTGGACCAGCCTGAAGATGAAATGGTAATTGGTCTCCTACCTCAGTTCTTGTTGCCACCTAGCTGCAGAAGAGACAAATGCTGTGGTATGCCCATGGGTGGTTCGTTTCTGAGGTAGTCATCCCATATGCTCTATACAGGAGAGGGCATGTGATGAAGTGGATTGACTCCCTACAAATCCTAGCACTGTATGGAGGGAGGGACAAAGATCTTGTCTCTAGATGCTTCTCAGCTGCAGTTTTCAGTGGCCAGATACCACTCTGCTTTCATTCCTGCCAAAACCTGGCTGTGCCTAGGCAAAGGCGTTATTTGCATCAATGGAACAAACAGTTAACTTTTCAGTGAGAGGGAAAAACAGACCTACCTTGACTACAGAAGCTGCAAATTTCTGTTTGAGTAGAATTAAAACATATTGGCCAGCATATCTTAAAGTGTACTTAGTATGAAGAAAAAGGCTTAGTGGGGTGAGAAAAAGGAATACTGGAATCATCTGGTTTTCTCTGCTTTTTACTTTTGATTTAACTACTTGCTTTTATTTTCTGCTGGAGAGACTTGGTGGTTCTATGAGCCCATGTGCATTGGGAAACAACTTCTGAGCATCCAAGAGGAGTGAGATTTTTCAAGCCCAGGGTAGAACAGAGTCCCCATATTTAAACTTTAGTGAAAGTTTCATTGTCAGAATTTTGACACAGTATGCGAGGAAGATGCTTTATGTCCTTAATAGCTTGTAGGACACATAAATTTGTCCTGGTGTATGTGGAGCAGTTCTAGACTCATTGCTCGAGTGGAATTATTGAAGCCACTCTACACTAGTGTAACAAAGTAGCTACCGTCTCTTGATGCCCTGTTTAAGCAACACTTTTTAATAGTTACAGATGTCAGTTGCAAGCCACAAAAAAAGAAGAGAATTTTCTAGGGTGTAGGAAAGAGCTGGCAGTGGTTTTAGACCTTTTAAATCCTGTTCCGTCTTTTTCACCACAGCCATTTAGTCATTTTTCTTGCCTCCCCTAATGCATGCATGTGACATTAAAGTCATATTGAGTGCTTATTCTTTTACCATGCTAAAAGCTCCATATTTGCTGACACTGCCAGTTATGTCTTCGCCAGCAAAATGTTTTTATTAGATTGTAGCAAACACTAGGGTATGTTCACTGGACACGATGGCTGTCAAAAGAGTTTGAATGAATTAGTTCAAGAGCAATCTTTTTTAGTAACAATTAGATGTGAATTTTTCTGCCATTGCAGTAGTCTAGTACAGTATGTAGAGCCAAGCTCTGTCGGTTTAAAATGATTTTTCTGGGGGGGATAAGTTGATTGCTAGATACAATGGTAAAAGCTTAGGGTGAAAAGAATAACAAAATCTGGGTCATACTTGCTGGAAGTGCTTCTGTGTCAGTAGAGAGCCATTCTAAACCCATTTAATTACACCTATTTTAAATGCAACCAACAGAAAAATAGGCACAGCTTTTGCATGTGTTAATATATTGGGCAAAGAGATGTTTTCTTGTTTCAGTTTGGAGTTTATAGTAGTTCTTAGGTGCTACTTGAGCAATAAATGTTGATTAAATAAAAGTGCCTTGTTACAGGTTTATTTGGTTCATGTTGCCTTGCTCATGCTGCAGTATTCCCAGGGGATGAACGTGACTTGCATCTTGCCACAAGTAGGATATTGTTTTTACTGTGAAGTCAGGGAGGATGTTGTCAGCAGTGTCCCTGAAGACATCTTGTGGTATTGGCTAGGAAGCTATTTGGGCTTGTCTGCCTAGGGCAGGTGTGTTCTCTATTTTAATGAGTTTTGCATGCATTTGCTAAATGTTGGCTTTCATCGCATGTTCTGTTGAAACTTAGAGTGCCAGGTCTATCTGCAAAGAACATATGGATATGCTCTGCTTCCATCTCATTTATTTAGTTTGCCAAACAAATCTGTTAAAGCATGGAAAGATTGCTTTTGCCAAGCGTAGCTGGTCAGTGAGTGATGTAGATGATTCTTAAAAGAGAAAACTAAAGCATGACTGTTGTATTGTGTGAAGCTACTTTATCACATGGAAGTTAATCCCTGATGCAGACAGAGAATGTACACCAAAGTCAGCAGGAAAAAAAAGTTGTGCATTAGTTTTCTTCTTTTTTTCATCTTTCTCTGGTCAGCAGTCCTGTTCTGGTAGTGGCTGGGATTAGTGAAGAGTTACAGCTGAAATGCTGCCAGCAAGACACCATGCTGCCAGGTGTTTGAGGTCTCGAATATAAGCCCTTGTTTGTGGTTCTTATTATTCCTTCTTGGAAACCCTTTTTCCCAAGATGGGTGTATGGGGTGACATGGCAGAGTCTGGCTGCCTGGGGCTGTGTGGTAAGCCCTGAACAAGGATGTCTCTTATCTCTTCCCTCTTCCTTCCAGGTTAGTCAAAATATCAACCCTAGAAGCCAAATAATACTTAATGGCCCAATGTTCAGAGGTGGAGTCCATGTTCTCTCAAAGTGGATGGCATTAGAGGGTGTGATGTCAGCAAAGCCCCACTAGGTTATGGCCGAGTACCTGCAGTAGGGGCCCACACCTGTGCACAGCTGTCCAGTCCAGCTCTGTGGGTGAAAAACATCACTACATGTGTATTCTGACCCACCTGCCTTCAAATTGGTGGAATGTAATACAATAGATTTTTGGGTTTTTTTTCTGGTTTGTTTTATTGGTTTTTTTTTTTGGTGTTGGTTTTTTTTGTTTGTTTGTTTCCTGGTATACTCTACTTTTTCATGTCTAGAGGGAATGCCCTGTCAAATTGAAAAAGGCTTTAATTTCTGTCTCTCTGTCATTGTGGCAGTGATCTATTTTTCAGTGTAGTAAAGGGTGATTGGAACTATGTCTTCATGCTTGTATCTCTTTATAAAAGAGATATCTTTCTGGTTAAACCTGTATGTCACTATCCTGTGTCCTGTTTTTTGTTTTTGTTTTTTTTTTTTTTCCTTAGAAATGTGGCATGCCAGCACAATTCACTTTTCAATTTCTATAGCATTACATTTTAATTTTGCCTTTAACTTGAAGCCTTAAAGCTATGTCATCGTCATACTAGGAAACCCCTTATGGAAAATAGTAGAAATACATTTCTCTTCCCCCACCCTGATTTTTTCTATGAGTTCCCTGAAAAAGAGCTATAAAAAAGAAAGAAAACTCAACTTCTGAGTTTTAGCTGAAATGCTTTTGGAGTTAAATACCATTAACTTTTCATTTATTATAGAATTGCTTTTATCTCAGTTTTTTGTATGCTACCACTCACTCATGTCAAATATATTTTTTTGCAGTCCTGAGGTAAGTTCACTCATTGTCAACTGAAGGTACAATTTCTAAATTAATTCACTCTTGCAATTTCCCACTCACTGTTAACATCTCAAACTGGATTACAACCCACAAGAGCAGCTGTGTGATTCACTGTGATCTATTTCTTAGTATTACTAGGGTCTATTTTTGCTGTGGTTTTTTTACTAGTCTGTAAAAGCTTTGATTTATATCTTTGGTACAAACTGATATCCCAATTCAGTATTGGTGTTTAGCCTTTTCCTTCATTACCCTCCCTCCCTGCCTTCTATATCTCTACATAGAGTTTTTGTATTTTTGGGAAAATCTCTTGTCACTATTACTGTAAATACTAACACCAATAGTAGCTTTCACTAGTGAAGACAGAACAACTTTCTTAAGTCTTAGGATAAAAGTAATTAGAAGGAAGCTGCCATCTACATTTTAGTGCTGTGTGTGGCACAACTGTGGAAGTCCTGTGTCCTGTGCCGTCTAGCTCAGTGTCTCATTCTGAATGTTTGCCAAAAAGGGATACGTTAACGAGGACTGTAGGAAAAATGGCATATCGTGTGTTTCCTTCTGTAGGCTTCCTAAAGCCTTTAACCATTTCTGTTTGAGTCTTTCAGAGTCAGACATGACTTCTGTGGCATTTTTTTTCATGAACCTTTTCACCTTCCCCTGAACCTGTATGGATGTTGAACATTCATTGCATACTGCTGTGTGAAGAATCACTCTTTTATTGCTTGTTCGGACCTGTTACATTAGCTTCATTGGCTCTCCCTAATTCCTCTATTGGAAGAAATGATGCATTATCAGTGCTCCTTCTGTTTTTCTATGCCACTTCTGGCTTTATAAGCCTTTATTGTGTCTTCCTCCCTACAATCTTTTCTTCTGTGAAGACTCCACTCTTACTTACTCCATGTCTCCTTAGTTTCCTGAAAATATTTTGTGAGGAAGATCTGAGTGGTTTTTTCTGGCCTTTGTAGCGAGAGGTCTTGCTTTGCAAACCTGTTGGAGCTCCAGGAAGGGTTCAGCAAGCATGTGGACAAAAGCTATTTTGACTCTTCCTTAACATACTTCATGATTTACTCTGTGAAGTGTTGAAGCTTATAGTTGTCCTCAAATTTACAGTATGGAATATGATAATGGGTACTGCTGGAATGGTCTCAATCCATGGCTTTGTGGGAAGGACTGGTAAAAAGTGTAGCACAGCGGAAGGCCTGTCAATCTGAGATTGCATCTATATGGAGCAGCTAAAGGTTAAACATAGTCTTCATAGCCCTTGTGGTCAGCATGGTTTACAACCCAAATTTACGCAGCAGTTCTTTTATTACAAGGCAAAGCTTTCAGTTTTGCATTCAAAAGAAGCTAAGGGATTTATGGATGGATTTGAATGGAATGAATGGATTTATTTTGAGGTAGTGTGAACGCATGTGTATGTAGTCTGTTTTTCCAGGCTAAATATGTTAGTTGGAAATACTGAAAATAGGAACATGTTGCAAAAGGCTCTCTGTGCAACTGTCAGTCAGAGGAGATTACAAAGGGGACAGTAAAGCACTCATTATCAGAGTTGAAGGCTTCACCCTTTCCCTCTGTCCTGCTGTGACCTTCATGAGAGAGCTGCCCTTTGCATCCCTGCTGGCAGGCAGAGGCCAGCAATTTGTCTGGTTCTATCCTTATACAAAGCGGGGGGCAGACAAGAAACTTCCGTATGGTTCGGGCTGTCCTAGGCAATGCCTGTCCTCAGCAAAGCTAGACCTGGTGCCTGGTGAGGCACCAGGCTGTCCCTGCTTGGTTAGGATGCAGGTGATTAAACAGAAATGTGGAGGAGTTGCTTACCTCTTGACTATTGACTACCTGAGGAGAACTTATTTTATAAATAAGCTGGTTTATGCAGGAGACATTTTGTGATGCTGATAATAAGCAGCTCTTGCTCTTCAATTCTGTGTTTGGGTTTTTTTTTTTGTTTGTTTTTAAAGTGAATGAAACTTCAGATGGTGGCGGTGTTATGAGTGATTGTGAAACTACTCGGATTAAAAAAATTGAATGAGGAAGTTTTTTAACCTTTGTGCACTAGATAGTTTGCCACGAAAAAATAAAAGCCTTCAAGAGATCTTTGAATTACTAAGGCCTTTGAGCCCTTTTCTGGCCCCTATAAGTGGCTTTCACCAACTGACAACTAAACTTTTGTTTGAAAACTTATGGAAAGATAAAATACTAAAATGATCATGATAGCTAAGAAACAATTGGGCATGTGGATCCTAGAAAGTCAGTTCTTACCTAAGCTCAAATTATTACTGAATTAAGTTTCCACTGAATGCTCTAGATTTATTTTTTTTATCATCCTTTTAAAGGACTTTGAATTGCTTTGTTAAAGTCATCCCTGGCTCTGTTTGTCTGTAACACTGCAGGAGGAGAATGGCACCCCTGGTGTTACAGTGCAACAACCTTCGCACTGTGTTCTATATTAAAAAAACCCCTGCGTTTGTTTTCTTTCTCCTTGAACTTTTCAATTTGTTATTTTTCACCCTGTACCTGTCCTACTGAGCTGCTTTAGCTTCTCACAGCTGTCTTGCAGACCCTTTGTCCTTATTTTCGTTTGCCTTCTCAGGTGCTTGTTCACCCACTTACGAAGTAGCTCTTTTCTCTTTCTAGAGTTCGTTTGCTGCCTTGATTCCCTCCTGCTTTTTCTTTTATTAATTTCTTCCAGTCCTGGAAACAGATGGAGGAAATGAAGGGAGGAAGCTATCACAATAACGGTTGTAAAATGATATGGAATATAAATGATCGTCTAATGGCACATACCATGGGGTATGTCAAAGATTCTCCTAGAATTGATGATCTTTTAAAGCTTGGGAGGATGGATTGAAGTTGGTGTGTGCAAGGAGTCTTTACAGACTAAAAGTGGCAACTGAATAGACCTTGAAGGGGAGACCAGAATAAGAGTGACTTTCTTAGGTGGGAAGGTCAGATTCTTACAACATTTAAATGGGTGTTTCTTAAGGTGATGAAGCAAAAAAGGCTTTGGCAGTCCCCGCTAGCCAGCTGTCCAAGCGAGCCCATCAACAGGTTGGGGGCTATAGTTGAACCTCGGTGCTACCCTGAGACACCAGGTGCTGCCAGTCTGTTAGAGTCGCCCAACAGAGAAAAGGTGAGTACATGTTCATAATAAGGCTGTACTTCCTTAAGACAGTGAGCAAAGACCCCCATGGTGGTGCTATGTGAAGGAGAAGGTCTGGTACTTATGAGTTCTTCCTCTGTTCAAGTGGCTTGTGCTCCTCCTGCTTCCTTGTGTCAGCTTCAGCGTTTTCTTTTCAAGTTCCTGAACTAATGGTAAACGATCCCTGTCACATTCCAGTTCCCCCTCCCTGTTCCTTCCACAGTTCCATGCTCTATGTCCCCTTCCCCTTCCTCGCTCCCCTCCCAACCCCCTCCCCGTTGGAGTATATAGGCTCTGTGGTCTCTCACAAGAAGAGAGTGAGGAAGAGTGGGATGGTGGGAGGAAAGAAGAGGTGGCAAGTCAGCTGGTTTTTGGACCTGTTAACTGTTTTTATTGCTTTATGGTAGGTAAATTGTTTGGTAATGTGCAGCACAAAAGTTGAGCAAAAAGCATGAAACTATTTAATAACTCTACTTATAAAGCACACTTCTCTAGTACTTTGAGAGTCAGATATGCCATTGCTGAATGGCTGATATCCATCAACTGTAGAAATGCTAATTCTCTCTGAATAGTAAACTGATAGTTATGGCTTAGACCCAAGCCTCCCCCTTAGCCCCCTCAAAGTTGTTTTTTTTTCCCTCAATTCTTATTCAAAATAACTTTCTTAATCTTGGAAACAGACTGAGATTGGTATCAGTGCAAATCTGTAAGTGTAAGTCCTGTCCTAATGTTTTTGCATGAATGCAAGGTATTGAATGTCTTCTGGGGTGCTTTGCGTGGTGATGAAAGGTTATTTTAGACAGAAAAGTCTAGACAGTTCTTAGGATCTGTTGCACATCTCTACACCTGCCAGAATTTGGGAGGGAGGTTTGTTCGAGTTACGCTGCAGTTCCTCAGAAGGGATTTCATTATATGAGTAATGCTAATTAGACAGTCGTGTGTGTGTCCCTATCCTGTTCTGCAACACCCCCCCATCACTGCTACTTTTGTTGTAAAATTTGGGTAACATTCTGTAATTGCTATTTCTATTTCCATCTTCCCTCATGATGTGTATGTAGGAAGGATGTTCTCTTTTTGTGCATGGTTTTTATATATGTGCAAGGAATAATATAAAGATTTCTCACAGGCATTTGAGACAAATGCTTTTTAAATACACTTTGAGCATAAAAATAAATAGATTAGACTTCAGAGGGGCTTTTCAGTGGGTAAAGGAAATAAACACATATCTTTTCCAATGTCAGAGCCTTAACTGTATTTTTTTGAAAATAGAGAAAACAATTTTCTTGCTTGAACCTGCTAATATTGCACAGTTGAAAATGACCTGGCATGTAAGAAAGCATCTTTCTGAGTAATGTAGACTGCTTTTTATAGTTTTTAAGTTGTGTAAGTTTCTCAGAAATATCCAAACTTTGCTAATGGTCAATACAAAGTCTACGTGAGGCTCTGAAGTTCACAGAAAAAATACATAGAAGGAACTGAGATGTTCGAAAGAAGGAAGAAATGAGCAATTCATTTAGATTACCAGTGGCGTTTGAATGCTGACTTTTAAAACTTTACTTAAATATTATTTTGTTTATTTGATTGAACAGCCCTGAGTCCTGTTTTCCTCCCTTTTCCTTTCCCTCTTGGAGAAATAGGAATTTTTTTGGTTTGCATATGATGTTTAAACATTTCATTCATATGATGGAAAATTAAACAATAGGCTGTAAATGTGGTTGCAATCTCAATTAAAATGTTTAAGATTTTTCCATACGTTTCTTAGTAAAAATAACAACGCTAATGCTAGTAAGCTCATCTTAAACCATTAGTGAATGCTTGCCATGAGTGTGTGGGTCTGTCTTCACTTCCTGCTTTGCATAGTTTTGGTCACTTAATCTTAAATACCTTTTTAGCTGAGCGGCTGTGCCTCTGTGTTGACTGTTTTGAATTATCTTTTGTGTGATTTTGTAATATTTTGTTTTATAAAATGTAGTCTTATGGTGTGATTGTGGAAGTATTGTTTTTAAGGACTCTTATGAAAAAAATATTTTGGAGGTAGCTGTTCAAGTTGTAGTAGACCTTCAAGAACAGACAAACATTAATTAAAAAAGCAAGCACAGACAAGCTGAAAGCCATAGTTGTATTTCTTGGGGGAGATATATACATTTGTGAGTCTCATGTTTTAGCATAGAATGAAGATCTATAAAGTTAAGTCACCACACTGAAAGGATAGTAGGCAAAAGCAACACTGCATCCAAAACCCTTAAATAAAAACTTCATTGCATGCTGAATAGTGTTTTATTTTAGGTGTTTGTGTAATTTGTAATGGAAACTATGGGCTTACAATGGCAAATGGTGGGAAACAGTGGTCTGCAAGACAGCATTAAAAATTGGGAATGCCAAATATGTGTGCTGTATGTCAGCCTTGGTTGAGAATTTGTTTTGAAAAAATAAATTGTTAAACAATGAAGGCCAGATCTTTTTATTATTTTTCCTGGGAAAAGAGTTTGTATAGCCTAAGGGAGAATTTGGTGCCTGTGGGAAAGAGAACACTGGGCTCAATTTTCAAAATTTATGCGGCCTTGCCAAGACAGATGGGAAGAAACAAGAGTGCCCCCCAAACAACTGTAGCCCTGGGAGACTCTGCTCATCTTGCATGCAGGTTTTCCCATTCATAATTATGCTTAAAAATCAAGCTGTGCACACTGGTAGCTTTGTACGTGGAGGAGTCAAGCTTGTTCAGCCAGATTTTGATGTACTACAATAATTAAGCTTCCCGAGTCATGGAAAGAGGTCACTGTTAAGTGCCAGGGTGCTTGTCCTTCCTAATTCCTGAGTGAGCATTATAAAGGCAAGTGATGTGTTTTAAGCAAGGTTGTACCTTGGAGAGTCCATGATCTACAGATCTGCTGTGACCAGACACTGCAAGGCAGCAGTGACTGCTCATGCTGCTGTTATGAAATGAGTATGTTTCACGTGACTCCTAGAACCCCCCCTTGTGATTTGTCTCAAATGTTTTCTTGGCAGTAGGATGTGCCAGGAGTGCTTGTTTTCCAGGCTGCTACTGTGGTTCCATGAGTGGAACTGAGTGCTGGTCTTCTGGCTCTTGTTTCCTTGTAGTTCAGGATGCTGTTCGTGTTTCTCATCTGCAGCATTCGACATCCTGTCCATCTCAATGGCTTCCTTTCGAGCCAGCGTAGTGGATAAACATCCTTTATACAGCTAAAGGTTCAATGTTTTTAAAACGGAAGGGTCAAACAATGTAGCTGTTGTGGATGCTACAAAGTAGATGTCAAACCTTTAATCTGAATTTTTGCTTGTGGACTACTTTCAGTGAAGGTGGTGTATTTCTACAAAATTTATTTAATTGGATCTGTTTCTTTTTCTCTAGTCAATGTGTTGAAGTGGAACAGGGCATCAAGAGCACTGCATCATCTTTAAAATAACACATCCATCCAAATTTTTTCCCCAGGTTGTTGCTGCTCACAGGATCTTTAAGAACAGAGGAAATGAGCAGAATAGACAAGAAAACAGGATTAACACATGAAGTTTAGTTAAATTAAAAAAAAAATGAAACCCAGAAATCCTTTCTGTAACCACTGGGGAAAAGATACTGTAGAGAACAGCATCATGGAATCACAATTTAAAGTGAGGATTTTGAGGATGTTGCTGGGGCAAAATACTCTATTTTAAAAATACCTCATAGATACAAAAGCGAATTAGATTTCTTATTCGTGTGTGCCATTAATCCTTAGCAAGGGGAAGGAATGGCTGATTCAGGAAGCTGCAGGGTCTCATAAATCAAGGGAATAATGAGACTTGAGCCAAACTTCATTTTGATTGCTTTGCCTTTGATTGTTCCATTTTCCTCTCATCATTCATTCAGTCCTTTTATATAAAAATGGATGGGGAACTGTGGGTTTTTGTGCTTTTGTTTGTTTGTTTAACTAGGCCTTGGGGAAGATCTTTGTTCTTGCCTTGTTGTATTCCTTTTTTTGGTCAGTTGTTATTTTTTATTGTTGTTGTTTTGGTTGCCCTTCAGGGTTTTAGGTTACCCTGATAGCTGAGTCTACGTGTGCTCTCTGATATCTTTGCCTATGCAGACACCAAAGGGACATTCTTAACTGCTGAGCTTGATCCACAAGGAGCAGGAGGGTTGTGCATTCTCTTAGGTGACCCAAAGACCCACATAGCCTGTGTGCTCTGTTTCTGTGCCCCCGTGGTACAACTTCAGTTGCGCTGCAAGTTTCTTTCATAATTTGGCATCGTGTATTGTATGAACTTGCAATTTATGCCTTTTGCAGGGTTTGTTTTTTGTTGTGTGGGGGTTTTTTTTGGTGTGTGGTTTAGTTTGTGTGGGGTTTTTTGTTTGTTTGTTTTTAATCAGGAGGAAGGGGAAGAAAAGATAGAAATTTATAATCGCATCCCTTTCTCTCTCTTTTGTGTTTTGGTAGGCCTGGATGATTGCCTGCAGCAGTATGTCCATAAATTTGAACGGGAGAAGATAAATGGTGAACAGCTGTTACAGATTTCTCACCAGGACCTTGAAGACTTGGGTGTCTCACGGATTGGACACCAGGAGCTGGTTCTAGAGGCTGTGGATCTCCTGTGTGCACTGGTTAGTTAAGTGGTGAACAGACGCGCAAAGAATTTCTTAAAGTGCTCTTTTGGGTGAATAACTAAGGCGAGTCTGATAAAACAGAATACCCATGTCTCTGGCTTTCTGTTACACATTTACACATCGCTGTAAAAGAAAACAGTAAGAATTTGTTTAATTCTCGCAAGTTTTGTGTTACTACCACTTTAACTTTTTCCTGATAAGAGGCAAGGCTAAATCGTTTGGTTGCACTTCTAAAGAAAGAAGTTGTCTGAGTAGCATTGTTAGATCTTGTGGCTTTTGTTAGTGAACAGGGTGATTAAAATGGCTATTGAGTAGAGTGAATTTGTCATAGAAGATAGAAGATGTACTGTTGAAATGACAGCTGCTGCTAATGGTTCCTCACGTCAGTTGAAATGGGTTTAGGACAATTCTGTAGTCTACGTACAAAGTGAAGAAAATGTTCTTGAAATGAGGAATGTTTTGCTAACTCAGTTACAGTCGAGTTCAACTCGCATTGGATTCAGAACTTAAGCTGTTCCTCTGTCTTAGTCCTGATATATAACTGTACAGATACTTTTAAAACAAACACACTCTGAAAAGAATAAATATATTTTGGATTGTTTTGCTAGTGCAGGCTTTATTTAAAAGCTGTAGTTTGGACACAGTCTTGAAGACGTGTTTGATGTAATGCAGCATATGGGTGCCAGAGGTATATATGATTACATCAGGGAGAAGGGGTGGGAAAGGCTGCCCAATGATCCCTCGGCCAGCACTGGCCCGCTTTCCCTTCATTAGGCAAGACTTGCAGCACTGAGCATACTCTCCTTAAAATGGAGAGTCTTTATTGCCTGTGTGATGTGTGTGCTTTATTTGCTGCAGAGAGGTGCTACAGGGATCATTTGTTCTCCTTAACCAGGAGCAAACTGGATAGCCTATACTGAAAGAAGTGTATTTAATGAAATGACTTCATACAATCTGAAATCTTTCCCAAAGTGTTGCTCTTATATTTGAAAAATGTTTTATTTCCTCTTCAGTATTTGACCTATCAAAAATTTTTAACATTTAACTTGAAAATCTATTAGAAGAACATAATTAGCCTGAAATGCAGTTCACGTTGCGGGAAGGGATAATCTGTCAGGCAAGTGAAGGTGTCTGGTGAGTTAGTAAATGTACATGTGCTGTATCCAGTCTGGACTCAAGTAATGGATGTGGCAACCCCCAAAGGCACTTTTTTTCCTTCTTTTTAAAATATTAGAATAAAATGAACAAAGCTGGATGACTGCCAGAACCTAAAGCTGTGTTCTATCTCCTACAATTTCCTTCTAATTTCCTTTGTAGACAAAAGTTTTGACCTCACACTCATTTCTGGAAATCCGTTGTGAAATGCAGCTCAAGCTAGAGCATTATGCATTAGAGTTCACGTATTGCAGCTGAAATGTCCTTCTTCCCTTTTAAGAGGTGGAGGAAGAATTCCTGTGTTTTAGGTATACCCTTTGTCACCTTGATGCCTCTTGCCTTGAGTTTTTAGGTTTGTTGTAGAAAACCACTGCTGATTCCCTGCCCCCCCCCCTCCCCCCCGAGGGAATGGTGTGTTTTAAGTTCTAGTGACAGCCAATTTTTTATTTTGCTGTGTCTTCTTTTTGTGTGGAAGAATAAAGGTTTCCCTATTCCACTTCTATGAGTTCTTTGAAAGTGGGTCTGTGTATTGATATCACTTAGTGGATGTTTTTTTTTGTGTGTGTATATATAGTGGTATTTCCCTAACTTTTGGGGCCTTGAATTAAAAAGTAATGGAACTGTTTTGGGATTTTTTTTTTCCCTCTTCCCCCCATGTTTTTAGCTTACACTGTGGAAATGTGTCATTGCCTGGGCCAGACTGAGGACAGGCTTTGAAAGTTGTTGTTCTTGGGGGGGTGGGGTGGGGGGTGGAGGGAAGGGCTGAGGGCGGGGGTTTGGTGGTACAAACCTTTTTTCCAGCTTCAGCAGATCAGTTGTAAAAATACAGTGTGAAGGTAGATGACCAAATACACCTTTTTTTTTTTTTTTTTTAAAGATTTTATAGGGGTAGAGCCCTCTTTGGCAGCTACATTGCCAAGCTGAAAATATGTCTGCAAGTTATGGTGTTTGCTGCAGCAGTAAGTGAACTCTAGAACCAGTATCGCTGAAAGAGAAATGAATGCATCTTTCTCTGCTGCTGTGGTGATGTGGCAGTGTTCTCTGATCTCCTTCTAGCAGTGGCTGAAGGGACAACAAAGCTGCAGCTGAAGAGGCAGTGGGAAAGGGTGTGGACAGGGATAAAAAGTGAAGGTTTCCTGTGGGCACATGTTTCTGTTGCTCTTGAGCTGGTCTAATAGACTTTTTGAACAGGTGTTGAAGACTTATTTAAGAAATTTAGAGGACATAGCAAAGAAACTGAATTCCCCAGAGGGGAAAAAACCCATCAACTTGAGTGCATCTATCTTCTTGTTGATGACAATATTTACTTGGGGGAGAAAAGGGAGGGGAGGAAGACATTTCTTAGTTGACTGAAGTATTTGGGGGAGGGGGGAACAAACATACATAAATATGCTTTTTAAACTTGTGCAAGATGACAAAAGCAGGGGCAGGGATCCAGAAAATAAGCTTTCTCAGCCAAGTAATTGGGACAAAAAGCGTCTAGAGTGGTGGTGAAAACAGAATACTTCCCATTCCCTGATGAGTAGACTAGCCTGTTTGGACTTAATAACAATGCAAGTATTAACAGGAAGCTATATGCAAATATTTTGACTTTTAATGTGTTCTTTGGATTAGATTTCTGAATCTTTACCTATGTTGTATGATGGGAGAGTTTCAAAGCAAAAAAGCAGCTGATTTTTCTTGAGGTTAGAATGAAGAGATACTAGTTTTAAGCAATCTGAAAAAAAACGAAACCACAAAACAAAAAGAACATAGTTTTTAGCATTGCGCCTTTTGATAATTTCACTGGTAGTAATGTTCTGCCAGCATATTTGCAGTGCAACAAAATGTAACATCATAACATAAAATAGAACATGCATACATGAAGACTTATCCTTTGTGGCTAATCTTTGTCAAAAGCGCCATGTTTATGCACCACCTCATAAGATTTCAGTTTTCTAGAGGTCTCAACTTAGATTTAGTGCTGTTTATTAGGAAATTTGGGACTCCAAAGGATTCTTCAGGATGCATTTCTGGTAAAAGGGAGAGAGCAAGAATGGGTGACTGTGACAGTACCTTGTGTTAACTCTAGTGTTTATATAGGCATGCAGTGAGTTGGATCAGCTTTTGAGAAGGCGTTCTGGTTTTCTTCGTTTTTTTTTTTTTTTTTTCCTCCCCAGAGCTGGTTTTCAGTTGGATCAGCCAGCAGATCCAGCTCATTACACTGTGGCATGTGAACATGGCTGTGAAGGGGAAGGTAATGCTGCCCCTGGGCAGCAGCAGAGCTCTGAATCAGCCCAAGTCAGCTCTGACACAACTGCTGTGCTCTTTTGACTTCAGTTAGCCACACTTTTTTTTTTAATTTTACATTGCCTGCCTGACCATGAGCAATTATTTGGTCAGTGTAATTTTTCTCATTAAATGTAATGGAGTTTAGAAAGAGTGCGTTCCTGTGTGCATGCGCACTCCGGTGCACGTGTGTGTGCTGTCTCTTGCTCCAGCCCTGTGTGTGGCTCCCCAGGTTAATGAGTAACAACCTGGGAATGTTTGATATAGGGTGCTCTTGACTGCTGGCTTCAGCCTGTGTTTTGATGAAAGCACCTTTGATGTTTTAAATCAGGAGCGATAGGAAAATGTAACGTTTTTTGGTTCACGAGCAACATCTAAAACCTTTTGGTTGCATAAATAATACTGTTAAATATTGTAGCCTCAGTCCTGTAGAAATATTTTTAAAAAAGCCTGCTAAGTTTTGCACTTCAACTGTGTGTTGCTGTGAAGGCTCTTTGGTGTGCTGCCATGCTATCAACATTCTTATCTGTCCTGAACTGGGGCTATAGCTCCATGACAAGTTAAATTAATCCAAGTCAGCTGCTGCCTCCTTTCTTTCTTGTCCTCTGATTAGTAATCTTTTGTGCTTGCATTCACCTGACCCTGAGGTGGTGTGTTGTGATGACCCTGTGTTCTGGGGAAGTTCATCCCTCTGGGCTGATCGGTAGTTGGAGAATTCGGTCGCCTGTACTGAAGAGTTGCGTGCTCCCTGTTGTGCTGGATAGGCACAGTGCTTAGCCAGGACTTTTCCTAGAGCACAAACTGCTGGTTTAGATACCTCAGGTGCACTCTGTAGAGTGTCTAGGGGAAGCTGTAGGAAAGCTTAATGCAGTGACTGGAGAGCTTGGCTGTGATGTGCTCTTGATAGGCTGTTGGGGAAACCAGTTGCAGTCATAAGCTGGAGCCCCTGTATCTCTAGAGGCAACACCTGTGTTGCTGAAGTCCACCTCAAAACTGAGAACTACTTAACAAAATTATTTAAAAACTAGCCGAACTGGAAAAGTCAGTCTGGACTGACCTGCTGTATAAATAAGGTGAAAGAGGTGTGATAAGGAGTGTGTGAATGTTTTAGGACCAAAGCCAAAATCTGACCTGGTATATCAACATGTGTCTTAAATGCTGGGGCCATCTCTAATCACAGACACCCACAGGTGGTGGGCACAATTTTTGCAACTGAATGACAGAAAGAAAAACCTGAAATATATGAAGACTCCCTGAAGTTCTGACCAGAGTGAATAGGTGGTTATACCACTGTACAGAAAAAAATCTTTTGTATTTTCTGCCCCTTTATGGAAGAAGGGGTCAGGGTCCTCGAATTCTACTTTTAAAGGAGGAGATTTCAGGCACATGGCTACTTTCAAATTCTTGTGGTCACAGGAACTTACCGCACATCCAGACCTGTTGGTGAAAAAGTATTCCTCCAAAAATAGACTAATATGCAATGTCCTGTGAGGAGGAGAAAACTACTGCAAGAAATGCATCTGAATGATGCTCTTGGTTTGTGGTGGGGTTTTTTTTTGGTTTTGTTTTTTTTTTCTCCTAAAATTAAAAGGTGGTAAGTTCACACATGATGGTGTGTGAGCACTTTAACATTGTTTGGTAATCCAAATCTTTCCCTCTCTGTCATCCTGGAAAATTTAAGGATAACCTTTGCTGTTGCAACAGTGGCATTTTTTAAATGGGATATATCCTCTCAACCCCTACTCCTGGCTGGACTTTAAGGGTACTTCCTTGCCAAGAGCCCTCAGGGGGAGGAGGGAGGCCCTTGTGTAACTTACACCCATTGGGATCTTGTCCATAGGAAGTGGTAGGCATTTTAAAGGTAGCTGAGTAGCTGAAACCTCTCCTTAAACTGCTTTGTTTCTTTGGGGTGAAGGTTCTGTTTAATCTTTTGTAAATGACTTAATCTAAGATATTCCAGCTTGTTTTATGGATGCTTGACTGTGGAGGGAATAGACCCACAAGCCGGCAGTGTGCCCTGGTAGCAAAGAAGTCTGCAGCATCCTGGGCTGCATTAATGGGAGCATGGCCAGGAGAGGGAGGGAAGTGATTATTGCCCTTTACTCGGCACTCATTAGTCTACATGTGCCCCTGTGCCCAAGTACAGGAAAGACAAACCAGAGCAAGCTCAGTGGAGGACTACCAGGTTGGTCAGGGCTGGAGTACTCACCTGTGAGGAGAGGCTGAGGGACTAGGACTTCTTCAGCCTGGGAAGAGACGGCTTCAGGGAGGCCTAACAGCAGGTCCCTAGCACCTACAGTGGGGGGCAAGATGGTTGGCAGGATGACAGACCTGGGCTGTTTGTGGTGGTGCATGGCAGAAGGATGAGGGACTTTGGGCAGAAGTTGAAAAGAGAGGTTAAGGCTGGGTATAAGGAGACACATTCTTACTCTGAGGACAGTCAGACGGTGGATCAGGTTGCCCAGAAGGGTTGTGCAGTCTGTCCTTAAGAGGTTTTCAAGACCTGCCTGGATAAAGCCCTGAACAAGCTGGTCTGGGCTCACAGCTGAGCCTGCTGTGAACAGGAGTTTGGACTGAGACCTCCTGAGCTCCCCTGCAGCCTGGGTGAGCTGGCTGTGATCCTGAATCGAGGTACTGGGAACCCCTGGAAATGTGGAATTGAAGGGAATTAAGATTTGCTCTAGTTGCTTTAGTTCTTTGAGGGGGAAAGGAGAAAGAGTAGATAGTATAGCTGACTAAACTGCGGAACCTGGAGGTTGGTAGCAGAATCTGCAGCAGTAAAAGAATAGAGAAAGACAGGGTTTTTTGTATTTGTGGGTGGTGGGTTTTTGTTTTGTTTTTTGTTTTGGTGGTGGGGTTTTTTTTGTTTTGCTTTGGTGTACTTGTGGGTTTTTGTTTGTTTTTAAAAGTAGGAATTTTCACCCTAAAAGCATTGCCTGGGACTTAAATTTCAGAAGATACCCACAGGTTTTGCAAGGTGGGATAACACAAACGCAAAGATACTCAGCAACATATCGCTACATAATTCACACATTTGCAAAAATGACAGCAAAAAGAAGAAAATCTTGATTATGAGATTGAGTTGCCTTCAGAACAGATACAGTATAGCATTTCTGATGTGTTTGGAATGAGATGATCAACATGTTGCTTAAAACAACAGGATTGTAATATTACGGAATGTGGTTTGTATTTGAATGTATGAAGTTGAAGTTACAGGCAGGACTTAGATTTTTAAGGTTTAAAAAATTTTTATAAAGATGCTGTTGAATAAAAAATACAATGTCTAAGAATGATTTTAATTATCTATGTATAGTGTTAATGCACTCCTCAAACTTGTAAATAATTGCCCTGCTGTAACCAAGGAGCACAGTTACTGAAAACTTGTGATCCAAATATTTATTCCAGCTTTTGACTGTGAAATTACATTTGCTTCCTGTTGATGTTTTTATCTCTTTCCAGATTAAACTTATCTTTAGTTGTGAATGAAATATTACTTCAGTGTTTATGTACCACAGTATAGAAAACATTTTAAGCAAAAACATTTACTTTCCCTTAACAAAAAGAAAAACAACACAATCCTGTTACTCCAACTACATCTTAAAGGTGAATGACATCCGATAGGACATTGGGACTTCATTCGGATTGAAAAGTGTCCTCAGATGTCATTGTTGTCAGAAATTAGGGGGGTTTGGCACCCACAAAAGTATTCTTTAGTGGCTGTAGTGTAGAACAAATCTTAGAAGGCATTTTTGCAAAAAGCAGGAAAAAAAAGAATTGGGCAAATTCTCAGACCTTTCATCCCCATATGAGTTTGTAACTTGTGGTATAATAAATAGGATGACTCAATAGGGAGATTTATGAAGCTTAATAACATTCTTTGCAGAACTATGGCCTTGAAACAGACAATATGAAGAACCTGGTTCTCAAGCTGCGAGCATCATCCAACAATCTGCAAAATTACATCAGCAGCCGTAGGAAAAGTTCAAATTATGATGGAAATACCTCTCGCAAGCCCCCCAATGAATTCCTTACTTCTGTGGTAGAGCTTATTGGTGCTGCTAAAGCCTTGCTTGCATGGTTGGACAGGTAAGAATAAAATCTTTGTGTTCTAATTTACTGCTGTAATGAATTGCTTCTCCTTGTAGGGCAATTTCTAGATGCTTGGGTGTAAAGATCTTGATCTTGCTCACGCCTTTTTTTTGGTGGTGCCAGAAGGCCTCTAGTGAAAAAACTTGGTCTAGGGTGTCTACTCTTGTGCTTCTGCTCTTGCTAAAACCAGTGAAACTGTTAACATTGTATCCAAACTGGAATTTATAAAAGAAGGAGTCTTCCTGTTCAGGTCAGTTTCTCATATATGTGACTTACTCCTCTCCCTTTCCTACCTTCTAAATTGTTTGTCATTGGCAGGTCCTTTTCTAAAAGAATTTTTAATGTTCTGCTGAAATTGTGGCCTTAGCTCTGTGATTTGGAAATTGAGCAGTGGGAGAGACTCCCCCCCCAAGACCCCGAGTTGTTTTGTGACAGCTGCAGCGGAAGCAAACAGGCAACAGAGCGGGTCGGGTGCTGGCCTGGATGCTGTCCATGATAACAGATGAACATAAATTCTCAAGCCCCTTGCCAGCTTTCCTGAGAAGGAAGGTTAGGAAGAGAGCTGCATGGGGACCAGCAAGCAAGGAGCACTTTTATCCTTTAATATCCCTGTTCTCCAGCAAGGAGTTGGTTCCGTGTCCAGGCAGTGCTGTTAACAGCTTGTGCCTCTCACCTGGTCCTCTCCTCTCACCCTGTTGTTGGCAGCTCACCCTAAATTTCTTCTGCAACTCACTGTCAGCGAGATGGCGTGTCCATTTCCAAACCTGCTGGGGTTATTTCCACCTCCCACCCCCCCACCTTCTAGCTCTTTCAGCTGCCTGGAGGGTCTGAGGTGAGGCACTATAGGCTCTAAAGCAGCACTACCTATAATGATCTTTCTCTAAGACTGAGACTCACTGCAGCTCTGTGTGTAAAATGTGAAAATCCATTTTTCTTCTTTTAGAGAATCTCTCTAATCAAAGACTTGGAAGTTAGAAATCCACTCACTGGCAAACCCAAGGGTGTGATTTTTACAACACAGTCAGTATGATCTGACTTGAGCATGCAGCTGAGAGAACTGTAGTTTGGAAAATTGTCCGTTTCTTCTGGTTTTGCCCTCCAAACTTGCTTACCACAGGGCTAGACATGCACCAGTTTTGGTGAAAGGACAGAGCAGGACTGTGCAGTCAGGAATATTTATATTGTAATACTGTATCCTCATGCTTGTGTGGATGTCAGAGTTTCAGCTCTTGCTCTTGTGTGTAATTTGTCACTGATAAGGTAGGATGGGAGAAGACTGGTCCCTTTGATCTAAGGGGAATTTTCTCTTGTTGCAGGACCCCGTTTACAGGTATTGCTGACTTTTCTTCAATGAAGAACAGAATCATTCAGCTCTGCTTGGATCTCACTACTACTGTTCAGAAGGTCAGCTGATTTCTTTTCCTCTTTGCTTTCCAAAAGGGAAGGAAAGGGGGTGTTTGGGAAATTAATGTGCTCGCTGTGCACAGAGTGCTAACTGGAAGGACTTGAAACTTGGACTTGAAAGTTTGAAGGTCCATGAAAGTCAGTTTCAGTTGTCCGTTTTTCTGAGTTGTTGTGTCTGTCCCTCTGTTCCCTGCCTCTTAATTTCCAATTTTGTGATTGCTAGCTGTATTTTAAGTGACTGTGGTTTGAAGGCTATTCGTATTTTCTTGAGCTTTAATGGAAAGAGGGTTAGGTTTTGAAATAGTTGGTCTGCATCTGAGGATTTTCAAGTTCCAAACAACATGTTGAAAAACAGTTATCAGTGCTAACTCTAAACAAAAAATATGACTCCATTGGTTATTATAGCTATGCTTGCAGACTCCTTGGGTCTTGTCCCATAGAGAGTGTTTTAGCCATCAGATGGGAAATGCGGCATGTAATTGAAGGAGCTGCCACCTTTACAACACAAATCCCGCTAGCCAGGCTTTTTCTGCCAGTAGTGTGAGACCACACTGTTTTGTTCAAAACTTACCATTTATCAGCTGTGTGATGGGTGCTTGTATTGGTATTGGCTAAATGGACATGTAGTAGCTGTGGCAATCTTGGCAAATGACATCGTTTCGCTCTCTGAATAATACTGCCTGTCTTTGAAACTGTTCTGACAGCATGCCACTCCTTTGGCTGTGAAGCATTGTGTGCACGCTTCAGTTCCTGCTGAACTTGCTCGTAGCCGTTAGTCCATGGCCATATATTGTTTGAACTCTGAAGGACCATGTCCTGTGACGTGGGTGATTCTCTCCCTGTTTTGAGGGGATGATGTCAAAGGACAGCAGCATCCTGTGAGTTGTCACGCTATGATGATATACAGTTATATCAGTTGGATCATTGTGAAAGGATAGTGTCTGGATATTATAAGTTCAAAGGTGCACCAGTTTGAACTTGCTGCTGAATGCCCTTCTTGTTTGGGCACTGTGTGTGCAATTGCAGAAAGTCAGTGGTTTACAGCTACAGATTTGCAGACTGTGAAGCAGAACAGTAAGCATTTCTAGTAGCAGATGGTGTTCACCCAAGAGCGCTACAGGAACTGAGTTATGAGATTGCTGAACTATATTAATCAAACTACTAAAAACGGTGTCTAATCTGTCAGTTAAATTGGCCTTTGATGGCAGGGGAGTGGAAGTTGGCAAATATAACCCAAGCCTACTAAAAAGCATCAGAGTACTTCTCTGCCAATTTGATATGAGCTATAATAAAACATGGGATTAGTGCATAAGAGAGCAAGCATTAATGGGGGAAGAATCAGCACTATTTTGTACTGGGACACTGCAGATACATTAGAATGGTCCAAAGGAGTCCACTGATGTGGAAAAGAGAAATACAATTGAAGAATCTTTAGGTGAGTTTTTAGACTTCAGAATTATTTCTTATTAGGCAATAGAGTGTAGGAACAAATGGTCAGTTGTCATAGTGGAGAAGAGACCAGAGTGGCTCTTGTGGAACCAATGCTGCTTTGCTTAATCATAAACGATGTGTAAAAGTGGGTGAATAATAAAGCAAGGTAGGAATGCAGTAAGATTCCAGTTGACTTTAATGACAGCTATATAGATACAAAGAACAGAGTTTACTCCACTGTTTCTTAAAGTTTTATGGCAAACTTTAAGCTTAAAATAATAATTAGTGTAAGTAGAAATGAAGAGGAGCAGAAGGACTTTGCAATACTGAGCAACTGGGTTGCATGATGATAGGTGACAGTCACTATTGATTCATGCAGAGAAAAATTATGCTGATGCACTATGATGGAGTCTAAACTTTGTAGTAATGTCTTGAGGCTTTTGACAGAATGTAAAAAAGTGTGACCTCGGTTCTTGGTGGTCATTACAACAGAGAAGATAGCAGAGCTGTTTTATATATGCCTGGTGTGGTTGTATCTGGAGGACTGTATGGTTTTTTTGGACTTCTGTATTTAAAAGCACAGAATAGAGTTAGGAGGGAACAGAAGCACTGTTGAGGATGATCAGAAATACAGAACAGCTTCAATTCACAGCTCCTGGATGCATCTCTTGGGCATTGTATGGTAGTTACGCAGGTTGAGATGTTAAGGGCAAATATCTTGGAATTTGAGCTTGTTTAAATGCTTAGGGTTTGGGGGTTTTCTCCCTATAGATATTGTAAATCTTGTTTCATTATTTACTTGCTGTTTTAACTTTTTAATTTGAGAATCTAATACCATTCTGTAGTTCAGCTCTTCTTCTTGCCTTGCAGAAAACAACGACGACTTCTGTAGTTTGTTACATGAACTTGTTTCAGTCCAAAGAATTTTGGTACCTGGGCTGTGTAAATAATGCTTTCTGTGTAGTCCTCTGGCCCTCAGGAATTGATAGCATATTTTAAAAAAAAATCACTTTTCATTCTATTTTTAACAATATGTTTTAGATTCGTTTTGATGCCTGGGACAGAGAAGCACCTGAGTCAGGGTTTATCAGTGTAAGGCAAACTTGTGTGCCTGGCCTTCTGAGAGTCTAGTTTTATTGTGCAGGGTTCTGCTTCTCTGGAGGAGTCTGCTGCTGTAATTGAATCCCATGTTCTCTTAGTTATCAAGGTTTATTATTGCTTTCTACCAGGGCCAGAAAATAGTTGTTTAACAGTACATTTGAGCCCTACTGGGTGAAACTAATCTGATTAATCCCTGCAGCATGAATAACTCTATTTCAGTTTGAGGTTAAAGTGTCAGTTCTGCAGAGTTTTCAGAGATGATGTGTTTACATGTTTATTGGTTAATGTAGGGCTTTTGTTCTCGTTTTGTTTTTAGGACTGCACTGTCGCTGACATGGAAGATAAAGTTCAGGCTGTAGTAAGTACACATTTCTGTTGAAACTCAGCTGCCTGCATTCACATTTATTTTGGTAGCTTCTATGCTGACTGTATTCACAACAGCTTTCCAATCCCACACATACAAGCATGTCATGCAAGTAAACATTGTTATGGGCCATTTTGTGAATATTCTTTACTGTAGAGGAAATCAATGAAATTTGAACAGATGGGTAGTGTGTGTAATAGCATGGAGTCAAGTATTCCTTAAAGTTTCATTGCACAGCTATTTTTTCAAGAGAACTTAGACCTCAAATTTTCAAGGCAGGGGAGTACTGTAGAATGATCGTAGGTTAAATAAACCAATTATGCCTGTGATGTGCATTTAGTGCCTTAATAAGGCTAATTAAGCTTCTTCATATAAAAGAACTGCCCTGCCACAGAACTGAAGTTCTGTCTTTGTACTTGAGCTTGAGTTTTCAGGGTTGTTTGAAGCAGCCCTGTGACCAAATGAGGAGCGTAATGGAATGCTTTTTTTTATTTTGTAACAGTTAATCATCGCTTCCTGCTTTTGACATGAACCAGGCTGTGCTCTTTGATAAGGCCTTCCGCTAGCTCATAGATGCTTAAGAATTTAGTAGCACAATAACTAAAAATAATTTTGTCCATAAATAATGAGACCACGTAAAAGGGAGTTTTTTGCATCTTTCTTTTTCCATTTGTGCACACCCACTCTGGAAGTAGGTATTGTTGTTTGGAGTTCCCTTGTTTGAGCAGTTCCTCACATTCACACTTAGGCATTGTTTTGATTTATTTTATTGCTGCTCTATAAATCTGATGTAAAACAAACCAAAAATGTTGGAACTATTGTTTCCAGGGACCATTGTAATCCAAAAAAATATATTCCTACGAGACAGGTCCCCCCATCCTGTAATTACCTATGTCTACTTTGACTGAAGGATTCAAACCCCTTGTGGAAAGGTGGCTTACCTTGCTCCTTCCCAAATTGTGTATAACTAACTACTGTGCTGTCTACTAATTCTCCCTCGCCTCTCCTTTAAGCTTTTGTAACCTACTTTGAGTTTCAGTATTGCTTCAGTTAATGTGAAGACCCAAAACACACTGTGGGGCATTAATGAAATTTGTGAGTGTAGGGAGGGCACAGATTTGTTTTTCTGATTAATTAGCCATTCTGCTAGTTAAAAGTTCTACAAGACAAAGCCATTCTGCCCCTGACTTCACTGACACGCACACAAAGTCAGAATTCGCCTTTAGTTATAACATTGGCTTAGGATCAGTATGTTTTGGTCAAAAGGAAATATGAACCTTGCCTGTGTAAGCATTCCAGAAGAGGTCAGTTCAGAGGCATGATGTAGACAAGTAATGCTGAAACGCTTAAGTGCTAGATGTCATACCTTATGCTGTAAAGCTTTGTGCAGATAAGTCAGTGGCTAGCACCTCACTTTTTCTGACACTTGGCCAATTTTATTCTCACAGCAGAAATAAAGAACAGTATGAAAAACTGTCAATTGATTATCAAAATGTTTCAATACTTTAAAGGGTTATATTTTCATTAAAGTAAACAAACCCCAAACCCAATTTTTTTGCTATACCTTGTGTTTATTTTTTTAAACAGAGGATGTGTTGACATCTGTTAGCGATGATGAGGTGGCACTGATGGAAACAGGTTGTTTGTACTAGGTTACAGTAAGAAAATAAATGGGCTGTAGAATAAATCTGTACAAATGAATCTTCTATTTCGGTGATTCTTAACTATGCTTTATTAGTGGACCAAGTTTTAGAACTCATTTCCTTTATGTTTTTGAAAACTGAAAGAGGAAAAAGCCTGGAGAGAAGTTTTGTAGCTGTTTTTTGTATGTTCTCATTGTAGGCCAAGACTTTAAATGGCATTTGCGATAAAGCCATCCGATCAACTACAGATCCATTGATGAGCCAGTGTGCGTGTCTGGAGGAGGTTCATTTAACCAACATTAAACCTGGGGAAGGCCTGGTAAGAACTGATTCTGGAGTGTCCTGATGTCCCCAGTGTTTAATAGGTAGTCTTGTGAGCCACTGCATGTGTGAGTATAGCAAGATATTTCAAAACCAGTAATATCCTATGGGGAGCAGAAAGAGGCATGGAGAGGAACTGTGAAAGTTAATTGTTAGGCAGTGTGCTGGAGCGGCTGCCAGAGATGGGTGTGCAGGTTAATAGGTTTGATCCCTGTCCTGGTTTTGACAAGCACTGTGGCTACTCAAACCCTGGTGATGGGTGATGCAGCTGAACCAGAGAATCAACCAGTGCCAGTATCAGTTGCCCCTATACACAAGAAGAAATGGACACAAAAGTCAGCTTGTTTAGTAAAGGAGGATGAAGCAGGGCCATCACAAGAACAGGAGGAAGAGGCAGAGCAAGAGGTAACCATTCGATCCCTATCCCTGAATGAGCTAAGGGATATGCGAAAAAATTTCAGCAGTTGTCCAGGTGAGCACATTATCACCTGGCTGCTCCAATGCTGGGATGATGTGGCTAGTAGCCTGGAATTAGAGGGTAGGGAAGCCAAGCAGCTGGGATCACTTTCTAGGGAAGGGAGCATTGACAAAGCAATTGGAAAAGGGACACAAATCCTCAGCCTCTGGAGGCGATTCCTGTCAAGTGTGAAGGAAAGGTATCCCTTCAAGGAAAATGTTACATGTCACCTAGGCAAGTGGACCACCATGGAGAGAGGTGTCCAGTACATGAGGGAATTAGCCATGCTACAGATGATTTATTATAACCCAGACAATGCGCAGGTACCCACAGGTCAAGATGAAGTCCAGTGCACAAGACCCATGTGGTGGAAATTTGTATGGAGCGCACCATCGTATGCCAACTCATTGGCAGTACTGGCCTGAAAAGATGAAGAGGCACTGACAGTGGACAAAATGGCTCTCCAACTCTAGCAAGATGTGAAGAAAATCTCTCTTCCTCCCTATGGGCCTGCATCTCAGTTATGGAAAAACTGCCCCAAAAGTCCGAAAACCTATTTGGAAAAACAGTTCCAGGAGCTCCAGCAACTCAAAGAGGATAGGTCCTACTCCCCACTTCTACAGACCGGTATCTCAGCTATTACGAGTAAGCATTCTTCTGCTCAAGAGAGAGGATATAGAGGGTACACACCACAGAGTACCCTGTGGTTTTACCTGTGGGACCACAGAAAGGACATGAAGTGGGGTGGAAAATCTACCTTGACCCTAGAGGCACAGGTACATGAATTGCAAGGAAAACCAATCACAAATGGGGGTACCTCCAGGCAAATTGCTGCTCCAGTCTCCAGTTGGCAGTTCCCCAGGCAGAGCGGAAGGGCTGATCTTGCTTATTATCCTATGGAAAGGAATTCTAATCTGTTTTTACAAGGAGTGAGTAGAGAATCCTATGACCAGTACTGGAGGGGCCCTGCCTCCAGCCAGGTGGAGGAGAGGGACAACCAGGTTTACTGGACTGTGTGGATCTGATGGCCTGGCATGTCAGACGCACGGGAGTATAAAGCTCTAGTGGACACCGGTACACAGTGTACCCTAATGCCATCAAGCTATAAAGGGGCAGAAACCATTTTTATTTCTGGTGTGACAGGGGGATCCCAACAGCTAACTGTATTGGAGGCTGAAGTAAGTCTAGCTGGGAAAGAGTGGCAAAAACACCCCATTGTGACTGGCCCAGAGGCTCTGTGCATCTTGGCATAGATTGTCTCAGGAGAGGGTATTTCAAGGACCCAAAGGGGTATGGTGGGCTTTTGGTATAGCTGTTGTGGAGACAGAGGAAACTAAGCAGCTGTCTACCTTGCTTGGTCTTTCGGAGGACCCTTCAATTGTGGCGTTGCTGAGGGTTGAAGAACAACAGGTGCCAATTGCTACCACAGCGGTGCACCGGCAGCGATATCACACCAACCGAGTCTCCCCGATTCCCATCCATAAGCTGATTGACCAACTGGAGACCCAAGGAGTGATCAGCAAGACTCGCTCACCCTTCAACAGCCCCATATGGACAGTGCAAAAGTCTAATGGAGAATGGAGGCCAACAGTAGACTCTTATGGCCTGAATAAAGTCACGCTGTGGCTGAGTGCTGCTGTGCCAGACATGCTAGAACTTCAATATGAACTGAAGTCAAAGGCAGCCAAGTGGTACGCCACAACTGATATTGCTAATGTGTTTTTCTCAACCCCTTTGGCAGCAGACTGCCAGCCACTGTTCGCTTTCACTTGGAGGGGTGTCCAATACACCTGGAATCAACTGCCCCAGGGGTAGAAACACAGTCCCAGTGATTGCTATGGACTGATCCAGACTGCAATGGAACAGGGTGCCAGAACACCTGCAATACATTGATGACATCATCATATGGGGCAACACAGCAGGAGAAGTTTTTGAGAAAGGGAAGAAAATAGTTCAAATCCTTCTGAAGGCTGGTTTTGCCATAAAAAAAAAAAAAAGTAAGGTCAAGGGACCTGCACAAGAGATCCAGTTTTTAGAAATAAAATGGCAAGATGGATGTCATCAGATCCCAGTAGGTGTGATCAACAAAATAGCAGCTATGTCTCCACCAACTAATAAAAAGGAAACACAGGCTTTCTTAGGCATTGTGGGTCTTTGGAGAGTGCACGTTCCAAATTATAGTCTGATTGTAAGCCCTCTCTATCAAGTTACCCAGAAGAAGAATGATTTCAAATGGGGCCTGAGCAATGACAAGCCTTTGAACAAATTAAATAGGCGATAGTTCATGCAGTAACCCTTGGGCCTGTCTGGGCAATGCAAGATGTTAAAAATGTGCTCTATACTGCAGCTGGGGAGAATGGCCCTACCTGGAGTCTCTGGCAGAAAGCACCTGGGGAGAACTGAGGTTCACCCCTGTGCTTCTGGAATTAGGGATACAGAGGACCCAAGGCCAGCTATACTCCAACTAAAAAAGATACTGGCAGCATATGAAGGGGTTCGAGCTGCCTCAAAAGTGGTTGGTACTGAAGCACAGCTCCTGTTAGCACCCCAGTTGCTGGTGCTGGGCTGGATGTTCAAATGGAGGGTCTCCTCTACACATTATACAGCTGATGCTATGTGGAGTAAGTGGGTCACACTGATCACACAACAAGCTCAAATAGAAAACCCCAGTTGTCCAGGAATCTTGGAAGTGATCATGGACTGGCCAGAAGGCAAAGATTTTGGAGAGTCACCAGAGGAGGTGATGCATACTGAAGAGGCCTCACTGTATAATAAATTACCAGAAAATGAGAAGTAATATGCCTTGTTTACTGATGGGTCCTGCCATATTGTAGGAAAGCATCGGAGGTGGAAGGTGGCAGTGCGGATTCCCTTATGACAAGTTGCAGAAACCACTGAAGGAAAAGGTGAATCAAGTCAGTTTGCAGAGGTGAAAGACATCCAGCTGGCTTTAGACGTTGCTGAATGAGAAAAATGGCCAATACTTTATCTCTGTACTGCCTCATGGATGGTGGCAAATGCCCTGTGGGGGTGGTTGCAGCAACAGAAGCAGAGCTTGGAAGCTGCACCAAGGCAATGCAGAGGTAAGCCCATCTGGGCCGCTGCACTGTGGCAAGATACTGCATCCCGGCTAGAGAACCTGGTTGTGGAAGTATGTCATGTAGAGGCTCATGTAGCCAAGAGTCAGGCCACTGAAGAACATCAAAACAACCAGCAGGTGGATCAGGCTGCTAAGATTGAAGAGGCTCAGGTGCATCTGGACTGGCAATGTGAGTGAATTATTTATAGCTCAGTGGGCCCATGATACCTCAGGCCATCAGGGAAGAGATGCAACATATAGATGGGCTTGTGATTGAGGGGTGGACTTGCAGGTTATCCATGAATGTGAAACATGCTGCAATTAAGCAAGCCAAGTGGTTAAAGCCCCTGTGGTATAGAGGACAAAGGCTGAAATATAAATATGGGAGGCCTGGCAGATTGACTATATCATGCTCCCACACACTCGCCAAGGCAAGCACTGTGTGCTTACAATGGTGGAAGCAACCACCGGATGACTGGAAACATCTTGTGCCCCGTGCCACTGCCCAGAACACTGTCCTGGGCTTTGAAAAGCAAGTCTTGTGGTGACACAGCACCCCAGAAAGAAATTAGTCAGACAACAGGACTCATTTCTGAAATAGACACCTGGGCCAAAAAGCATGAGTGGGTATATCGCATCCCCTGTCATGCACCAGCCTCAGGAAAAATCAAACAATACAATGGACTGTTAAAGGCTACATTGAGAGCAATGGGTGGTGGGATCTTCAAATGCTGGGAGGATACACATTTAGCAAAAGCCACCTGGTTAGTCAGCACTAAAGGATCTGCCAGTTGGGCTGACCCTGCCCAATCAGAACTTTTACATATTGTAGAAGGGGATAAAGCCCCTGTAGTGCACATAAAAATTACGCTAGGGAAGACAGTCTGTGTTATTCCTGCCTCAGGCAAAGGCAAACCCATTGGCAGGATTGCTTTTGCTCAAGGACCTGGGTACAATTGGTGGGTAATGAGGGAGGATGAGGAAGTCTGATGTATACCCCAAGGGGGTTTGATTTTGTGTGAGAATAGCCAATGAATTAAATTGTATGATGTTAATTGGTACATAACAATGTATATTATCACTTCTGTGGTAGTTGTATGCCATATCAAGGGTATTACAGTAAAAATCACCCAGGTTAATGAAGAATGAACTTTGATGAAACCGAGCAAAGTGCAGTGATGATGGAACTGGACAAGCACAGTAGTGATGGAACCAGAACTGGCTTCAGCACGCAGCAGTTTGACACCACACACCATCTTTCCTGCCCTGAAAGACTGTTATGATAGATGGAGCCCAAAGTCATGGACTAAATGAACTCAATGGACATTTTAGTGGGATGGTCCATAGACTAAGGGAATGATATCTGTATGTATATATGAAGAGACAGGAAAGGTGATTATCTGGGATGTACTGGAAAGTGTGGGACCTGGGCATGACATAAATGGTATAGAGTAAGGAGTGGATATTGTCTTGTTTTTGGCTGGGCTAGAGTTAATTTTCTTCATAGTAGCTGGTATGGGGCTATGATTTGGATTTGTGCTGAAAACAGTGTTGATAACTCAGGGATGTTTTTGCTACTGCTGAGCGGTTCTTACATAGAGCCAAGGCCTTTGCTGCTTCTTGACCCACCCCGCCAGCGAGCAGGCTGGGGGGGCACAAGGAGCTGGGAGGGGACACAGCTGGGACAGCTGACCCCAACTGACCCAAGGGATATTCCATGCGATATGACGTCATGCTCAACCTATAAAGCTGGGGGAAGAAGAAGGAAGGGAGGGATGTTTGGAGTTATGGTGTTTGTCTTCCCAACTACCCATTACACATGATGGAGCCCTGCTTTCCTGGAGATGGCTGAACACCTGCCTGCCCATGGGAAGGGGTGAATGAATTCCTGGTTTTGCTTTGCTTGTGTGTACGGCTTTTGCTTTACCTCTCTTTAAACTGTCTTTATCTCAACCCACAAGTCTTCTTACTTTTACCCTTCTGATTCTCTCCCTCATTCCACCATGTGGGGAGTGAGTGAACAGCTGTGTGGTCCTTGGTTGGGGTTAAACCATGGTAATCCTAAATATAATTTTTGATGATAAATTGTTGCAGATTTGTGTCTTAATCAGGATATTGGAGAATTTACAGATGTTTGTGAAATCAGTCGTTTTATTTTTGCAAGTTACTTTAACCAGCTGTTTTTCTAGGGGAGCCTGGGGGACAAAGAAGGTGATGAGAAATGATGTTTGTGTTTTGAAAGACACATTTTTATGTGTGTTTATAGCAAGACTGAGAAGAATATGAGGATTTTTGAGGTTTGCTGTTAGCAGGAATATGAGAAATCCTTTTAAATGTTTGGTGGCTGTGTAACGTTACTGGATCTAATTCATTCAGTTGATGCTGCTTAGCTGAGTGCTGGTTATGAGAAACTGAGTTTGAAATCTTGGTGGATTTTCTGGCTGGGGAATAGACATGTTAGAATGAATTGGAGGGAATTTAAATCTTAAGTGCCACATGTATTTGCTCCCCCCTTCCACCCTGGCTCTGAAAGCAGAAGAGGTGAACACTTTTAGAGGAAGCTTTACAGTCTTACTGTGCTATATAGTTTTACTTAGGCCACTGGATTTGACTGAATCAGTCATGCATTCTTGAAATTATGGGAACCTCTTTGTTAATGCACAAGCTACAACGAAGCAGAGTCAGCCTAACTTGGACTAAGTAAAGAACGAGGAGGTAGGTGCACACAATTGGATATGGACAGGCAAATGGGGAAGGGATTTGGCTGGAGAGGAAGGGTCAAAAAAATCAGGTGTTTTTCCTTGTACTTCTAAGCAAGCGTTGTAACTTCAGGCAGATAAGGTGCCTATGACTCCTGAATAACATCCAGTTCTGTACAGCTCAGTGTGAGTGCTTCTAACAACAGACGTAGGTGGGAAAAGTTGAGATGTGTTTATTCATAAATGATGAAACCAACGTACTGGTCACCTCTTGTGGGGAAATCATGCAATTATTAGTTAATAGCCAGTTGGTGATTTTTAATTTGGTGTTCATATGGTCAACACCCACTTCATCCGAGTTTGTCCTTGCATTTACACTCAGCATTAAAATACACAGCCACAAATACTTCGTTCTGCTAGAGCTTTTATTGCTTGTGTCAGCACCGTGGTTACAAGCCACTCTGTATATTGGCTTGCCAAGAGAAATTGTAAAAGAACATGTAGGCAATATTTGTCGCCCACCTGTGTAAGTGTGCTTTGTATGGAGAGAGCTGGTGGCCATCTAGTAAAACCTGTAATTCTCTAGTGCAGACCAGCAGTAAGGAAATAAAGTTTTGTTCAAGACCAAAGACCAACAAGGCAGTGAAACCAGCAGTGTTTGGTGTTACCAACCAGAGAGTGTTTCTAAATTGCATTCCATACATTAGATGGTTTAAGTAATTATAAATATTATAATTAATTACAGTAAAAGTGATCTGTGAAGACGTTTAGAACGTTGTAATATTAGACCACACACTTTTCTAGGGAAAATATGTGAATTGTTAAGTGTTCTTAATAATGTTTTGTGTCTTTTGCCAACAGTTGTTTAATCAGATAAGTTATGAGGTTTTTTGCCTTTGAACTTGTTTTTCATTTTGTACTTACATTTAGGGAATGTACATCAAATCAACTTATGATGGATTACATGTAATTACTGGAACTACAGAAAACGTAAGTGAAGTAAATGTAAATTATTTCAGGCTATCTGACAGTAGCTTTGATTGAGTTAGTTTGACTTTTTTTACTACTTCTTCCTGTTTTACATATGACTTTCATGATATTACTGCTTTAAATACTGTGTGATGCATCATTTGTTTATCCACAATTTGTAAATATTTTGTCTGCATGTTTCACTGTTAGTCTAATTAAACCAGTTTCTGCAAGTACATGAGTTAGTTGAAATGCTTGGCATTAAAATAGTTGCTTTAATAAGTTATTGTATCTGCTGTTCTGAGTGCTTATGGTATCTTGCTTAACAAAGTCTTGAACATACTTGCTCTCCACTGGCAAAGGCAATCTCCCCTAATGGGAACGTTTAGGTGGTAGTGTGCTAAAGTCAGTAATGACTAATGAAATCAATGAGCTGTCCAGTGATGAAATTACCTCACAGAGTAAAAAGACTGCAGAGAAGTAAGACTTTGAGTGGTCTGCTGGAAGGAAATCGTTGGCATGATACGCAACTGTATTTTTCGCTGCAGATGGTTGCTTGTTTTATTCTTACACTGTTGAGTTCTTTGTAGCTGAGACTTTATTAAAGGCTTCTGGGCAGTCATTGCAGTGGACCTCTGGCCTGCAGCTGAGGCTGGTGGGTGATGCTGTGGTGTTGTCGGACATGCTGCTCTACAGGAGCAGTGACTGAAAGAAAAAAGAGCGGAGGAGCTTGGATTTTTTTTGTGTGTGTGTGAATAGGAAAGAATCAGTGGTTCTAGTTGTACCCCTGCCAAGTCCAGGGGCCAGGGAAGAGGGGGTGGAAATCTGTGCTTGCAGTTCAGAGTGAAAACTGAAAGCTTTTATAGCTTTTATGCTATTGCCCTGGCAGAACTGTATAGGATCTGGAACATAGACTAAGTTCACCTTGACAGCAATTTCAACATCTGATAAATGTGAAAGAATGTAATGTTGACTGCTGATAAGCTACCTGTGCATATAGATATCATTTTGGAGGCCAGGAGTGGGGCTGTGCTGCTTCTCTAGCTTTGAGCGTTAACCTGAATGTCTGCTTTTTTGTCAACACTGGTTCTTTCTCTGGGGAAGCTCTTTGCTTTGGAGCAACAAATCTTGACAAGTGACTGAGAGATCTGCAAACAACTGATGTTTTTCTGGTGGTGTGGGATCATTTAGATGACCCAGGCTGGGTCTTAGCTAAGTTTTCTTGCTAGGTTTGGAATGGTATTGTAGCAGCTATCCCCAGAAGTTGGTGTGTTGGAATGCAGTGGAATTGCACCCCAAAATTAACAGTACTGTACATTGGAAGGACTGGGGAAGTCCATGCATTTGATACTAGTCAGCCAAGAGGATTCCTGAGTTGTGCTGTCCTACTTGTGACTTCCCATGTCATGTGGGCCTAGATCTAAACTTTGCTCTTTCCTTTGTTCTCACAACGCAATTGCAGTGTCTGCTGTGCTAGCTGGCACTTACTGTAGGAGTCCTCTGTGCAAGGGTCCCCTATCCTCCCCCAGACGGGCTGTTGATTGCCCAAAGGACAGCTTGAAATAAGCTTTGTTTTTCACAAACTTGACTTTGGCCCAGCATTTTTTCATGACCTTGGTTGACTCATATATGCAGCCTTCCACGGAGGCATTTCCTCTCAGAGGAAGTGAGAAGACAATGAAGAAATGGGGTTACTCATGATAGCTGGAGCCTCCCACAAATTCCCCCATGTTTTCTTCCCTTGTTGCACTGTTTATTCCTACAGTTTCTTCAAATAAAAAAGTTACTTGAGCTCTGAAGGTGTGATGACAAGAAGGGAGTTCTTAATCCAAGTGCTTAGCTCTGGAGTCACTAGGAAGAGCTGGCCTGCTGCCACTCATGGGGTGGGGGGAATGGGAGGAGGAGTTGTCCCGTGACAGGGGTGCAATATACCAAGGCAGTATGCCTGTGTGCTTTGGCTGTTGTCAAGGCTGGTGAGAGTTGGTGTGTTATAACAGCGAGAGCATTTTTAATAACTGCAGCAGTAGCTGGTGCGCCATAGAAAAATCTAAATAAATATTGACACATTTAGCTGTTCCTTGCTAATGGTTCCCCAGAGCTTGTTTTTTGTTCCAAGAAAATTGTATTTCAAGGTGTATTATTATTAGATAGGTATTTGAAAAATATCTGTCTATGCACACAAGTAGCTGTGCAAGCATATATTTTCATCTGTTGACCTTGATGATGCAGGCAGGTAATTTCACATTGAAGTTGGTAGCTCTTATTTACATTAGGAAACAAAAAGGGAAAGTGCGATGGCCCTATTTTGTGAGTTGGAGGGGTTTTGGTCCTTTGTTCTGTACCTTCAAAATCTTAGTGTATTTTTTTTTAAAATCAGTATACATTTATTTGGAAGTGAAGTTTAAGATAGTTGCTGTGTTAGGACAGAAGTCTTTTCTTCTTTCCTCTCCCACTGCTGTCTGAAACTACAGTACAAATGGGAGGTAAAAGTCATGGGACAGCGTCCACTATCCTTAAGTACAATTTGGCCTGTGACAGGTGTAGGCTATGCCTTCTCCCTTTCCCTGTAGTTTCCCAGTATTAAAAATAATCATAAGTTGAATTTGTTTGCATTTCACAAGTCATCAACAGACGTAATGTGTGATCTAGCTGTGCAAAAATTTTCAGCAATGCTCTTCATTATAGATACAACCTTTGACATAGGTTGGTGAGGGTTGTAATGGGAGGGAAGAAAACCTGCTGAAGCACATGCCTCCTGTTTTCCTCTTTGCAGTCCCCTGCCGATCGATCTCAGAAGATTCATGCTGGTGATGAAGTGATCCAGGTTAATCGGCAAACTGTGGTCAGTAACAAACAGCCTTACCAACCTTCCCTTATGCTTGCTCTGCAAAGCTCGCTCCCCACAGGTTCTAAATGTCTGAATGGAAGGGGTCAGGAATCAGTTCTGGTGTTTTCCTGTTGAAATCTTTGAGGCTTTTTAAGATTTTGTTTTCAAGACAAATATTATTCTTCACAATATTTTGATAAAATAAATATGCAATATTTAATGTTTAAATGCTGTGTGCATCATATTAAAATACTTCATGTTGTATTTAAGGCCTGTTTTAAAATACATTGTTACAATCTACTGAAATGCAGATAAAAATAGCTTAAAAAAACCCCCAAGTATTTGTCAAATCATTTGCATATGGGAACTTAGATAAAATGATTACATTTTTGCTTAGCACAGGTAAGCAATGCCTTTCAGTGTGAGAAAGAAAAATGACAAAAGTAGTTCACTCTGCCTGTATTACTCAATTTGAACACATCCATGCATCCTTCTAGGACTGGAGCTGAGGTATAAAGAGCACTACTTGATATCTCAGTGTTTTAATTTACAGCTTAAGTAGAGATCTTTCTTTGAAACAAAACAAAGAAGAACCTTCCAAAAAAGGAGCTTTCCAGTTTTTTTTCTTTATTCTGGGTTTTTTGATCTCTTTTCTCTTTAGGTTCATGTTAAAACAGACAGTTTGACATGGGGGATTTGGGTTTTTCTTGTTTGTTTGCTTTCAGAAGAGGAATGCTAAATAAAGATGTCTTTTTATTCTCTTCTAGGTTGGATGGCAACTAAAAAATCTGGTGGCAAAGTTGCGAGAGAATCCGGCTGGAGTCAGGCTGCTGCTTAAGAAACGTCCTACTGGCTCTTTCCATTTCACTCCTGCTCCACTAAAGAACCTGCGCTGGAAACCACCCCTGGTGCAGGTGAGAGTCTGCTGGCTCAACTGTCATGTCAGGCTGGGAATGCCTTGGTTGCAACCTGAAAAAAAGAAATACCAGAAGTGCTCCCAGGTGCACTCATGTTTAAGTATAGGTCAAGGAAGTTTAGGTGAAATGGCTGTCCTCTTCTGGTTCCTAGATAAGAGAAAATGTTCTTGCCTTTTTCTTTTTTTTTTCTTTTTTTTCCTTTTTTTTAAAAACCCAGATAATGCCTTCTTGATACACAAAGGGACTAGGTGTGTTGAACATTTTAATTAGTCTGTGTGCCACTGGGAGAACTTACCTGAGGCAAAACTGCTGAAACTGCTGATGTGCATGGAATTCATCCGCATGGAGTAATAAATGCTTCCTCTACTTAGCAGAGTAATAAGTTTTTGCTGAAATAAGTTAGATTATTCCATATATTTGCCCTCTTTTTAGTCTGGTGAAGGGTGGGAAAGGGAGTGTTTTTCAAGAAGGTGTTTAAACTACTTGTTTAAGTAAGATTTGGTTGTTGAGCAATTCACAGATTGGGTAATGAGCAGACAGAGAAAGTGATGTTAATAACTCTTAAAATAACCATGTTGAGGAATGGCTTGTTGTATTAGGAAGCTTAGGGTTTAATGCTTACAGGAGGAAATAACCTCACTGAATCTAAACTGATTACCTGAAATAAAGAAGACCAAGGAGAGTTCCCATTCCCATTCCTGTTCTGACACAGGTCTCCCTACGGATGTGAGGATAACTTATCAACCTGTGAAATGCCAGTGGCTACTGCAAGTCTTGATGCAGGCAGATTTCTCTCAAACTGGGTAGAAGATGCACACTTGACTCCTTTTTCATCCTTCCTTTCACCAATGCCTGTGGTGGTTTTTTTGTTTTGTTTTGTGGCACTGTGCCTGTTATTTAATCAGAGCCTAAGGAAAAAAAGCTGCCACCTCGTGAGTTTTCCAGGGTTACCCAAAGCAAGGACTGTGTTACCAGTATGAATAGCTGAGGTGGGCTGGGATATAGGCTGTGCCAAGCAGCGTTTCCTTGGGGGAATGAGTGACTGAAGAAGCCTATTGACAGTTCTGGGTGCCAATGTACTGACCAGTAAAAGGCAGATGCTTGTGCAGGGGTGCCATTAACTGAGTGGCCGGAGTGAAAGCCTGGGCAGGCCCTTGACAAAAAGGGGAGAGTGCAGTCGTCTTGCCTGACAAAGGTGAAAGGGTCCTTCAAGCTTTTTCTCTCCTAGAGGCAGACAGGAACCTGGCAAGATGCTGGGGACATAGAAGTGAGCCACAAAGAGCAAAATGGCAAACTTGGTCAGATGAGCAATACCAAATATATTTTTCCTTTGCTTCTCTTCCTCTAGTTATACCCCTGGATGCAATTTGAAGTTAACTTTACCATATTTCCTGCCCATGCCTCAGGCATTGGTCTGTATGGAATAAGGGTAGCGTGAGCTGGCTTTGTAAGTGTTGCAGATCATATCGGTATTAACAAATTGCATTCTTTTAATGGATCTAAAAATAGAAGAAGGGTGTTTGTTACTTTTTCTGTCTATGGAATTTGCAGGAAAAATGGAACTGGAAAGAGCAAAATATTCTTGAGCAATGCATTACCCATGATAGGATTTCTGTAGGAGGGACTGCAAAGCTAGCCAAAACTGGAGGTGGAGAAAAATGCAAATCTTAAGAGTTTTAATGTGTTTATTAAGCATAGAAATAGTAGTAGGGGATGAAATGGTACTATTGATTATTGAATTATCTTTCTGTGAATGATAGATCAATGTTCAGATGTTTGATAGCTGTCTAACGTTTCAGACCAGTCCTCTGCCAACTTCAACCCAGTCACCAGAAAGCATCATGGATACCTCACTGAAAAAAGAGAAGCCAGCCATTTTGGATCTGTACATACCACCTCCACCAGCTGTTCCATATTCTCCTCGGTATGCAAATAAACACGCACTATTGAACAAAAAACTCCTTTATTACACTTGTTTCTGAGCTGGCTTGCTATTAAAGCTCTGTGCAGATTAGCCTGAGGAAATTGCAGATCTCACAGACTTTCTTCTAGTTGCTTAAATGTATAGGATTGCTTAAGCTTATGCTAAAATGCATGAACTACCAGGATCATAATAGATTTTATTATTAGAAGATTATTATGTGGCACATTGATCAGAGTTGTTCCCAAAACATGTACAGATGTCGTCCCTGGTTTTGTTGTGCAGTTATGTTTTTGATTTTGTTTAAATCTGACTGCACATAGAAAGAAGTCATTTTTGTCTGTAACTTTTTCCACTTTTTTTTTTTAAGCAAGTTAAGTAACTGTTGTGGGAGTTGGGATAGAAAAGAACTTGTTTTAAATTGTCAAACTTGCAAGTTGTATAAACCAGCAATGTTCCCACTGAAGGGAAGGGAGAGTCAACTCATTCCACTTCTTTTATCCTGTGGTGTAAGCTACAAAAATGCAGACCTATGTGCACAAAAGGCAGGATGGGGGGGGTGAGGGTGGGTGTATGGTATAGCTAGCTTTTGTTTGTTCTCAAGTCCATGTTGACTCATGCCAGAACCCTGCCAGCTGACCTGGGAAGATGATGGACAAAGAGTTTTCAGGCAAGGCATGCTTCCTGGCCTGTCCTGACACTTTAGGTTACATGTAGATAGCCCAGCACACAAACTCTGACCTTTTGCTGCAGGACTCATATGGGAGGAGAGCTTGCCTACTGTCATGTAAGGCCTGATACAGAGACAGAGGTTGTATTAGTGGCAGTCTTTAGGGCAGTACTGGGGTGGGGGGAGAGGGTTTCTCCAAGGTAGGGTCTCTTTACTGAAGTTGGATCCACCTTGATCTACTCTCTCCCTGCTTTTCATGTTTGTGTGCTCAGTTCTTTAAAAAATAAAAAATTAAAAAAAATAAAATATCTTGGCATAAAACCAAGCATATAGATTTAGCAGCCGAGTTTAGAATGCTTTGGTCTTTTCTTTAAATCGTTATATTTCAAGCACAAGGTGAATTATGTGCATGTGCTCAGTTTGTTTATCTTTCCTAGAGTCATAAAATTATATCTAGCTTCAGATGCCTTTAGACCTGAATCCCTGTTGATAAGGAAGGAAGTAGCAATGCAAGCTGTAAAACTTGTCCTGGTTGATGTGTAGAAAAGGGAAAGCTTCTTGACTTTGACTTTCAAAGAAAGCAAATGTGGGAAGCTGTGGCAGCCAGGAAGAGGAGAAGGGCAGTTCTTTTTGCCTTCTGTTTGACTGTTTAATTTCACCTCTGCATGTTTTGCTCTTCTCTTTAAACTGTGAGGCATTTGTGTGGTTATTTCCCTCCCCCCACCGCCAATCATCCTGTTCTCTTCCCTTCCTGGCGTGGATCTTCCCTGGTCCACACTGGGGAGGCAGAGAGCAGTGGCTGGTTTCCCTCCCCACGGCACAGTCTCCACATGGTGGTGTCGTAGGAGAGTCCTCTGCATACATACGGTTGTGGTGTAACACTCCTGTGCAATTTTAGGTCCCTGAATCTCCATAAATAGCTCCTTCCCATTTACTGAGCTCTAGCATTGTTCTTGATGGAGAGCTGGAAAAAGAAAGTGGTATGCGCTGGCCGGGGGGCCGTTGTGAATACCGTGTATGTGCTTAGACAGTCAGCTGTGTGCTTTTATGCCTGACTTGGCTGATGGTTGCCTCAAGCAGTAAGATTGTAGCATGTACAAGGAAGAGGAAAAAAACCCCAGGCAAATCTTAACTTGGAGGGTAGCTTTTTTCCCGATAGTACTCACAAGGACTAGTTCTAAAAATGGCTGTTCCTGGCCTTTGGAATGAGGGACTGCTCTGGGAAGGGAGTTCTGCAGAAATTGCTCAATCATATGTATATACACTATGAATTTATTACTGAAACTCTCAAGGGGGTCTGACTTTTGGATGGAGAGAGAGAAGGTGATGAATATTCAGTGGCAGTTATTGGGCTCTTAAAATGACTGAGAAGCACAGTCCCTCGGATGGAGGCCATAGGTGTTGCCATTACACAAAGATGGATGAATCTATGTATGCACTCTTCTGTCACAACTGCACTGAACAGGCAGTGAATCAGGAGCTTTGATATCCCCAGGGCAGGAAGGTTGCATTTCTCAAAAGCTCTTTCAGGGGTGATAACTCTAAACTTCTCTGTGTGTTAAATCACTGGCTCATTAAAAGTGAATTAGCATGGGGGGGTACCTCTATTTTCTCCTTGGTAAATATATTTATAACTAAGCCTTCCATCACCTGACTTGTTTTTTATTCAGCTTGTTTGCAGCACAATGCCAGCTGTCAGGAGCATGACTGGGTGCTAGAAGTGTCTTTCAAACCTACTCATGTCTGTAGCATGAAACGCTTAAGCTAACTGAAGCGAAATGTCCTTTCAGAGATGAAAAGGGGAGTTTTGTATATGGAGGAGGCAACAAACCCAGTCAGCCACCACCTGGGTCCAAGGGTGCCGAGTCTCCCAATTCTTTTCTGGATCAGGAGAGTCGACGGCGAAGGTTTACTATTGCTGATTCGGATCAGTTGCCTGGGTATCCCATAGAAGCAAATGTCCTACCAGCCAAGATGAGGGAAAAAACACAGTCCTATGGTAAGTTCATTCCTCTTTTGTTATTGCTGTTAGGATAAATGGTTTGGTGAGTTGGAATAATTTGTGTTAGAAAACTGCTCATTAGACTTGATGGATATTAAGGGCAGTTTGTGCAAATTGTGAATGTGAAGAAAATTCCACATCTGAAATTATTTAACTTAAATGCTGTTATTTCTTTAATGAATATCATTCAGCTGGGCTCTGCTTCTATGGTTGGCCATTTCCATGTGTGTTTTGGTTATTACTTTTGGTCATTATGTCCACTGCTGCTGTAAATGAGCAAGAGTGTGGCTGTTCAATCTCAGCACATTGCTTTCTTATATTTCACCAGTGGAAGTATCTTGAAATATTTTTTTCCTGCAATTTTAATTCTTTATTTCTGTATCTCTCCCTTTGTTTAATTGTAAAAAGTATCGATTTAAAAATTGTTTTCCTAAACTGAATGTAATTCCTCATAACCTTCTATGTTGCCTTTAGGAAAACCTCGTCCTTTGTCAATGCCTGCTGATGGGAGCTGGATAGGAGCTGCAGAAGCCTTCTCTAGGCCACGAGCACCAGGGAGAAAAGGCAAGGTTTTCGGTCTTGTCCCTCTCTCTCTTCCCTTCCTCTCCAAACTTTGGGCAAACTGGATGGAAGTGTTTAAATCAGGAATGGAGGATTAGTGTTTGCATATTGGTGAACTGATCAAAGATGACAATTGTTGGTTTTAGCAGGAATGCCAGATGGTAGTTGTGAAATTTGTGAGGCTATTAGTGTTGGGGCTCAAACTTTTGTTGTCCTGTCTTAGAATTCTTGTGAGTGTTAAAAGTAGGCTAGAATGACTAGGGCAGATCTGTACTTGTCTCTTTATAGCACAGGTTTATGATTTTGCTCTTATCCCCCTTCCCTTTCTTCTGCATATAATATTGATAATAAACCTACTTTTTGGATAAGTCTGTTTATTTAGCTCACTGTGGAGGCTGTTGTAGAAGAAAGCTTGTTCCCAAAAGTAAAATGTAGGGCCTTTTAGGAGTTGCTTTTTGCTGTGACTGCTGTTAGAAAACAACATATTCTGCAGATATCACAGAATGGGAGAGAGACAGAAGCTTGTAACATTGTGTGTTAGGTTGGGTCGCTTTTTTTCCTTCCCCTACTGCCCTTCTCTCCCTCCCGCCCTTTTTGCTTCTGAAAGACTGAGTCCTGTTAGAATGGGAAATAAGAAAGGTTGACTATTTAGTTTATTCTTGAAATCAGTTATGAAAGCTAATGTGGAATTCTAGGGAAAATAGAAGCTGGATTCTATTGTTTTAATGCAAAAATAGAAGCTGATAACAAGAAGCATTAACCTGGAGGGATATTAGAAACAAGCTAAGTAACAAGTCTAACAGAACGATCACAAGGTGGCAGGGCTGGTTTTTGTGTGTATGTTTTTTTGTTGGTTTTGCTTTTGGTTTTGTGTTGGCTCTTTTTAACACTTGAAGTGTACTTAAGTGCAGCAGGCTTGTATGTAAGCTGTATTGGGTCAGAACAGAGGCCTGTCTAGCCCAGGGGGATGTTTCTAGCAGCAGCTGCCATGGTCAGGTGTCTAGGGAAGAGTAAAAACAGAGAAAGAATCACAAATCAGTGGTCAAACCCAGGGAAGTGCTTATATCTTTATCTGCAAAATTAATTTCTGTTGTCCGGAGTTATATTTGTAGCTTTTAAGTTAGTCATGAGTTACATTCAGATAAACATGGATTCAACTCTGCTCTATCAGCATCTTGAATGACATGTTACGAGAAGGTTTGTTACATCTTGCTCATGATAATGATTTGCCTGAAGGTAGTCTGTACTAGCAGTTTTGGTGTGTGTGAATCTGGAATTTAACAGTCAAAAGGTATCCTCTCTGTGTGTGAATTTATTTTGTTGTTCTTTGTGTTGCTTAAAAAAAAAATATTTAAGATGCAAAAAGCCATAAATCTATTGACAGCTGCTTATGTCTAGGTGTGTTATGAAAGGTAACCAAAATCTAGGTAATTTGAAATATAACCAGAATCTTTTTATAAAATCAGAAAATATTCATAGAGGGCTCAGCAATAATTGGTTATCCTCCTCCTGTTTGTACAGGTGAAGATGCCCTCTGCAGGTACTTCAGTAATGAAAGGATACCCCCAATCATTGAAGAAAGCCCTGCCTCACAACACCCCCTCTCAAGGCCTGTGTCTGACAAGCATTTAGTGAGGGGAATGGATTATATTCGAGGCAGCAGGTGTTTTATGAATACAGACCTCCACAACAGTGCAACAATTCCTTTTCAAGAGGAAGGTGCTAAAAAATCCTCTGTTACATCATCCACAAAATCTTCCTCCGCAGAGCCCTCACTGCTGGTCAGTTGGATCACGAGACTGAAATTGTTGACTCATTGACTATTGTTCACAGGACTGTTACCAAGTGCCTTTGCTCATCGGTCGGACTTCTCAACTTTTCAGCTTCACTGATGCACAGTGACTAATGCGGTGTTCTTTTCCTGGAGAATCTTACATATTTGCCTTTTTGTTTGTGATTTTTGATGGATCAGAGGGTTTCATAGTGCAAGGAGGGGAGAAAGGTAAAGATCAAGTTCTTCTTCCTGGCCAAAAGCTGAGGGCATTTATTCCCCTGGAAATGATTAAAATTTCAGTGATAGAGAGGTCACACATGACCTGAAATATGCATAATGGCTCAGAGGAAATCATTGTGTTACCATAAAGTCCAGTGGCACTTCAGTTGTCTGAAAGATCAGAGGCTGGTGTGACTGGCTGGGTGTCACAGTATGTAGAGCTCAGCAAAAGTTGTGTTACTCTCCTGACCAGGAAAGATAAGCAGGGAAGCAGCAGTTTCATGCAACTTAGTGATGCTGTTCAAGTACTGCATGAGATCAACCTTGTGAGGAAGAAGTAGTAGAGTTGTTCTTTCTCTGATATCCAGAGATCTTAGGAAGTCTTAGGAAGAGAGTTCTCTTATTCAGAGATCTTAGGAAGTTGGACTAATTTAATTATAAATCAATCCAAGCTGATATATAATCCATTTTATTGAAATCACAGTACAAATAATGCTGAACAACTGCAGTACTCATCCGTAAACATGTATGGATTGCTACAACATGCCAAGGAAATGCATCTGTAGAGGTGGTGAAAGAATATATTTTTTTTCCTTAATTGTTTAAGAATTATTTGCTGTTAACCAAAGTAAGCTTTTAAAGACAGTCGTCTTGGACTTACAAGAACATTTACAGTGGTTCAGTTTTTGAATAATGTGTTGTTTTTATGGAAAAATATGTGCTATGATACATTATAGTTGTAAGACACCTTGCTATTTTCTATATAGCTCAAATTTTCCCCCCTCCAGAATTCTAAAGTAGCCTTGGGTATTTTGGGAGGAAAATAAAACTTGTTTAACAAAAGAAGAGGATATTAAAGAGGTATTGTTTAAAATTGAATGTACATAAGATTGTTAGTATGCAAACAGTTGTGTTTAAAGTAATTTAAATGTTAAATATAGTTGTGTATATTTTTTACACTTAAACAGATACAGTTTGTACCTTCCTGTCTGTGCTGCTGGGTACAGATTAGCCAAATGAAAAGAAAAAGAAAGTCTTCTGTATTCCCTGCTAATTATAAGACTAACTATTTTCATAGATGATACATTGCTAACAGCCTTTACTCCTTTGGTCCTGCTGAAAAGAAGAAGAATTTGTATTTAATAATTGGTGGGGAAGGAGGGAGGTTAAATGCTAGTTTGCACTTTGGACTGGGGCACGAATCATATGTCATAACAAGTGTTAAAAACACACCATAATTCTGGCTGTGAAAATGTGACCATTCTGCTGCAACAAGCTTATGAAGTTGTGCTAGAGCCCTGCAGAGACAGGGTGCTAAATTCAGTTCTCAATTAATTATCTTTGATTGTGACCCACTGATGATTCAGGAGTGGGCTAGTTTGGACCGTTCTGATCAGAAAGCAGATTATATTATGTGTGTCTTGTGCCACTCTTCTCCCCTCCCTGAGATGGCAATCTGCACTAAAGATGTGGCCAAACACAGCTGTAGTGCAGCTGAACCCTAGACCAGTTTGGTCCTGCCTGTGAGAAGAAGGCTGAAACTGCCATGTCGTAGGCACTGTGGTGTAATATAGCCCAGCCCCAAATCGACTGAACTGTTTTAAATTAAATCACAGTTACTGAACTAGATTAAATTCAGAGGATGTCTAAATGAGACTTTAAAATGGAACTTTTGTTCATCTTTAATGACCTGTTTTCCATGGTTTAAAAATGAAAGGGGAAGTATCATGCATACTGATGTGGAAAAAACTATGGATGTACTCGGTTTCTTTGGGGTGCAGCTGGGCACATTTTTCAGACACTGAAAAGTTTGCTTCCTTTTTTCGGTTAGGTTCTCTTGAAGTTTCATCTAAGAGTAGTGAAATAAGCTTACCCTAATTTAACAGGTAGCTTTAAATCACGGCAGCTATGAGGAAATTTGTAAGCATTTAGGCAGAAGGAAACTTTGAAAATCTGCCTTGTTGTGTAAATACAAGCTAATCCTCCTGCCCCCTAGCCCTGACAAAAAAAAAACCCCAAACACCCAAACAACCACCCAACCAACAAATGTCCTCTCCATGTTCATCCTTTCCATGCCCCAATTTCCTAACCATGCTGAGTTAAGGTACTGAATTTGGCCTTTTGTTAGTCAGTCCTGAGGATATCCAGTAGTTGATTGTCAGGGGAAAGAGTTGCCTGACTCTTACGAACAGGGGAAACAGAGGTAGTTTTCTGGAAATTACCAGGCGTGGTATTGCAGTTTTTCAGAATCACAGAATGGTTGAGCTTGGAAGGGACCTCTGGAGGTCATCTGGTCCAACCCCACTGCTCAAGCAGAGTCAGTTGCCCAGGACCATGTGTAGACAGCTTTTTAGTACCTCGAAGGATGGAAACTGCACAACCTCCCTGGACAACCTGTGCCAATGCCTGGTCACCCTCACAATAAAGAAGTATATCCTGTCATTCAGAGTGTTCCTCCTGTGTTTCAGTTTGTGCCCATTGCCTCTGGCCCTGTCAGTGGGCACCACTGAAAAGTCCCTGGCTCCATCTTCTTTGCACCCTCCCTCCAGGAGGAACAGGCCCAGGCCTCTCAGCACCTCATCTTGGTGTCCCTTTGTTGGACTCTTTCAGTATATCCATGTCTCTCTTGTACTGGGGGGCCCAGAACTGGACCCAGTACCCCAGGTGTGGCCCCACAAATGCTGAGTAGAGGGAAAGGATCACCTCTCTCAACCTACTGGCAAGACTATGTTTAATGCAGCGGAGTTTCCACTGTAATTTAGCCAAGATAATTGAAAATGCATTCATGCATGGTTTCTCAATCAAAAAGGCAAAAAATATTGGGGGTTTTTTGCCCCTCTTGAGCTTTATCCATCATTTGTAGATGACACCGAGTTGGGCAGGAGTGTTGATCTGCTCGAGGGTAGGAAGGCTCTCCAGAGGGATCTGGACAGGCTGGATCGATGGGCTGAGGCCAATTGTATGAGGTTCAACAAGGCCAAGTGCCGGGTCCTGCACTTGGGTCACAGCAACCCCATGCAGTGCTACAGGCTTGGGGAAGAGTGGCTGGAAAGCTGCCTGGCAGAAAAGGACTTGGGGGTGCTGGTCGACAGCCACCTGAATATGAGCCAGCAGTGTGCCCGGGTGGCCAAGAAGGCCAATGGCATCCTGGCTTGTGTCAGAAATAGTGTGGCCAGCAGGAGCAGGGAGGTGATTGTTCCCCTGTACTGGGCACTGGTGAGGCCGCACCTCGAGTCCTGTGTTCAGTTTTGGGCCCCTCACTACAGGAAGGATACTGAGGTCCTTGAGCATGTCCAAAGAAGAGCAACGAAGCTGGTGAAGAGTCCAGAGCACAAGTGTTATGAGGAGCAGCTGAGGGAACTGGGGTTGTTTATCCTGGAGAGGAGGAGGCTGAGGGGAGACCTTATGGCTCTCTACAACTACCTGAAGGGGGGTTGTAGTGAGGTGGCTGTTGGTCTCTTGTCCTATTGCGTCTTACTTGGGACAAGAGGAAACAGCCTCCAATTGTGCCAGGGGAGGTTTAAATTGGGTATTAGAAAAAATTTCTTCACTGAAAAGGTTGTCAAGCATTGGAACAGGCTGGCCAGGGAAGTGTTTGAGTCACCATCCCTGGAGGTATTCAAAAGACATGTGTATTGGGTTTGTGTGGTGGGGTTTTGGCAGTGGGGGAGGGACTGCAGGGGTGGCTCCTGTGAGAAGCAGCTAGAAGCTTCCCTGGCTCTAAGTCGGACCCACCTCTGGCCAAGGCTGAGCCCATCAGCAACAGTGGTAGTGCCTCTGGGACAACATAGTTAAGAAAGTAAAAACCTGCAGTGAAGAACGGAGTGGAATGTGAAAGTAACCCCTATGCAGATACAAAGGTCAGTGAAGGAGGAGAGGAGGAGGTGCGCCGGAGGAAGGGATGCCCCTGCAGCCCGTGGTAGGACGGCAGGCTGTCCCCCCCCAGCCCATGGAGGGGAGCGGGGGAGCAGATGCCCACCTGCAGTGCCCAGGGAGAGAGGAGCCCACGCCAGAGCAGGGGGATGGATGCCCCCCAAGATGGCCGTGACTTCATGGGAAAGGCCGCGCTGGAGCCGTCTGTGCCTGAAGGACTGTGGCCTGTGGAAAGGACCCATGCTGGAGCAGTTCGTGAAGGACTGCAGCCTGTTGGAAGGACTTATGTTGGAGAAGTTTGTGGAGGGCTGTCTTCTGTGGGAGGCACCTCACGCTGGAGCAGGGGAAGAGTGAGGAGTCCTGAGGAGCGAGCAAGTGGCCTTGTGGTGGTTTGTTGCCGGCTGGGCTTAAACCACGACAATCTGTAGTCATGGCACTTAGGGACATGGTTTAGTGGTGGACTTGGCAGTGTTAGGTTTACAGTTGGACTCTATCGTAAAGGTCTTTTCCAACTTAAATGATTCTATGATTATTGATGGACTTTTTGGCCATTGGAGTGTATTCATGCAGTATAAATATAGCAGAACACAATATACCTGTTTTTGTTGCAAAAGCCACAACCTTACTACTGTGAACTTACTGTGTGTTCAGGTAAGCTACCTTGACTTCTTGATACTCTTGTCTGCAGATACTGCTTACTGCTCACTATGCTGCAAATCTTTTTATGTAAGGTATGTAGGAGTCTTTCTCTGGGAAGCTGGCATTTTATTGGCTTTGGCAGAGGGGTTTTTTTTCCACTCTTTGATTATCAGATGGAAAAGCTCCAATAGCTGTTCTCAATTGTAATAGGCTATTTTGGGTTGCAGTATGAATTGTAGATATTGGATGTATGTGCTCTTCCTCTGCCCCTCTACCTCTCACAACTCTTTAATGCAGTGACTTCACTTAGGAGAACAAGCAGTTTAACCTAAAATGTGGCCATATCTCTGTTTTTTTGAAACATGAGGAGATAAGTGCAGTTGAAAGACTTGGGAGCAGACTTAGGAGCAGACTACTCTTTTCAATATCTATAATCTAGAGCTTTTTGCTTCTTACGCTAGTGACATTGATTACTGAAAAGCAAATGCATCAAGAAAACTTAAAAGAACAATAAAATAGATAGCTGTAACTTCAAGCACTTCATAAGTTGAATTAAACACCAGACCCCTTTTTCCTTTGGCTGTATAGCTCTCTAACATATGTAACTTGACCTTCCTCCAAATGTCTGCATGTTTTTAAAGACCCAATCTGATCTTGCTACACAGGGGTAGCTGTTAAGGTATTGGCTGCAAGATTCTCCTCTAATATAAATTTTTATCAATTGCTGTTGGGCTTTATGGTTAAGCAGTCATCATTCACTCTAGAAATCTTGATTCAAAGTGAAAATGAGTTTTAATTGACCCATTTTGTCCCTTTTCCTGAGAGAAAGGAAGAAGAAGAAGAAGAAGGGAGTATCTATGGGAGACATATGCTCATAAATTATGTCAAGTTCAAGGGGACTGTTACTTCCCTTCTCTTCCTGCATGGAGCAGGGAGGAGGTCTGGAGAACTTGGGGAAGGCTGTAATTCCATAGCCACCTGCAGCCCACGTATTTTGAGGGAGGACAGCTGCTCCATAGGCCTCCTCTGATCAAGATTAATCTTAAGCAGTATGGGTAACCCTAGCAGCAGGAGCCTCACTTATCTTCAAGGACTTTCTGGCAGCTGCTTTGCCTATGTGTGTCACACCAAAGCTTCTCTCCTCCATCCTGTGGAGCCTCTTGCTATGTGGAGTGGTTGTATGTGGCTCTAAGAGGTGACCACTAAGCAAGGGTGTTTCTTGGCTCAGGTATGCAGAAATAATGTCCAAATGATTTTTTTTTTTTTTAACACTAAAGAAGGAAGTGTGTAGTTCTTCTTGCTTTTCCTTTATATTTGTTACAAAATATTAATAATACTAGAAAGGTTTTTCCAAGAGAACTGATGGATTAAATGGGGGAGTCAGGCCCTGATCTGCAGAGGGGCTTGGTGTTGTTTAGAGACCTGTTGCCACTGGATGATAATGCAATCGGTTGAATAAGCTGCTGCAGTTGTGTAGCGGCAGCTAATAAAGTCCTATATTTTCTTTCAAAGAAGCACTGAAGTCTCTTACTGCATGAACAAATGAGAAGGCAAATGCAAGTACTGGTGTAGGAAGAGAAATAAAGTTGCAAGGAACTGGTAGAAAACAGATCTTTAAAGGCAGCTTTTACACTGTTCTGTGAAAAGCACTTGGACTTCAGATGGTTTGCTTCCCTACATGATGTCTCTTCCCTAGCAAAGAATAGAGATTAAAACCCCCAGGTTTCTCTGTGCGCAATGTGCAATATTAACCAGCTGATGTTTAGCAAATAGCCACATGGCACAGACCATTTACCACTATCGTTACCATTTGGCAGAAATGCTGCTGTTGGTTTGGGAGAATGGTTTAAAATGCAGGAAAGACCCATAGTGGTGCATGTCACAATGTTGCCAGCTGTGGTTATTTTTCTTCTTTACAGTAACAGCTCCTGTTAGAAGTTCTAATGTTCTTTTTCAGATTGTTCCTTTTGCATTTTAATCTCATTTGGAGAGGGTGAAATCTGTCTTGTGTTTGTGGAATAATTTCTCCTATCCACGTCTTCTGCTACTTCTCTTTGTACCATATTAATTGAAAAGCAAGGGGAAACACCTGAAAAGTCTGAACTCCCAAAAACTAGTGCATTTTCTTTGTCCAAGAGGTTAAATTTGAAAGATGTTGATAGCTTAACTTCTTACTGTGTATAGTGAATATAGAGGGTGTTCTATAGCTTAGGGGTTAAAAAAAAAAAGGCCCACAGATCTAGGAATAAATCACAGGCAATATCTTTCTGGCTTAATCTGAGAAAAATGTAGGTAACAAGTTAGAAACTGCTATTACGCAGAAACTTGGCTCGTCTCTTGGTATTGAAGGTACATGTATCTGTTATAACAAAAACTATGCCTAGGTTGACTTCCCTAATGAGTACAACATGCGTATCCAGACATCCTGCCATGGTACAGTACTCCACAATACTCTGAATACTCCATCACAGTGGCAAAACAACACAGTTAATTGGAAAAGGCTGTAAACCCCACAAAAATAAAAAAAAAGAATGTTTGGTACTCTTGCATATATGTATAGTGAGGTTTCAGGAATACGCACTTCAGAAATATTGAGTAGGCTTCTATTTTAGTGTATAGAGTATTTGTAAGCCAATACCTTGGGTGTTCCCTTACATAACCATTGCGAGAAAATACTATTGTAGATGGTAATGTGCAAGAGGAAATAAGATATATAAATGAATACTAATGGCTTGCAGAGACAGAGTTCAGGGCAATTCTTCAAGCAATGTTTCCTCTAATATTATGGATAATGAAATTAATCAGTGTTTGAATTCTAGATGACCAACAGAGGTGGACAGAGTACAGTGAGTATTATACTAATTTTATACTAATCAATGAACTGATAACCTTTTCTTTCTCTTAAGTAGGGCTTGTTTTAAAAACAACATATTCCATAAGCTGGGTGCTTATTGAACAGAAAGAGGGGAAAAAAAAAAAAATCCAAAACTTAGCCAAACCCGGAAACAGATGGTGAAGACTGGCTTTATAGTTGGAGAGGATAAAGAATTTTCTTTTTGTAAAAATAATTTGTTTTTCCAAATCTTACGTCCTGTTTTATTACATTGCCAACAGGCAGTCTTCATAAACTGCTGTATACCTGCAGCCACATCCTGCATAGACCAAGTTAAACCCTTCATCAGGCTTTAACTTGGACCTTGACGATAAATTCAGCTCAAACCTTTTTTGGAGATTTTACTTCCTCAGGATCTTTTCTGCATTCATCAGTCAATTTTTGGAGTCTCTTATGCATGATCTGGGCAGCAAGACTCTTGTGTGTGTGCATTCTCAGAAATGCCTTTGCCAGCAGGATTGGTATCTTGGAGGAGGGTGAGTGCTGGCTTGTGCTTGTGGTTTCTGCACTTATCTAAGTAGTCCTTCCCCCGACTTCCACTGTACGTCCTAGTGCACCATCTCAGAGCATGTGTTATAAATGCTTGTGTCCAATTGGGAAGAAATGTTGGGTCCTTTGGAGTAAACTGACTTTGTCCTGATGTACAACTGTGGCTTCTTTCCTCTCTTTAGTCTCAGTTTTCCTTTGCACATGCTGCGGTTATGGAGCACACGCTCTTGTCATTTTGCAGGCTGCCAGGTTTTATAGTGGACAAGAGCTCTCAAGAAAGCCATCGACTTAAACTAAAATGTAGTAAGAGCACTCCAAAAAGATTCAGTTTGGAGAACAAAGAAAGAGGGGCTGGGCTAAGCTGAATGTATGGGTCTGTGTTGTGTTGAGCTGAACACCATTTCAGCTGTGTAGCAGTAACTCCGCAGAGAAAACAACCCACGCAAGTGCTACATGCTCATTTGTTTCTACTGCTACATTTGTGTGGTGCTGGAATATGAAACAAGGGCAGTCACTCAAAGTAGTTATATATAGTTCCACGCATGGCACTTGAGCTGTAAGATGCATGACAAAAGCAGTTAGGAGCTGCTGTCAATATATAATTTCACCAAATTCTACTGCCTATGCTGCTGCTGCATCAGTTTAAAATAGTAACCCCTCTTTATCCTGTTGCCTGCACAATGTGAACCCAGCTTTCTGGCAAGTGCATAACCATCAGTTTTGCCTTCTTTTGTGATAGTTGGTAACTGCTGGTGAGATTGTGTCATTCCTACAGCGCCTCACGCAGTGGTCCAAAAGCTTAGTTAGTTTGGGTTACTCTGGACTCAGCCCAGAAGTGGAAAGTCAAATTTAAAAACAATATTGCTGGGCTGATATCACTTAGAGTTGGGATTTTTTTATACATACTAACTATGAAACAGGCAGGGGTTGTCTGTTGCACATAGTTTGCCAGGAGGAAGAAAAATGAGGATTACATATTTGGTGGAGGAAAAAAACCCAGACCTTTGGGTGTCCTCCAGTTCCTGCCAGTGGGAGAAATGTGTTTGTTTTAGCATGACATAGAATAGATATAAACATTTCTTTTTAAACCTCTCTGTGTGGCCACCTCAGTTGCTCAGGATGATGTAAGCCACTGACTTTCCCCCTTAAGCTGTTATGGAGTTAACCTGCTATATTGTTTTGGGAGGGGCCAATGATGTCTTTTCTTAGGAGATTACGTGATTTGTTAACTGGGTATGGAGACAGAGGAATTGACCATCAAACAAATGCTGGACAGTGCTGATTTCCAGGGAGAATCCTAGGGGTCACTTTGTGATTGCAGTTTCTGTTTGGTCCTTGGGCTCTGGTGAGGATGAATGTTCCCCCCTCATCGTGGCAGTTTGGCAGCTAGGCAGCAGCCAAAGAGTCGGAGGACAACCAAGTCCAATTCACAGTGCCGCTTTCAGCAAAGTGGCTTAGCTGCTTGTTTGGTGTGGGTTTTGTGGTTTGGGGTTTGGTTGTTTTTTTTTTTGGTTGGTTGTGTGGGGTTGGTTTTTTTCCCCCTGTAACTGTAGCCCTCCCTCAGTATGGATGGGCCAGAGTAGGAGCTGTTGAAACATACCTGTGTAACAAACCTGATGAGATCCTCATGAAGCAGTGGGCTGTGCTTGCTGCTGGTGCTCAGCTGCCGTGCATTTTCAGGTACTCTGGGGGTGGCTTTGCAGGTAATGAGCCTCAGACCCTTGTGACCTTCACTTAGAGGCTTTTTTTGTTTGGAAAATATTTACTGAGAGCCATAACAAATGCCTCAGTCTAAACCGATATATGTATTTAATGGTTTTTCCAAGTAATTGCATGCTTCTCAGTGCTACTTACTAACCTGTTTCCCTCTTCCATCCCCCATTAGCTATTTCTAGTGCAAATGCTTCTAATGAAATCCTCACATTTCCAGTGAAAATGTTAATAATACCAAGTAGCCACAAATGGGCTGTGAATTTTTGTCTGTAAACTGTAAAGAAACAAGCAAAAACCCAAAACAAATAGAACACAAGAAACCCTCTTTCTACCTTACGAATGAGAACTTCATGAATGATGATAAATAATAATGAAACTAAGGACTTTCACCCAGGTGAAATGATCAGCCAAACTGTAGTGGCTGTATCTCAGGTGATTTATTTGATTTTATTACATGATAGTAGGAAGTGAGGGCTATAGTTCAGGTATTGTAGATTCTTGTAGAGCAACTGTGGTGTTTACATTTCTCTCCACAGAACTTGAACAAAGGCTTTCTTAAGCATAATGCAACTCTAGCTGAGACAGTCTTCCCTAAGCCCACCGAATGTCCCATTGAACATGCAGATGTCTTAATATCTTCTGGCACAGCTCTTGACTGTTTATTTCTGGTGGGAAGTTGGTGTGAGTTGCTGTAAGTAACTAGGATGAGAAAAAAATAAATGATCCCCCAAATGAATTATTTCCCTTTCCCTACTTCCTTCTTCCCCTTTGACCTTCTCCTCCCTACATTAAGGCCAAGGGACTTTCCAGGAATTTATTGCACAAACAAACAGCTATAGAGCTTTTAATATTTATAGCATAATCTAGTTTGTTTTGTTGTCCGAGATAGTTTTGGCCAGCATTTTCCAGTAAAAATAGCACTGCTGGCAAGACACTATTTCCAAGCTCTGGACTCACATAAGAATTCCTCTCTGCTTAGTAAACTGTTGGCTTGGACTCTGTGTTGAAGCTGTTTAGACCACCCTAAGCAGTCCTTGGCCCTTTAGCTCCAGCTGCATCAGCTTCTTATCACTGGAGAGGAAGAAAGGTCTGGTTTTTTTCCTCCTTGCTCTGAGTTTTGTAACTAGATTCACAGGTCCTGTTGGAGAGATGAGTGTGGACCTACCGCACAGGCCTCCTGCCCTTTCCTGCACACCCCTCTCCTGCTGCCTGTGCATTCGCTCGGGAGGACAGAGGGACAACAAGACAAGGGGGAGCCCAGCAGCTAAACCAGCAGTCCCTCTCTTCTCTTCCTCCTGCTCAGGAGCTGAATGACAGGCCTCTGGTTCAGCTCTCAAAATACAAATTTAGAAAGTTTTTGGTTGCAGAAGACATGAGTAATTGTTCAGGTGGTTTAGTTTGTTTGTTTGTGGGTTTTTTTGTGGGGTGTGTGGGTTTTTGTGGGGGGGGATTGGCTTTTTTTGGTTTTTGGGTTTTTTTTTAGAAGTAATAAACTCAAAGGCAGGAAGTACAAATGTTTAGGATCAAGTGCACCTAACTGTTTCCCGGTGGGAAGGCTTGCCTGGGATGGTGCCAATGTGGCTGGGCATTAACCCTTGAAGCAGCAGGCCACTGGTAAGCTCTGTGGCCCCCTCTCCTGCTGTCACTCGGGGGCTGCTCTGTGGCTTTTTTTCAGGGATGGGCTGGATTGTTGCTAAAGGTATCTGCACTGACATCTTCCTGCTGCCCTGTAGTCAAGTAGGGGATTTCCTTCCTCCCCCACTGTGGCTTTTTTGTGGGCTGGGAGCCAGGTGAGACTCACTCCCTGTTATCAGGGAGAGAGGGAGAGGCTGGTGTGGTATGCTGGGTCATAAACCTGGTCCACATTGGCTGTGTGGTGTCCTGTGGTGAATAACCTGCACTTGATTGCTGTGACTGTGGTCCCAATGAGCTGTAGGTCAGAACTAGCTTATGAGTATACTTGAATAGCAAATGAGTGTGGGACTAGAAAACTAAAAACCAGGATAAAAGGCTAATGTGATGAGATACACGAGTTATTCTTTGATTTGCAAAGCTTGTTTTCCTGTGGAAGTGTGGGAACAGGGGATGATGTGTCCCGCAGCACGGTGTTAACGCACAGATAATGTGAGGGAGCCATTATTTAAAAACCAAAAAAGGTTTGGCAGCGTATGAGCTCCTTGTATGGCATGAGCATGATTCACCGAGTGCTGCACAGAAAGGCCTTTATTAAAGCAAAGTGGGCAAGTAAGCTGGGGTTGTCTGGGAGAGACTGTGAAGTGAGGCACTGAGGCAGACACCCAGGGCTGTGCATGCATGGGTGACCCTGGCCACAAGAAATCCATTTGACTTGCTACTGACTGGAGTTTGCTGTTGTGCTTGGAATGGATGTGGTCTGTGTGGGGGGAATAAAGCCTCTAGGAGGAGACGGAAGAGGCTCAGCTTTCAGTATCATGACTTGTTTTCCCAGTGTTTGATGAAAGAGGGGGGAGTGTGATGGGAAGCTGTGAGAAGAAGTACTCCTGTTGCTATCAAGAAATGACAAGGAATGAAAAAGCCATCACCAGAAATTTCAAGTTCAGAAAACCTGAACCACCCCTGGTAACCAAAAAACATGACATCTCCCATAGCTCACTCCTGCAAATGTAGATTTTTTTCGTCTAGTTTCTAATGAAATATTTGACATGTTTTAAAAATGCAGAAGATTTCAGGTACCCTCTGGTCTCTCACAGTGCTTGCTGCTCATGTAGCTGGGTGTGATTGGAGACATCTTGGCGAGGGTGGGTGAGTCTGGCAGGGTTGAGTCAGGGCAGGAGCTGCAAGGTGAGATCTGCACCAGTCTGACTAGTTTGATACAAGCTCTTCTGGTAGGACATACATAACAAGTCTACATCTTAAAATGAAGTGGAAGTCAACTATAAAAGCACAGAAACAAAAGCCAATAGTGGAAGAAGAGATGCGTGATTCTCTGGTTGCTTTCCAGTGCTCTCACCTAACTTACACCCATAAGACAAAATCCCAGGTGGTGCCCTAATGGAAAGGGGCACACTAGGTGACCCCAAACGCTTCCTTCTGTTGATCAAAGCACCAGGCCAAGCAACGTTTCTGTTATTTTTCTCTAGGTCTCGAGCGACTTCCAGTGATGACCAGTCCATTCGATCTGTTGCCACCTTTTCCCTTTGCTTAAGCAAGGTGGCCTGTGGTGGCACGGGTGCTGCAGGTGTGCTTAGGCAACAGTTGTGTGTTCCTCTAGATGGCTCCAGTTTGGCTGCCCTTGCTGAGCACCTTGGGCATTTTCTGCATTGCCACACTTGTGCGCCTGCAGAAGGCAGAGTTGTGTTTGACGTGCCTGTGCTGCTACTCTAGGATAAATAAGCGTTTCTCCCGCTAAGGAAACGGGGCTTGTCTGGCAAGAGGTTCTGGCCAAGGCAGCACTAGGTCTGATTCTTCTTTTTACTTTTTGTGTCAAATCTATTTGGTTTATTAGAGCTGTTTCTGATTTATGGCTGCAGGGCTGAAATGAAAATAGGATCCTGTTGATGAAGAGGATTCAAGAGAACTTTTGAACATATGAGAAAAGGCCAGGGAAATTAAAGAAGTAAAACCAGGCACTACTCCTTCATCTTTGAGCAGTGCTAAGCCGAAAAGACACCAAGTAAACGTGTGTGAGTTTTGCATTTGTGTGGTTTTTTTCTTCTCAGCCTACTGTCTGGAAACTTTTAGTATTTTTCTTCTGCAAGTTTCTAGACAATGAGAATATCTTGAACTTTCAAAATGTAGCTGCAGGTAACTTTGGCACATTTAAGATCAAGCTGCTGCTTATTGTGCTGCTCTATCTGGGAGAGCAGACTGTTTGCAACATCTGGCTTTTCTGTTCCTTTCCATCCCTCCCACTCTAAACCCAATGCACATCACATCAGGTGGCTTTCAAAATGATGAGCTCGTCACTAGATCCTCTTTTCACTGGTGCAACCTTTGAGAACAATATAAAATGGATTTTTAAAGGCTGGAGATACTGCAGTATATAAGCACAGGTAGATGTAATTATTAATAGGTTTGAGAACTGGAGCTCTTGTAAGGTAACATACACTGCTGCATTTTAGAGGAAAAGTTGTTCTTCAAACAGAAATTGTGTTGATATGCACTTGGACTCTTAATTACACGTTTGATTCAGAAATGCACAAAGCACCATTTGTGTGCAATTTCAGTAAAGTTCACGTGGAAAAGCTGAATCATCCAAGCCATCTGAATGATGCACACTATTCGGTGGTTGTTTTCTTCAGCAGGCAGCTGGTGATCTCTCTTCCTGTATTCGGGGCGGGGGAAGAAAAGGAAGACAGGAAGGAGTCTCCGTGGGGGGGGAGCCCTCTTGGTTCATATGTGCAAACTTTATGATTTTCCTGAGAGATCTCTAGATTTGTGGTAAGTTAAAACTATATTCAGAAGATTGAAGAGGCAAAATATATATTACAACTAGGTTATAAAGTGTTTTTATTTTAAAGTAATAATGCTTTATACACTTTTCAGGCATGATTTGCTTAGTATAAGTTATGTTTCATGCAGTGCTTCATGGGGAGGACATGGGAGTTGTGCTAGGGCTGAGGATCCTTGACTGGGTGGCTCCTGTGTCTCCTGGTCCCCTCTTGAAATCTGGAGGTGAACTGAGATTTGGTGCCTCTCAGCCACCAGCCAGAAAATGGTAATTTGACTTACCTCTTATGCTGCCCATGTTGTAAACTTAAAACTTAATTTACATGTCTACCTACCTAAGCTCAACGGTAATGAGGGGCTGTTTAATGCTAGAAAATCTCCCAGCTAAGGAGTGGGACACCCAGGTGATAGGGTTGGGGGGGAGCAGTAGTTTTGCAGACAACCCCCATGCACTCCCTGCAGCTACATCTTTAGTTTTCCACATATAGGATGTATCTAGTTTTCTGTGGGGTATTTTGTTTACATTGACACTGGCAAACAAGTTAACTGGTTTTTATGCTCTATCCCTTTATTACAGTCTGTCTTATCTATTTAGATTGTAGGGTTTTTTTGTAGCAAGCCATTTCTTACAGTTGTAACTTCCTGAGTGTGCTGGGTCAGTGATTTAATTGGGCTCTAGGCACTTTTGTACTAAATAGTAATAATACAGTTCAAAAGGCCTGAAGAGCAGCAGCATGGAAAAAACAACACAAAGAAGCTTTGCTCAGAGATCTTCTTGTTGGCTTGATTCTCCACCCCCTCCCCCCGCGCCAAGCTGAAGAGGGACACAGCCAGCAGACATTCAAATCCTCTTCTGAGTCTATATCAAACTCTGTGACTGTGTCAGTATGAATAATAACCTGCCTGGGAAATGATGGTAAATTGCTTGTATTTCTAACCAACACAGAACAGAAAAAAGGGTCGGGGCTCTTGTTCTCAGCAGGGTCTTTGAGAGAGTCTTTCATTGACTGTGCTAGGGGGGTACGTCCATTCCTTTTGGTGACTGTCATTTTAGGGCTGGCAGTGCCTGTCACACAACCTGAAGTACTCAGCACAGCAGGTAGTTCTAATGGGGAGACAACAGCCCCCTTATAGGGCTCTTTGTTTAGAAAACATTGGCCTTTGAGGAAATATTACATAAAATTATGTTGCATAGTCTTAAGAAGAGGTGACTGAATTGGTGTCATAAGAACAAACATGATAAAGATTTATGTAAGAAATTTATAGGACAGATTTTTATGGGACAAGAGACAATAGGCTTAAATTACAGCATGGAGCCTGAAGTTGGTAGAAAAACCTAATGTCAAGGAGAGTTAAGCACTGGTTTAGGCTGCTGAAGGAAGCTGTGGGACCTCCATTATTTGATGTCTTTAAGCACAGGTTAGGCAGCCTCTGTCAGGAATAGCCCAAGTATAATTGATCCTGCTGGGAGGGACAGACTTAATGATCTCCTGATGTCTCTTTCCAACCTTATGAATCTGCAGAGATGTGAGTAGGCTGTATATAATTGCATCCTGGTAGAGTTCATCAAGCGCTTTCAGGTCATTCTGGATAACAGCCACCATATGCATTTTAAATCACTATAACCATAGTGAAGTTTTGAGGTTTAAAGGAGCCTGAAGCAATTGAATGAATGCATGAGAAGATTCAGTTAGTGGCACCATACCGGAAAAAAGGACAGGGAGCAGTAACATACAAAATCAGTACTTTTGCAGTTTTGTAGTTATCTAAAATAAAGTCGTCATCTTCTGCAATTATCATTGTCATTCCTTCAGTCAAGGCACTTGCAGAACATTGGAAAAACATAGCTATTTATTTTAAAGAACTATGTATTTTTTTTCCCCCTTAACAAAAGGAAAGTGTTAGGGATGGCACTATACTTCTGAGCTTTCAAGGGAAAGCATACTGATAGCTCTAAAAGATATTTTAGTCTTTGAAAATCAAATCAACAGATCTACAAAATCTACTCTTTTATATTGCTTCCTTTGATATGATAGAGTTGAAAGACCTCCCCCCCTCCCCACCCCGTTCCTATTGTAATCCTTAATTTTAAAAAAAGAAAACAAATTGCGGGCAGGCAGGGGAGCTCAGTGCTTATGGAAGTAGCTTGTTTCTGTATACAAGTTCCTTGTTAAAACAAGCTGTGAAGCAAAAAAGTACCTACCCTCATCTTCTTTCAACCAATGGGTGGCCCAGGGATAAGAGCTTTGTGGGGAGACACAGTGATGACGTTACACTGAGAAATTAATTTCCCACACAGTGCAAGTCGTCAGTGGTCAGAGTCTCCAGAAAGCAGCACCAGATGCCCTGAATATTTTGGCATGCAAGTCTGTAGAAAGCTCCAAAGAGGAGGAAGTGAAAGAATGGTGGCAATTCTCTTGCAAGAAATTTTAGAGATGTGGGACTTCATTTGCACAAAAGTATGACAGCTTTCTTCAGCAAAAAGCATGGTGGGAAGTGGGATAGACTGTGTCTTTTGTACCACTCAAAGGACTGAGCCATCTGCTTTTCCATGTCATCACTGAACACTCTCTGGTCTGCTGTCTTACCTCTTCTACGGACTATTCATTCTTTCCATAAGTAACACATACGCTTCTTCAGCCTGTCACTATTACCCTCACTGTGATTCAATGCACATGTAAAGTCAGTAGTTATTTTAGAAAGCAATAGCTGAGTCTGTGCATCAGATTCCAGGATATATTCTTGGGCAAGTTTTCAGATAATCCATTTATATGCAATTAAAGTGCTTTGAAGCTATAAAGTGTCATGTTACTGATAAATACTGATTAGTCATGCAAATAAATGGAGATATTTTAATTAGGGCAATTTCAACATGACTCGTACTATGGAAGAGAGCCTATATAAACATATCAAATAGGTAATTTATTAGTGGGAACAACCTGTAAGTGTTGTGTTTTTTGGGGAGGGGGGAATAATATACATAGCAAAGTAGCAATGCAAAAGAATAACAATCTGATAAGCTAAAAAACAATAACTAATAACCTCTGTTTTTCAAAGTATGCAGAAAGCTACAAATGAGATATTTGTGTCTCCATCTCTGCTTGAGCCACAGTGCAACTCCCAGTAGGTTGGGGATGCTTGGATAGGTACTGCCTAAAATGTGGCAGCTTTGCCAGCTGGTTGCTGTTTGAGTCTACCTACATGTCCTATGGTGCTATAGCAGTTTTGTTCTAGGATTTACCACCACTTTTCTGCCAAGACCCTTCTTTCTTGCGAAGTATTTTTTTGGGGTCATCTGCTAGCATCCTGACTGGGAGTAACAGCAAGTGGCTGGAGCATCTGCCACGAGGCTTTCTGGTATTACACAGAAGATGTGCATCAAGTGTTGCTAGGTCATTTTATATCTACTTCATAGTCGCTTTTGCATGTGTGTACAATTACACGTAAGGTGAATAGAAATGGAGGGCCAGGATCAAGGTATTGTGTTATGCTATACATGTTCAGGAAGGCTTTGGAAAGTTAGAGTCAGATCTTTCACATTCTTGAACGTGGTTGCACCCTATGCTTTTGCTTCCCTTGGAAAGCACGATCAGGTACCTCTGTGATGAGGAATGGTGCAGAATATCAGACTATTGTTATTGATATGTGTGTGTTTATCACCTTTGACAGTATATCTGGGCAGTGTAAGTGATGAATGTTTGATGGACTATGGGAATACATTCATGAAACTATTCCTTGTCTTTTTGTTTTTAGTGTTAGGACTTTATAGTGGAGTGAGCCAGAGTTCAATTAACCTCCAATTAAAAATCAGGAGAAGCAACAGTTTACCCCATGGTAAACACCATGTAGTGCCTCAATTTACCATCTGCCAGTTAGTCACAACACCCGCAGTCTGTTTAATTTATGAATAAAAAGTAAAGGCTTTAAGTGAATCTTCCAGTCTGGCTTCCTAGTTTCAGTGTAATTTGCCTGAGCTTTATGAGTGCTTTTTCATGTGTCTATGTCTGTGGGTACATGTATATATACCCATGTAATTTTGAATCCTGCCTGAATTTAAACTACTCTTATATAATGTTTATCAGAGGTGGAATGGCAGGACTTGTCAGCTCTGTCTTTCAGAGTCACTCTTTCACCTTTGCTGCAATCCTTTCCAAAGAGCCTAGACTTACAAACTACAGTCAAGGCACAGGGGTCTGCCAGTTGCCACATTTCACTGTCCCTACAGCAAGTCCCCTTACCTAGAAAAGGGGTAAAACCAGGCTCAAGTGAAAGCTTTAATGATGCAGTTCATGTGCAACTTTATGCCTGTACGAGAGGTATATTTCTCTTGCTTTCGTTTTTTTTTCTTTAAACTGAGAATATACAATAAATTTTCACAATCATCGAGGTTGTGATGCCTACTGAGTAGGTATTTAAATTTTTTTGTGGTTGTCTACACAAAGTTCAGTGCAAAACATCTTGCTAATCATTGCTCTTCTCTTTCTAGTATAAGGGTTATACTCTAAGTGCAGCTGTGTCTGTCTGCCTTTAAAAAGAGGTCAAACTGACATTTAGAGTTGTGCTTTGAAAAAACTGCTGTGACTTCATGACCTTTCCAAAACTGGTGTTCTCTGCCTTTTAAATAGGGACTTTCACTTGAAGGAATTTACAACAGATTTTCCTCTCAATCCTTCACACTTAGATCCTGGCTTCATTCCAGATTGTAGAAACTAGATTTGTAATTGCCTTATTTACAAGGCAAGGTTTCTCCCCCTCCTTGTTTGCTTAACTTGACAGGTTGTAGATTATCAGGCGCCACGTAACCTTTTTAAAAAAATGTTTTATTTCAATTCCTTTTGTTTTAAAGATGCATTTATTTTCTCGAGAAACCCCCATCAGAATGAACAGAAAAAGTGGATTATTCTGGATTAAATTTGTAATACCAGAGACTGCATCAAATTGTGGGTTTGCCAGAAGGGGAGAAACCAGATTAAAGTTGTGCTCAGTTTTATTAGCAGAGACTTTAACTTAAAATTCCTGTTTTAGTTTTCCTGTGAATTTGAAGATTTGGATAAAATTTGGATAAAACAGTGGTCTAAATTTCCCTTCCCAGTTTAAAACAAGACTCAAACATGGTAAATGTTTCAGGGAACAAAACACCCCAAATGGCTTCTGGCTTGAGACTGGATTATTTATTTATTTTTACCTTCAGTCTCTGCCTCTTTGATATCTGACTGGCGCTAGGAGCCTGTAGCACAGCTGGGAGGGACACACAGCCAGCACAGGGACACTTGTCAAGAAGACTTGTGCATTCAGGACATGCTTAAGCCTTTCTCTCCCAAACATGCCATCATGTGCCTTTCTGCCTCCTTGCTGCCCGAAATGGTTCCTCATCAGTACCTTCCTCTTCCCAATCACCCTACCAGCAGGTCCTGGGTCCAGCATTTTCTTTAGGAAGAGATACTTGATGGGTGAGAGACGGTGTAGTTCAGAGTTTGTTTTGGGACCGACGGGCTATAAGAAAGCTCCCAAGTGAGCTGGTTGTCCTCCCCATATCTGTGGTTCTCTACTGGACTCCTCCTAGTGCAGGAAAGGGCTGCAGCAGTGCCGGGTCCTGCTCACGAGGGTGGAGGAGGAATGGTGCCTCCTCTTTGCCGTGGTAGGGACTGGACCACGGCTGGAGGAGTTGGGGTGTCTGTCTGATTATCCTGCTGTGCCAGGAGCACTGGGTGTTGCTGAAGACCCCTGAGGAGGACTATAGATTACAGCAAGGAAGAAGATACCCCACACCAAAGCACGTTTGATGTTTGCAGAGTCTATCCACACAGCACCATCATTGTGCAAGATGAAGGCAGGCACAGTGGTACCTCTGAGGACGGCACCAAGTGACTTCCCAGCGTTGGCACCCTGAGGCGTTTGTGCCTGTGGCCTTAGTCAGGAGGTCTGTTTGAGAAAGGTCTTTCTCTTGGATGCAATATTCTTTGGTGCTGGAGCCTCCTCACCCTGCCCCCTTCCCAGAGCATATGAGTCCATTAGAGGTACAGCTGGAGAGATCTGGTGGTTTTCTGCAAACTGCAGCAGCATCTTGTGTTGGTAACCCTGGCAGACCGTACATCAGTCTCTGCTGGTTTTGGCCAAGGTGGGAACTTCTGTGTGAATGTGCAGACACTGACTATTGAAATGTGTATTATTTATCCAGCATATTCTCATATCACTTTCTCCAGACTTATTTCAAATAGATCCATGCAAAGGGCCAGCCCTCATCTGGAATTTCTGAAAATGTTTTGTTGCTGTATTATTTAACATTTTTTTCTAATATCACTGTGAGCAGATGGCGCTTGCAGTCAGACTGGTTGGGCAGTCAGGCTTTTTTCTGTATGACTCTGCTGTAGGAGAGCACAACAGTAAATATCCAGCTAGCTGGGCTACTGAGGAGTTGTCAGTGGTGACTAGCGCTGGTTGGATTTTCTGGTCTGCTCGGCCCTCTCTTTTGTTTTATCTCAAATAGCTTGTGAAAAGATTCTGAATCCTACAAATTGACTTGTTTGTAACAGTGTGACAAGCAGGTCATGTTTAACAGCCTGGTGTACAAGTCCTTCAGAAACTGTTTGCTTCCATGGTTTCCTATTTGTTATTTGTGGCATTTGACTGCCTGGCTGAGCTGTGTGGGTTTCTCTCTGCTCCCTGACAAACTTTTGCAGTGGGAGAAAGATGATTTATTGTCCTCTGTGGATGAATACGGGTATTCATACAAAGCACTGACTGTCCAGTCAGGCACATAAATAAAAATCCATTCAAGAGAATGATGATGAAAAAAGAACATACATAAGTCGAATGGATCATCTTCTGTAAATCCAGATAATAGTGAAGTCTGTAGAATCTACTTAATTTAGGCCCTGGTCCTGCAAGCATTTATCAGCATGTGAATACATTTATGTAGCACTGTTGACTTAGAGGACTGCTTGAGTTTATAAGATTAGTCCAAAGGCTATGAAATACCCAGAGTCCTTTTGTTAAATCTCATCTATTTTAATGTGTTACCATCTTCAGGCTGTGGTCATATGTATTTTGTATTTCATAGGCAGGGGAAAGCTACCCCAGAGGTGAATAGCTGTTAACTGGGAACTTGCAAGTTGTGAGCCCAGGTCCCAGGGCTGCTACAGCCTGCCTGACATCTTGCATCTAGGCAGTAGGAAAAGGGAAGTCATGGTAGAGAAAGTAATGCTTAACTCTCATATTACAAAGTCTTATAAGAGTGAATATTTTCAAAACTGTGAGGCAATCAAGAACTAGCCATGGCTCTTTATATTTCCTATTTGGGGTCAACGGGGTGACTGACATTTGATAATGCATGTAGCTTATTGCAAGGTTCATGTGTGAGACTTCTTATAAATGCCTTCAGGCTTGCCGTTAGGAATAAAACTGAGAATGACTTGTTTGGCCTCATCCACAAGCTAAAACAACCAAAGAAAAAGGGCTTTGAAACTAAATGACTGTTTAAAACTGCTCTGGTAGACAAGATTGAATTTGTTATAATTTTTTTTTGAAGAAAAGAGATTTAAAGTATGTATATGTTAAATACCATGGCAATGAACATTGGTAATCATTTATAACTATACTTCTTTTTGATACATTGGAAGACTTGTAAGCTGTGGTCTCTCAGTAGATATTGAGCAGGAGAATGATGCTCATTCTTGCATCATCATTGTTGTTGAACTGACTGAAATGTGAAAGCCCAGATGTCTTTTTGGGGGATAGTCTCATGCTTTATCATGTACATGTGTACTGTCAGAATTCACATTTGAATTGATTCCATGCCAGTGAAAAATAATGTGTAGCCAAGTTGTAATGGGAACCTGGATACAATGAATAACAAGAGAAGAACTTGAAGGGAAAGAATGAGAACAGGAAGTCTAATCTTCAGCTTTTCTATATATAGAAAACACCTCAAGGGTAAGCACATACTGTTTTGTATAAATACATTTAAAATGTGTTTTGTAGGCACATATTTTCAATGTGTTGTCATGATCGGAAACACATGTAGACTCTGAAAAATTATGTGAAGCATGCAGAACCCTTGCTCATGCACGTAAGTAAAAGCTATGCACAGTGTATACGTGTGTAAATATTTAGCTGGAGGAACAGCCACATGAGAACTACTTCAGAACCATCCCCAAGTCAGGAAGCCACAAATTATAGGTCTGAAATTTACCACACTGGCACGTCTACATAAATAAAACCAACTGGAAAGATAGGCGGGAGGAAAAATGCATTTACAAATAGTATTAGATTAGAGAAGAAGAAAAACACTAAACCCTTTTTTTGGCTCTAATCAGAAGGCAGGAGGATTATTACAGGCAGGAGTTTGCAGGCTTCAGCTAAACAACTTCCCGGCTCTGAGTTCGAGTCTTGATTTTTATTTACGTGTATGCATACATTTACACATAATCATTATTTTGGTAGAGGCCAAGAGGGGGCATGGTTGGATTTGATTTTTCCCTTTCCAGGAATGTTGCCATCATCTTACTCCCTCTTTATCTTTGCCAAGTCTTTGAGACAGGGTGATGTCATCTTCTTTATCTACCTAATATCTACCATGATGAGGCCTTGATCCTGACCAAGGGTGTTGGCTGTTTCACGAATGTTGACTTGGGAAGCAGCCATAGGAAACCTGAATTTCTTTTGCAGACAGCAACGCTTCAGTTAGAGTAAATACAACTGATACTTGTAAAACCACCGAGATAACTGCTGGTTGTCACAAGACCTTATACAGGCATTAGTATGTCAGTCCTCCCACCCTTGGCCTACGCCAGAGCAAGCTCTCAGAGCTTCTCTCTCTGCTCGGTTGTCACACTTGCAACTTAAACTCGGCTGCAGCTGGGCTGCTGGAGGCTTGGAAAAAGTAGCTGCCCAGAACGATCTGTCGCTTCTCGGACCCAGGTGTTCCTGGAGCTGGAGTAAGGACAGCAGGTAAAATACATTCCTTTGAAGTGAAGAGTAGAAAAAGGGGATGTCACTAGGTCTGAAGAAAGCAAGCAAAGCAACTGTGTATGTTTGTCTGGAGCTGTCTTTTCCTTCTGTCTCTCTGAAGAGAATCACTGAGCAGAGGTGTAATTGTCTCTGATGTGGAGCATCCCCGCGTGGTAGAGAAAGTTTGGTGCTCGTCTCATCTCCTGGTGAGGTCTGGGAGGCCGGTAGCATGACTGGCGAGAATGTAGCAAGTCTTCCTCATGCAGACTTCTTGGGGCTTTGTCCATGTCCTCTTCTTCACTGGCTTGGAGGATGTGAGGGAAGAGGAGGAGAAGGGATAGCATTATGTAAGTTGGGGAAAATCACTTATTATCTAGCAATGTCTGAAACTTTTAAATAGAGGGGGTAAAAGCAAGTGTTTTCTTGAGACCACATCGTGAAAGTAGAATTGAGCATACAGGTTCAGCTCCATCACCTGGCTTCTCTGGAAAGGAAATATGAGTTTATCCTGTAAGTGCCTGCAAGCTGGAGGCTTGGTGTCGGGAACTCTTGCTGCAAGAGAAGAATTGCTATGTTTAGCAAGTTCAGTTCTATCCTTAGGCTCTGCTGTTGGAGATCATAAGCGGACGCTGTATATAACCCTAAGGAAAATGACTCAAGAATGTGTCAGCATTAATGTTATGTGGCAGCTCCTGGGAACTGGAGTGCTGGTAGCACCTGGACCAGAGGTGTTTCTGTGAGAGGGTACCTCCGGTTCTCACACGGAGAACTGACTTCTATGTCATTGTAGCTATGGTATTGTCACCAGCTTTATTAATTTAAAATCGTGACTGGTCAGCAATTAGTAGTGTTTGTGTGTTTTTAGTTCCTCTGGTTAAAAGGCTAACTGCTGCTATTAATAAGGTAGATTGATCTTGACTGGCATCTAATAACAAATACTTGTTTTGGGTGGTACGTGGGGACTGCAGTCCCCACAGCTGGGGAGCCAAAGTTCCCTATAGCATTTAGTGGACTTTTGTCTGCTCTTCACGACGGTTCCATCTGCAGGAGAGAACTGCTGTCGCTTTCCTTGGATGATTTGGGGAACTGAGATGGAGGTAAGCCAAGTTTGCTCAGCACTGCAAAAAAAAATGGGGGAATGGAAAGCCCTTGAATTGTAAATTAGTGCTCTTCTACAGCTTGACTATCTTCCCTGCTGTCAATCTCTTAACATTTCAGTGGCTGTGGATCATTCAATAGTGCATGGTGGTTGTCACTACCAGTTATTCAGTTCTTGAAATTACCTCTGCTTGATGGGGTTCCTGTGTCTGCAGAGAATTCATCTGAACTGTATTTAATGAAGAACACGAAAAACTTAAGTGTGCAAACTAGCACTGAGAAAAACCTCTGGTTGGATATTTCTCTGTCCAGAATGAATTTTGATTTTCTGTTAAGACTTTTAGTCACCACTTTGATCTGTTTGGAGTGATTCCACTTTCTTTTTGCGGTAACACAAGTGGTCAGGGTCTAAATCTGATTTCTGTTTAATTTTCCCGGGCTAGAATGCACACAGTTGTCCTTACTGGAGAAGGGGGAAGGAAATGGTTTGAGCTGTGGTATGGAAAAGTTGTGTAAAGAGAGGCTCAAGGTTTGTGGCTTGTGATGTTTCCACTGCCCGCTCTGTTGTGCACATATAGAGCGTGGTCTCTTCGGGGATAAGATACGTGTACTGCTGTCACCTTCTGCAACAGAAGGCTGAGTAGACAGCTGCAGGAGGGAGAGTCTCTGCTGGGTTGTAAACATTGGAACAAAGCTGTTAACTTCTCCAGATTTTGGTAGAGTTGGATTTATATGTGGCACTTCTTTCAAAATATCTTCCTATGTTTCCCCCAAAGCTTTTTAGCTGAATGTAATGCTCCTTTTGGATTTCCCTATATGTGATAGAGCAGGATTGGGAAAGGACACTTAAATATTTAATCTGACTACCATTCATGGTATTAAAAATAGTTTATAACTAGTGATTTCTTGAATACCTTGTATAACTGTAATGCTGTTCCGGCATAACCAGCTTCTGCTGTGCTTTGGTTAGCTAGAGCTGATTGAGTCATGCACAGAAACTAGATGTCTTATTAGACTCTCCTCTCATCTCGGAGCATAAGAGGTCCAAGGGAGCGTCCCACTGAAACCTGAGCTCTCCACAGGGCAAGCCCTGCGTGCAAGCGTAGGTCCCTGCTTACCTCTCTGCTGGAGGAGGTCACTCCACCAGCTGTCACGTTCTGCTCTTTAAACCAGCACTTCATCCAGCTGTAACACAGTGGCTGGACCGGGAAGTGTCCTGCTGATATAAATCTTCCATGGTTCAATGAGTAGTTAATAGTTAAACACTCTATGGCTGGTACAGGCTGGGTCATATGCTGGTTCAAATTTTTTATGTGGGGTTAGGTTATAGAGAAATCTTGAACTGCTGCAGTTGAGTGTTTCTGGCAGACAGCCTAGGTGATGGGATAGAAAGGCTTTTATAAATACCCTGCTGTACAAATGTATGCTTAATGTGTGCATGCATATGTAGTATTTATTAAACAAGTAGCTTTGCATAGCAGGAGAGGTGAGCAGCTGCTCTGCATATGACTGGGGCATGGTGCTGCTTCCCAGCAGAGCCTGGCCCCTGTCCTCTCCTGCCAGGTGTCACCAGCCCCTGTCCTCTCCTGCCAGGTGTCACCAGCCCCAGAGCACAGCAGCAGCACCCTGCTGCCTACTGCAGCCAGCCTGGCTCCCTGCGGCTCTGCTGGCGCTGCGGGGGGAGCAGTGCCCCAAGCCCTGGCTTTGGGGCAAAATTGTTGTTTTTATTAATATTGTTAATCTTCCAACTCGGGATTTCTGAGACAGCGAACATCAGCACTTAATCTGTAGGGATTTTCCTTCTGAGGATGGACAAATGCTCTCAGTTATAGAGATTGTTTAGTAGGAAGCGCTTATCAGCAGGAAGAAAACATCCTAGATAAAATTTTAATTCCAGATGTCAGTGGTTAGGGGGAATGCCAAAGAAAGCATTGCATCTCTTATCTGCCTTAGGTTAAACAAGTTGTAGGAACTACAGCGACTTCAAATTCAGCATCAATCTGGTAGTTAAGAAACCAAATAAAGTCACTTTAAAAAGTGGACCTAAATGATATGAGAACATATATTCAGAGAAAAAGAAGAGGGGCAGCTAAAAGGATAAGCTGTTTGAAATGGCATCTGTTTAAACTGACTAAAAAGACTATTTAAACGTGCCATTATTAGAAACCAAGAGTAAATGTTTATCATCTGTCAAGGAAGATTAAAAAGTACTGATAACAAGATGGAAAAAGATAGCATGTGTAAACAGCAAATTACAAGAGTCTACTAGAAATAAAAAGATGTTTTTCAAAAAAATGGAAGTCGTATGCAATAAAGTGAAATGGAAAAGACAGTAAGTTCTGGTAAATGAAGTTGTTAGTCTTTTTGGTTTGATTGCTAAAGTAATAAAAAATGAATGGGGGAGGGAGACACACCAAAATCCTTTCGGATCATTAGAAACAGAAACCAGAGAAAGATCTTGATGCTGTTTGAGTTGTAAAAGAGGTGGGAAAAGATGACAAGACCATAAGAAACAGTGTTAAATGAGCCTTTGTACTAAATGTTTCTAGAGGAGAGCCTTTTTCTGTGGAAGGAATCTAAGGAACTGTCTCAAACTGAACTACTACAAGAATATCTTTTAAAACAAATAAGTAAAAAAGGCTGACAGATCATCAGGGATTGGCAGTGTTCATGGAGAAGTCTAAAGCAAATGGGAAAAGGAAATGCTAAATTATATACTATGGCATGTAATTTATTAGCTGAATTAGTTACAGGGTACCAAAGGAGTAGAAAGTGGCAAATTAATAACCAGTTGGATTCACACATATCAAGGGAGACTAATGCTAACTGTGTTTTTTGGGGGTAAAGACGACATTCTTCACAAACCCAGAGTTCTTTGGATTTGTGAGCCAACCTGAACTGAAGTTGTGTCCAGTTGATAAAGGATGTGGTGCCGTAGGTGGGTTAATTCAGATCAGGAGTGCACTTCTGAAGCAAATCTGGTTATCCCCACTTACCTTGCTGTGGTTCACATGGTAGCCTAATCTTGCATTATACAAAATGAGTATCCTTTGAGTAAAATTAAACCAGATGTGCCCAGGAGTGCACTGCTAATCAGTCCATGAGACTAGACTACGAATACTCATTTGCAATAGGTGCGTGCATGTCAGATCCTTGGGACCACCTATTTTGCTCTACAAATTTGCTGCTGTTGGCCTACAGCACTACGTGCCCATGTGTGTATCAGTGCAGTGGACTTGGATTTTCAGAAATCTTCTGGCAGGGCTATTGCCAAAAGCTTGTGACATCTAGGCAGCTACAGGTCTTTTGTGGGTTAACAGCTAATTAAAAGATGGGAAGTGAAGGTCAGAAACAAGGTACAGAAAAGGGGAACTAGAGTTTCAGTATATTGGGGCTCCTCAGCTTGAAAAAAAGAGGATTGGGAGGTCATGTGATAAAGGTCTGCCAGTTATGACTGGCACAGGGATGGTTACAGGGTAGCACTGAATATCCACTTTTTCACAAGAAAACCAATATGCACCATTTATTTAAAAAACAAACAAACAAACAAAACCCCCAAACCCAACCAAACAAAAAAACAATAAACCTGACAGTAAATTTAAGTAAAAAGGAAGTACTTTTTCACATACCACACAATTAGATCGTGGTAGTTAGTGTGGATTTTGTTTTGCTGAATATATAAACGGGTTCAAAAAGCAAGGAGAAAAGTTTATGGAAGGAGAGGCTGTTGAGAGCTGTTGCATACAATGAAGCTGTGTAAATCTTCCTTCAGGATGTGCCCAGACCGTGGATTGGCAGAAGTTCCCATGGAGGCCTCACTTGACATTGTCTCTGTTCATGTGCTCTCTATTTTGGTAGCTGTTGTTGGCCACTGTCAGAGGTCGGGTTTGGGATTACCTTTACTTTGACCCAGTTCACAGCACTGAATAAATATACCACTTTTATTTCCTCTCAAAATCTGGCATGTAAGGAATTCAGAAAAAATAATAATCCATGAGATCAGTTTTCTTCAGCTTTCACAGGTGCTTGATCTCTGCATCCCCTTGGGACACCCAGATTATCCATACTTCTTTTTATACAGCAGCCTTGGGTCAAGCTCTCTAGAAAGTGCTGGCGATGAAATCTGCACATGTGTGTTCTTCTCGAACAACATTGCATTGCCTTGCAATGGCCAAGGAAGCTTGTTTTAATTCTGGGGATCCTGCCAGTGCTGTGAAGACTTACACAGGGCCTCTCAGCCTTGTGCATGACCTGTAACCTCACTTGCAGAGTCTTGCTGTAGTATCCAGCTGTGGGAAGCGCCTTGCTCATACTGTCTCTGTGTCAGCCTCTGGAGTGACATTGCCCTGGGCATTTGGGCAGCAGCTCAGTGGTAGTAGGGAGGTGGCTGGTGGAGCACGGGGCAGGCGGAGAAGTGCTTTGCCAAGGTCTAAGATGAGCAAGAACGCCCAAAGGATACCTTGGTAGTTTCTAACTGTGGGGAGCACCAGGGATGTTACAGCTGTGGTTACAACTGTTGTAGCAGGCTATACCACAGGAAGGGAACTAGTTTAATGTGATGACACTGGGGAAAACATGTAGAGCTCTTTAGAGAGCTGAAATTGGAAGACCCGGTGGGTGGGTGTCCTGGCAAGCAGCAACTGCCCAGGGGGCTATGGAGAGCTCCTCAGAAGTTATGGTGCTCTTCTAAATTTCAAAGATCACTTGAACTCTTCAGCAAAGAACTGGTGCAGACTCCTGGAGAAAATGTGTGTGGCAAAGCAGGAATCTGTATCGCTGGCTTGTCTAATCACATCTTCTCTCTTGCCCTCCCACTTCCCTTTTCTAGTCTTTCTGTAACCATTCACCTTTGTTCCCCTTAATCTCTTTTTTTAAATAGACAAGGAATTCCTATGTAACAGGAACTGTTGGAACTAAAAATACAATACGTGAGCTTGAAGTCTTTGATGAAGTGCTGCTATGCCCAAAGCCTTGCAGGACGAGTTGTTTGGGTCTCAGCAGCTGTTTATAGCAGTGGAACAGCTCTGTAGGAGTAGCAGTGGGGTGGAGGAGCTCTGAGCCCTACTTGAAGTGTTGGAGAATGGCGTGTGGCACTGAGTCATGCGGGCTGTGGGGGTGGAGAGCAGCAGAAAGGCTCTTCGTTTGCTTCGTTTCCAATGGCTTGAACCTTGCTGTTTGCAGGGGTGCTTGCCCAAAGTCTGGTCAGTTCTGGTATAAAAGGAGAATGAATTTCTGCTCATGGTGTGATGAGCTTGAAAATCAGAGTTGATGATACCATAGATAACATTGTCTTTTTAATCAAGGAATATTTGGAAGGCTTTTCTGAGAGCTGGTTAAGCAATTACTCCCTTAATCCCACTGGCTTCTGCTTTGTCTTTCCTCAGCGTGTCTGCACGGCAAGTTTCAGTACCTTTGCACAAAATTGCTGCCATTAGCAAAGTAAAAGTGTTGGTAGAGGTGTCGCACAAGTTCTTAGGGTTTTGTTTCGTTTTGTTTAATGGGGGTACAATCTAGTCCTAACATTTTCACATTCCTCATCTATATAGTGGGCTTAACACTGAGGTGTCCGTCTTAAGGTGTTTGGAGATCTCCAGACTTAAGTCTTTAATGAGGTGAAGTGCCCTGTTGAGACACGTGTGAACCTAGAAGAAAAATTACTTGGTAAAAAAGGAACAGCAAGTCCCAATTACAATTCTTGAAGTCTAGTGCTTAGCTGCTAGCATAGGAGCTTATTCAAAATAGAGAGATTTTAACCGCTAGACCACAATGACTCAAACGTTTACTAAGATGTATCGCAAAATGCTTTTATTCCCTTCTCTCACTTTATTATGACTGACTGTTGACGATGAAAAATGCAAATAATCTGGGGGAGTGGAGGAAGGGTAAAAATCATAGCTGAGCAGAAAGAGTGACCGGAGAGCATCCTTCACCCTCCTCATCCTGGTAGGTTCATTGGTCTGCTGGGGATGAATGCTGTTGGGGAGGAACAGGGAGAAAGAGGAAGTAGCAATCGCAGACACTTTGCAACCTCAGCAGAAAATACTGATGAGAAACAAGCACGTAGCTGAGATCAGTGCTTTTCTTGGTGAATGTGTCAACGTTGCTGCATGACCCCCTTTGCTCCCTGGAGGTGTGAGAACTCAGCAGTCAGGTTCCCTCAGCCCAAGGATGTACGAAAGGAAATAAGGTGGGAGGGAATTTGATTTGGGGAAATTCAGTTAATTCAAATGAATACGGATGATGTGCATATACCTAATGATAGTACCATTTGAAAAGCCATTATTTGCTAAATAGATGTGCAAACAAAAAGGCCATGATATGTCAGCTTTTTATTACCAATGTTTCAAAAATTGACTGTTTGCAAGTTAAAGGTTTCTGAAGGCTTTGCATTTCAGATGGCTGTATCATGACAGTATTTGAATTTAAATGCAGCTCATGTGACTCTAAAGTATGATTGAATTCAGTGTACTCTCAGTGACTTATATACAAAGTGATTAATGTTTATTGATGAATTCTTGACAAATTGTTGAATTTGATGACACAATTCAATGGCTGCATTGCCTTTTTATCCATTTATCTTACAGATGGAATGGGATATCCCTCTTTTGGGTTCTTTACAAGTAATTAGATGGGCTTGCCTCAGGAAGCTTAGAGCACAACTCTAGAGTTACTTGAAAAAAATTTAAGATATGTGAAAATAATGATTTTTTTTTCAAAGACTTTCAAACACTAAAATATTTTAATTTTCAGGAAATATGCTATTTTTTCTCCTTTTTTTAATTTTTGCTTTTGCAAAATGACCCTGTGTTTGGAATAGAAACGGTTGAGAAGGAATGCAAAAAGTATGTGTGTGTGTGTGTCATCGGTTTATTTTTCCTATTGAACTAATTTTTTTCTTCTCAAGTGCTACATCCAGCAACTCCCCTGTTTTTGTGAATAATTTTTTAAATATGAAATAGTTGTATAAATGTCTTACTCCTTTTTCTGCCTGTGGAAAAAAGAAAAGCTTTAAAAACTTTAAGTTTGGATGACTTGGCAGAACAGCTGGAATGAATGAATGAAGGAGAAGGATGTGTTGGCTTAATGAGAAAAAACTTCTAAAGGAGTGTATTTTTGAAGGTGTATAGTCTCAGTTGATTACAGTGATATTTTGTGGTTGGATTTTAGCATAGATTTTTATAAATGTGTGCAAGTACACAGGTTCTCCTAAACTTTTATTTGCATTCATATATATCCTGCTTTTTGAAAATATATGCATCTTTCTACTTCTGGGAAGACTTTTTAATATGTTTTGTGGATGATCTGCTAATCAGAGGTAGGTTTGGATCTAACAGGGAATGACAGGCTCATTGTACCACCCAGGCTGGAGGGGAGCTCAGGAGGTCTCAGTCCAACCTCCTGCTCATAGCAGGCTCAGCTGTGAGATCAGACTTAGCCCTGTTAGGGCTTTATCCTGTTGGGTCTTGAAAACCTCCAAGGACGGAGACTACACGACTTCTCTGGGTGACTGGTCCTACTGTCCTCATGGGGAAAGAGGTTTTCTTTACATCCAGTCTGAAGCTCTCCTGTTTCAACTTCTGCCTGTTAGGTCTCATCCTTCTGCCATGCATCACCAGGAAGAGCCCATTTCCATCATTTTGCTGACTCCCTTGTAGGTGGTGGAGGGCTGCTGTTAGATGGTCCCTGAAGCTGTCTTTTCTCCAAGCTGGAAATGTCCTAGTGCCTCAGCTTCTCCTCACAGGGCAAGTGCTCCAGTTCCAACCATCTTGGTGTCCCCTGCTGTTTGTCACCATCTTCCTATATTGGAGGGGTCCCAAACTGGATACAGTATTTAGATGTGGTTCAAACCAAGCAAAGGGGGATAATTATGTCCCTCGATCTCCTGGCTATGCTCCCATTAATATAGCTCAGGATGCTGCTGGCCTTCTTGCCACCACGCTCCCAGTGTATCTGGAACACCGAGTTTATGTCGCACAGTTAGTGAGGAAATTGTCCATGTGCATATTTACAATGGAAAACTGTTGCAGGCTCTATGGCAGGTCAATGCATTTTGAACATATGAAGCCACAACAAGCAGCAGTAGTGTTAGTGTGAGTGGAACTGCTGAAGGCTTTTTATCAGATGAAGGGAAAGCAGTAACATAAAGTTATGCAAGAAATTACTTTGAAGCAAAGAGTGGGATTTAGGATTCTGTACATATGTTAAACTCCTTGATTAGTATAGTGCTGCAATAAAACCAGTGCCTAATGTTTAACTTTGGCAACCGTTTGTTTTCAAGACATTTAAGCAATTTTCTGGTCATGTTAAAGATGTTCTGTTTTTCTTTTCTGATAATGCTGTCCTTATACAGATAGCTAATATACTGTCCTCCTGTGCAACAGTTAATCTGGGGAACTTCAAACACTTTAGAAGGATTAATTAGCAAATTTTCATAACATTCCTCCAATGTAGGTAATTACTGTGTACTGCCTTTAAAAGTGTGGAGCTAAAGCTGTGGAAGCGGTTGGTTCAAGGTCAAGTGGTAACTCAGTGCCAGAACTGGGGCTGGAGCCTCTGCTGCTCAAAGGCTGCCAGTCCAATGTCATCCATCAGCATTTTATTCTCAAAGTCTCACACTGGGATTCAGCCAAGTGGTAGAGGTAAATATACAGTTGATTTCCTCTCCTTTGATTTTGCACATAATGCTCCCACAAGGTTGACTTGATCTGAGGGAGAGAGAAATACAAAACTGAAGTGATGTGTATAAAACCCCACCGTTCTCTCAACACTGGGAGTGTTCAAGGGCTGGTTAGCGCTCTCAGTTGCAAATTCACTTCATTAAGTGAAACAAGCTAAAATAGAAAAGAAACCTCACAGAGGAAGCTGGAACATCTTTACTGCTTAGAAGGCAATCTTTATGGTAGTGGGAGCTGGTAGTTTTCAATCATGAATGTTAAGTGCCAGCAGCAACTGGTTTTCATGTAACAGATGGGTATGGCAAATATGAATCATATTGGTTGATAGAGACTCACCCCATCCCACCTGTGGTCTTTGCAGCCTGCGGCAGAAGTCGTGCAACCAATAGGGTTTGTTGGTAAGTGATATGTAATCTGCTTTTGGTGGCTTTCCCATACCCTTTGGTACATTCATCGGTTACTTAGTTGGCAAAGGAAGGCTCAGATGATACCTTACCTCCCTGTCTGGTAAGAAACAAACACAGAGCATTTTTGAATAAAAAAGACACAGCGTCTAATGGGATTCCATTGCAAAGAAGCTGCGAACTGGGTCACTTTTTTTCTGATTCCTGTGACAACTGCTGCTCAGTTCAAGGAGAAAATACAGGTGCTATGTCTTGAATTTTTAACCACATATGTGTTTTCCCCTGCGCAATGCCCAGATCCAATGGATTTGAAATCTGCTGTAGGAACACAATGGAAAAGTAGTTTAACTTGCCTGCTTTCACCAAGCCTTACTTTTCTCATCTCTGTGATCTGCCCTCATGTTGCTGGTACATATGATTTTGGTTATTCTGCTTCCACTATCCTTTGCTTACTCACAGGGAACTTGCCAGATAAATGGGAATTGAGAATGCCTAAATTTCTGTGGTGTGCCTCCCTGCCCCCAAGTTTTCTTGTGTCCTTGTAGCCATGTTAGCAAGCTGTCAAGGACTTGGAAGTCCCTTCAGAAATCTCTCTTCTGCTCCAGCCTCCTCCACTTCCCTGGATGGAAGCCTAGTGATTTCTACAGCCTGTATTTGCACGATTTTATGCCTCATTTTTTAACTCTCTGCATCACTCATCCTTCTGAAATTTTTATTGCTGTGATGTGCAGCATCTACCTCAAAAGTTAGTGAAGGTCTCTTACTCTTCGTCACTGCTGTGGTCATAAGAAGCTAGTTTAACTGAGAATAATTTTCTTATGCAGTGAAATTTGCCATGTATGTTTCAACCTAATGTTGAAATACATGGAAATTACCTCATTTACTGCTCTCTGCTCACAGTGAATCACTATGCCTTGTTTCACAGAGTAATATTTTAAATTCTGCACCAACTTCCACGCTCGGCTTACTGCAGCAGTGAGTTCCAAATACTGTGCTCAAACCCACTTCCTTCTGTCCATTTTGTTTATCATCTTTAATTGTTTGTTCCTTCCCCCTTTTTTATATAACTGAGAAAGAGTCGTGTTTTCCTTATATAAATTATAATTTTAAATATTTATGTTGAATCCCTTATCAGTTATGCCACACTACAAAGCATTGTTTGTATTAAAATCCATTTTCCCACAAGAGCTTTTTTCTCTGGCAGTTCATGATCATTCTTTTCACTCTTTACTATTTAGTCTTAGAGAATTCTTTCTATTGTTTGTTGGTGATGGTTATTTTACATAATATTCCACACAAAACTGCCACTGATTTAAGCAAAAGCATTCTTAAATCCATTACATTATTCATCATTCCCTTCCTCATTTGTCTGGATGTTTTGTTCTGTTTTTGACCACAGCTGAACATTAAGCAGAAGCTGCCTTTGAACATGTTGTACACCTTCTCTTTTAAGTATTTTTTTTTTTTTCAGCAACAGAGCTATTAAGTTAATCAGTTGAGTATTTTCCACTTCAAACGTTATTAATGGAAATTTAACAACAAAGGTGCATATACTTACCTTTGTCTTACTGTGTATCTTCAAATGATACATTGGAGAGAAGTCTTTACAGACATCACCTTAGATAGGGGTTGGAAAAGTGGGAAGTTACTCTGGTAAATGGGAGAGTAAAAAAAAAAAAAGAGAGAGAAAGGAATAGAAAATAAGTTTATTAGCATATTCTGAAGGATATACGAGTGCTTCCCAATGCTGATGCAAAATACCATATCTATGCAATGGGAATATGAGTCACTGAAGTGTGATGCATTGAGTTACATAGTCAATAACTAAAAAGCAAATTAAAAGTGGGAAAGTTTAAAAAAAACCCAAACCACAAAAACCAAAAAACCCCCCCAAAACCCAATAACACTGCCCCCCCCCCCAAAAAAAAACCCCCAACCCCAAAAACCCAAAACACAAACAATGGTGTGCAGCCATAATGGAAACTTTCCTCAGATTCATCTCTTTGAGGGTGATGTCTGCCTTGGAAGCAGTTGAGGATGTGGCAGTTCTATTTAGCCTACAGTAGCACAAGCTCTAAGGTGGGTGGACTATGAGTGCATTGTACTGGCAAGTCCCACTCCCACAAAAGATTCATACCTGTAGCAAAATATCCTCTTCTGGGTGCACTGAGGTACTTAAAACAATGTATGTTACTCAGTGTGAACAAGGCTTTCATGTTACTCCCTGTAGACTGATGCGAGTTGTCCATTTTTTTATGTTCTTATGTTTCTGCCAAGACGACTAGAAAGCCCTATAATTATAACAACTGGCATTTGTGGCATCAGCAAGGCCCAAATTCTAGGTGTCCTACAGGTGGCACTGTAATTTCAGTGTCATGAATAGTTAAAGCATTCAGATCTCTGGATGTCTCCTTTACCTGCCTTTGGACCCTGGAATTTCCTTGCTGGAGCAGAGAGAGATCTGAGCAAACACAGGAGAATCCCTAGGCAGCAGCATCCCTCCATCCGGCTTTGAAGAAACTGGTCTGTAATATTCTAGTGAGTCAAAAAGGAAAAATTCACTTCAAAGCATGCAATGATCTACCTTATTTTCAGCAATGCCTATCACTTTGAAGAAGGATGAGATTTAACAGAGTGCATGCTCTGTCTTTTCTAGACTAATGTGATATGTGGAATAAGTAGACAGTTGTGTAGAGAGAGCAATGAAAATTAAAAAAATTGTTTAGATGTTTGTGCTATAGTTAGATGTTTATTGATTCTTGAAGTCTACATACCTGTGGCTGAAACTGTTGAATACACAAGACAGAAAAGTACCCAAAACTACAAGGTCCTGATTTTTTTTTTTTCCCCAAACCTAGTAAAAATGTAGCTTACAGAAGCACCTGTCTCATATTTTTAATAGGGCTATTAATTTTGATTTGCCATTGCATCAGCTAGTCAAAAAGGAAAAATGGGAAATGAAGATTGCTGATTTGAAACTATTAGACCCATGTGCTCTTATGCAAACCTTACTGTCAGACCCATCCCTGCGTGGATGGCATTTTCTGGGACATACTTTGCAGGTGACCCAGAAAAAACAAACCGGTAGTGCTTCATGCCCCATCCTTCCTTTTGTCCCGAGGCCTCCCTGGCCTCAGCGTGGCTGGGCTTGGGCTGTCCTGAGCTCTCCCGTACCTCGGGGTGCAGAGTTGGACCCTGGAGGGCCCCCGGGAGACTGAGGCTGAAGGGGTGCTCTGGGGAATGGGTTAGCGACGGAGGTTGTGCTGAGGTTTGGATAGTGCGATTTGTTATGGGGTACCTATAATATGTTTTCTTCTGTCTCCCACAATGCACGCTGAGTCTCTTTCCAGAATTATTTGATAGCATGTTTTTTAAACCAATTTCCATTTGTGAAACAAACTAACAAACTAGTTATCTGGGAATACTTCTAATGTTTTAGTCCTGTCCCCTATCCCATTTCCACCTAGCTTGGTTCTAGTATTAGTTCTGGCAGGCATGGCTTTTAGCACTCGCTTTGATGCATGGCTTGTGGTTTTCATAGTCATGACTTGTAAAAGAGACACCAGTTTCCTCTTGGGCAATTTCAGCATTGCAACCAATTTCTGTAAGAGTTTCCTCTCTGCTTTGCGAGGTGTGGGAGTTGACAGGACAAGTGTGGCTGTTTGTCAGAATTCCTTGCTGGTAAGGTTGTGACTTATTTCTTTCCTCTTAAATGACAAACATTAGTTGTTTCTGTCTAATGACATCTACTTTCTTTCTTTTTTTTTTTTTTTTTTAAAAATACGGTTTTAGCTGATGAGAAACAAGGCTTACATTGTACCATAAAGGAAGTTCACACTGGCAAGTAATTGCCCTTTTTTTTAAGGGCTGTGTAAAAGATCTTATGCTTCCTTTCCCCCCCCCCCCTCCTTTTTGTTTAAAAAAAATGCAAATGGTTTCCTTAAAAATATTGAAATAATTAGAAATAATGGGATTTCTGGAGTGAGGATAAGTGACAGCATGTATGTGAATGATTTCTATTTTGTACAGCTCTAATTCAGTTATGTTTTAAGATCCATCAAGGGACAGGGTGACAGTCTAGTCATGACTGTTTCATTTAAATGGAATATTTGTGAAGACAAGTGTGTAATATGGAAATGGAAGCAATTCCTTTATTAATTTTAGGTTCCTAGAGAAAAATGTGCAAATCTAGTACCATGTAAAGAGTATTTAAGTTGCAATATGGGGGTAGACTGTAATGTGCTATGGTGACAGCACTGAGCAGATTGATTTCTGGTTTTAATGTGAAAAGAATTCTAGAATACATTAATTTTAATGTTTGTCTCACAGACATGAAATTGTGTGAATAAAGACACAGCAAAAGTACTATGTGAACGGGCTTATGCTTATGGTGGACAAAAGGACAGCTGGAATTAAAATCTCCTGTCCTTTGCACTGAAACAGAAAACCCAAAACCCTGACTGCATCTCTGGACTGGAGTTTTCCTCAACAAAACATGCCTCTGGTGAAAGCTGAGGCTAACAGCTAGTTTAATCACTCACCTACTTGCTTCCAGCAAGTCTTTTTTGGGGTGTAGGGTAATATTTTTTTTTTTTTTTTTTTTACTGGGCCCAATTGTATTAATTGGATTTCTTGGAAGGTTTATTATCCCTGCTCAGGAGCTGCAGTTCAGCAGGATTCTCCTGTCTGCCAGTCCTGCCAACATTTAATGGTTTGTGACAATTCATAAAGGAGAGAGAAATTGTTTGCTAACTTCTCATGAGATGGCCTTTCTGTACCTTCCCCTGTGGTGAAATTTTTAACACTTTCTAGAGGCAAAAAGTGTCTCTCTAGGAAGGAGAGGCTCCCACCATGCCCTTCTCTTCGCGTTGGCTCTGGTGACCCAGCTGCAAGGACGTGATCAGGCGGAAGCCCCGTGGCATGGCGGAGGCTGCGTGTCTCGGGCCAGGGAGGTGAGGCTCTCTGCTTTCAAGCGCTGCATCGCTTTGCCTTCGCCTGGTTTGTGCCTCACCGCAGCCCCTGAGAGAGCGGGCTGCTCCTTGAAGCAGAGAGAGTGGGTCCTTGCACACTGCCGTTCCAACACCTGCTTTCCATTGGAAAGTCTTACTGGTTTCGTAAGTGGGAAAGGTGAAAGGGCACATTACAATGTATACTGTCTGCAAAAGCGTGCTTCATGACAGCATCTGTACCAGACCCAGGAAGAAACGGGGTGATGGAAAGCTCTGTTTTACTCTGTCAATGGCAAGAGCCATTAATGCCAGGCTGCTAATGTTCACATAAACTTTTTGTGCAAGCCGCTTCCTACTTGTCCCCATGCACTCTGGGAGACCTGATTTCTTGCGGGACTGTCCAGTGGCCAGAAAGCAGCGTTTGCATCTCACTTTGCATGTGTTTCCCTGAGTGGGTGCAGCAGCCGGGTGCTGCATGCTCAGCACAGCATGCTCTTCACCATTGTCTGCACAGTCCCTGCAAGGTGGCTGTGGAAGGCATGAAGCCAGCATGGGCTGAAGAGCTTCTACAGTTGTTAACATGCTCCTGTTTTGTCCTTGTTAATTCCAGATATTTCCCCTTGCCCCTCAAATCCATCCCTTCCACACTCCCACATGATCTAACTGAATGAATAGTGACTTGGTTGTGGGTGAATAGGATAAGGACTGGTTTGGATAAAGATGCAGCTACAGACAATAGTATTGTGCACTCACTTGATTATACGGTACAGATGTGCAGCCTGCTGCTAATCAGCTTGCCATGTGGAGGTCCTAGCAGATTCTTAGTTGGTGCTGGATCCTGAGGTAAGAGCAGTAACCCAGAGAGAGGGCTGTGTAGCTAAATGACATGTTGAATAGTTTCACTATTTTGTGCATGGAACTACCTTCAAGGAATCCCTCAACCACCTGCTAACACACCTAGTACTATTTGTGAGCGAATGTAGCTAGTACTGCTTATGGGCCTGGAGAAAGTGTCCTGCCTGATGCACCACTTATTGCTAACGAAATCATGCTGAGTGTGGTTACACAATCACTAAACAGGGAGGTGGGCACTGAGGTAACGTTGTATGTGAAACTATACCTATTACCCCTTTCTGCATCTCAATTTCCCTCTCAGCTGAAGCAGAGCCATGTTTCTGTGAGGATTTTTCTGAAAAATAATAACATGCAGTTAAAGGCATAGCTCATCAAAGTGCTTATGTGTGTGCACTGTATTTATGCCTTAGTGATATACATTTCTAAAAATATTTCCCTTCTGCAGTCTCCTCTACCCTTTAATTGCTCACTTGTCTTTCCTATCATCAAGCTACAGGCTGGCTACCCTCCAGCATCTGCTGCTTTTGCTTTTGCCGTGGGGCCTCTCTGGCATAAGTCCTGTGACTAGACTGAATTCTTCTACCACGACAAGCATCTGTCCTTCTTTAGCTCTATCCCCTGCCTCTGACTTAGCTGAGTCACGCTTTCTCTGTGCATACACCTCCAGTTGTCCCCATGTTCTTGTCTCTTTCCTTTCCAAACTGGTCTTGCTGATCGCTTCCAAGGCGGGAGGGGGCGGAATCAACATAATGGCATGGCCTTGCCTACCTACTACTTATTTAACTGCTGCTTCTCCTGCAGATATGGCTTCCTCATCTGGGTAGAGCTTATCTTCCTTTGACTTCCTTACCTTGCTTTTCCCCAGAACCTCCTGTGGTCTTTCTCCCTTTTCTCAACTAGTATGTTTTTATTTCTTCTATTAAATACAATCAACCAACAACAACCTCTGTTCTCTGCCATCATTTTGTCCTCACACTTACCTTTGATTTTTATCTCAAAATCTCTTCTTAAAACTTCACTGTCCATGATTCTGTCTGCCACTGGTTCTCTACCTGTTTTCTCAGACATACTTACAAACTGCCTTTGAGAAGGTTCTGGTATACCCCAAAATGCTGTCTATGGTCTACTAAAAGATCCTATTCTCTTTTTATCCATTTTTCCTTTGTACCTTATGCCCGAGTAATTTTATTCACAAACATCAGCATGGCTTCTCCTCCTGTGAAGGGCAGATGTACTCTTATAAGAGAGTTCTCTTTTTTTTTTTTTTTTTTAACCAGATGTAGAGTTTGGCCTGTGTCTCTGATATGTCATGGCTCAGCCCTTAGTTGGATCCAGCATGATCAACTTCTGCCTTTCCAAAATCATCCTTGCTCATTACTGACAATGACATTACGGTCTAAGTGCCTTTTTCACTTCTCTATATCCTTATTTCCAAGCTATGTTTAAATTTTGCACACACTTTCAAATGTCTTCACTCTCCATACACAGAAATAAGCTGTCATCCAAGTTGTCTTTCCGTCATGTCACATTTACTGAAATCTCCTATTCTCTGGCCCTGACAAAGGTAATTTCACCATCTCATACCAGTTCAGAAACCCACTGCAAGGATAATTTTCTTGCTCTGCTTCTTTGTTGAATCTCCTAGCCTATTTATTTACACTTCTGGGCAGCATCAAACATACTGAGCCTTAACTCTCATTTTGAACTCCCTGGGTTCCCTCCCTTAGTTTTACAAACATTTGAAAGCACTAGATCTCATTATTTTTCAGAGCCACTTGCTACAGTACTAAGGCAAACCTTGACAATGTCAGTCCTCAGGCATACTGAGACCCAACATAAGATCCCGATGGCTGCA
>NW_010973255.1:2323704-2355771 GCF_000737465.1 Haliaeetus leucocephalus
CCCGATGGCTGCTGTCTCGCTCCTGATGACTGTTGTCTCACTGTGTCTTGGGCTCTGTCTGATTGCTGTCTACATCTTCCTGTTGTATCCTGTCTTAAACTGGAAGCTGCCAGGGGCAAAGTTACCTTCTCTTTTCTTCAATGTTCCTACCGTACCTCGCACATGGTCCATTATCGTGGAAATAAACATACTGAAATCCCTATTTCTAATACTTCAGAAGAGCTTCTTCAACAATATTTTGGGTGGTAATGCTGTAAATAATTTTACATAGTTTCCTGCTTTGTTACATTGTGAAGATGCTTTGTTATCCTTGTTTCTTCTTGCAAGGTCTTAGGAGAAATGCTCCTGTTCTTTGGTGCATCCAAGTCTATAAGGTTCTTCCTGGAAGACCTTCTGGATACAAGCACCATCAAAATAATTGTACCAGCTGAGTCATATTAATTGTGCTTATTTTCTCTTAATCTAAACCAAATGCAACTGCTAGGTAATTCAGTTTGGCTTAACTCTCGTTTGTAGTTAATATGTCTCAGCTGACACATAGTAACTTGCTTATGTGTCTGAACTTTCTGTAGCTCCCTAATACAGCCTTTAAACGATTTGTGTGGATCTCACAAAGTGCAAGGAGAATGGAGATGATGTCAAATAATCAGATTTTCTCAGAAAGCAACAGTGTGATGATGTTTGTAGTAAGTAGGAAGCAGCACTTCACAAATTTGTTGTTGAACATCTCTTCAGTTAAGAGCGAAATAGGGAATTGGGAGGGAAGGGAGGTGGAATGAGGAAACAGAAATAACAATAATTATTATTTATTATGAATATGATGATATATTAGCAATTTAGTGCACTGGAGGGGTTCTTTTCAGGTGTGATTTTTGTCTTGCGTCTCTATCTGGAGTCTTGTGGGTTGCACCTAAGTGCATTACCAGTACATTTAAAGCACTTTTCCTCCTGCTTAGATGAAGATTGAAGCTGTACTCTGAAGTACCACATAGTACGTGCCATTGCAGGGGTAAGCAAGATCTTCCAGCAGTTTTCTGTCTTCTGGATGCGTTGTCTGTGCCTGGCATAAACTGCCTTTCCAGTAAAGATGTGTTGTGGAGGTACAATCCTAGAAACACAGTGAATCACAGCAACTTAACCCCAGTCTTGGGTTCCTGCAACCACAGAAGAGACGTCTTGGTCTTGTATTGGTTAATTGCTGAGTCTGTAGGGCTTTCTCCAGTTCTTCCACTTTGATGATTTCTGATGGGATATACTTTCATGTGGTGGTTGTGTTCTAGCCTGTTTATTTCCTGATGGATACCTTTGGACAGCTTTAGAGACAGCTACTCAGCATGCTTAACTATTTTGCTCCTATTTTTGGGCCATAGTATTGCTTTATGCTATATCACATGATATTATATTTGGGTCCTATATTGCTGCCTGCAGATGTGCAGGGACATTGGGTGCTCAGTTAAAGTTCATATCTTTTCTCCACTGCTGCTTTCCCTTCTTTCACTTTTAATGAAGTGACACAGTAGGAACATATTCGTTGCACATGCAACACATTATGAAATGTGCTGAAAACTCGACTGATGTCCAGTTTGAACAGCTGTTCAACCTTCTGACCTGACTTAGAGTTCTGTGGAGTTTCAGCCTTGGCTACCTTGAATTCAACATTTCAGCATTCTTTTATCCTAATATTTGTGGTCAGCTCACTTTCTTATGCTAAGAATTGGGGCTTAAACTCTGGAGTGGCAGACATTTAAAAAAATATAACAACAATGTACACAAACATTTTGAGAGCGAGTCCTCTGAAGTAGTTTGATTTTCTTGTCTGGAGTAGCTTGGATTTTTTTCTTCCTCATTGATCTCAAGAAACCACAGACTGATGGTCAAAAGTCATGAGAAGTGGGTTTCTTGTGCCAACCTTCTTATGAATTTGGGTGCATTTTATATTATTGCTCAATTGTAAGTAGGTTATAAAACTGAAATTTAAGGACTGTAATAGAATTTGAAAAATAAATACTTTAAAATCAGGACATAATTAACTTTAGACGTGCTGTTGTGGCTTGATTCCACTTTATTTTTGTCATCCTATAGGTTTCAACAAAAGGAAAGAGTAATGAAAAAGAAGAATTAATATTGTGAAAAAATACAACTTAAAAATTTTTATTTTTGTCTAAATAGTCATTTAGTTGTTAAACTGTTTATCTAATTTGTGGTTTTAGATAAAAACAATTACTTTTTTTTTTTACAGTAAAGAAAGCAAGACTTTTCCTTCAAAGCTTTACATTTTTTAACGAAGATTGTTCTATTTTCTGTTTTAAAATATCTGGGGAGAACAAATTTTATTTATTTTTTTTTTTAAATGAAGACGTTGTTTTCTCTGAGATTCTCTGTGGAAGAGAAGTACAAAGTAGAACTAATGATAGCTTGAAGATGAGAAATCTTCTGTGGTCATGATTATGGCGTTAACTTCTTAGCCTAATAAAACTCACATTAGTTGGTGGGATTTAAGATTGTCATATTGCCATGTTACAGTCTTTTAAGCATGAAGTTTATCTTGTTCACATTTAGACTTTCTTCAAGGTGTTTCTTATTACTGAAAAAATGAGGGTGGAATGGACGGTAGCAGCTATTGCCCTGAAAGATGAAGTGCTTACTGGTATTGAGTAGGATTTTTGCATTCAGATGTTCACTTCAGAGCTCTGTGTGCTCACTGAGGTGTTTCTGGTCATGCCCGCATGTCTAAAAAGCACCATCACCTGTCATGAGGTAGTAATTCAGTTGTGTTCTGCCAGTGATGTGCCTAGAGGAGTTGTATCCAAATTTTTTAATGATCTTTCAATCTTTCTAATCTTTTCCATGACTTTAACAAGACAGGAGTATTACAACCTTGTTGTGCTTGACAATGCTTGCAAAACAGGTGTGCTAATTTATAATATCTGGTCAGAAGGCATGAGAAGCTATCTAGCTGCCAACAGAAACAGGATACGTCGTGGCACTTACTTGAGTAAAGCCCGAGAGGCCAGCTAGGAAGACAAATACACCATTCCTTCCCATGTTTGAAAAAGTGCATGTTGAAAGTTGTGTCATCAAGTGAGCTGATTTAAAACTGAGACAATTTAAATTATGGTTGTTTCAAATCCTTATGTTAGCCTCAGACTCTTAACTGGTATAAATTATAACTCTGCTGCAATGGGAAATAGCAAGAGTGGGGTTGCTGTTCTTCAAGTGTTTACTTCTCATTAATTATTTGTACTACCATGGGGGGTTTTGTTGCCAAATTTTTTGGTGCCAAAATGGCACATGGCATGAGAGGGAAAACTGAAGCAGCAATTTAAAATAATTTATTTAAAGAGGATCATAAAAGTAAGAGTAACTATTGAGGCTGCAATTACTGTGAGCTATACATTGCTGTTAAATATTTGATAATACTAATTTTATTTTGTTTTTATTAATATTTTTTATCACTGTGAAGTCTGAAAGTTATTTTGTCTATTTGCTTTTCTTTAGTAAAACTTGAAAGATATTTGTATAAGAATTGGGTTAAAAAATGGAGGTACTCTATACTGGGATATACTCATCTAAATATAAAAGGACATAAACAGCTTGGGACTGGTTTAGAAGAAAAACAGAGGAGAGAGAATATCTCTCCTTAGAAGAAAAAGGAGACAGGCAGACACAGACTTCACTTTTTTATAAAGTGTTGGGAGAGCCATAACATGGCAGAATTTAAAGGAAAATCTTTGGTGAGATACAGCTTATGACATCAAAACCCCCCAGATCTTCTGAGAAAACCTGGAAATTGTTCCTGTGAAAGAACAAGTTCAGTTTTTAGTTTTATGTGAATAGTTTCACTATATTACCTTCTCCTTTAGAAAAGCGCTCACTGCTTTTCTTTCACATTTTACTACAGTGAGGGCAACCCCACAGAAAATGAGTGAGGAAAAGTGTTCATTTCTGTAAGATTCAAGATACAAGTGTCAGATGTAGTCAGATCTGCATTTGCAGGAGTAGCAAATAGTCACGTTTAATGATTTATTTCTGTGTACAGATGTTCTGGCAAAGGCTATAGTGTTTAAGAAGCAAGAATCATAGTAAATCCTGAATGCCTGGAGGTGATGATGGCTGCAGAGATGTATTGCAGCAATCTTTTGCAACCAGTAATAGTTTTTTTTCTGAGTTTTATTTCAGCTCTTAGGGCCAACCAGCTTGTTATGCTAACCACCTTGGACAAGACCTCCCTTTTCACACTGGTGGGAAGCTATCTTCTAGCAGTTATTTCTTACTATGCTCTTTTTGTGTTGTGAAGCAGGCTTTCTTCTTTTGCTCATTGCAAACATAAGTCTAAGTAAAGATGGCTGGTAGCAATTTGAACAGACAATGAGAATTAACGTGATTAAAAGAAAACCAATTCTACTGCTGAAATAATCTAGAAGCAGGGAAGGCGCTGATGATCAAACTGGATTCCCAGGGCAAAGTATTTCTAAGAGCACCTTCTCATCATATCTTTGAGCTTTTATCCTAGAGGTGATTTGTTTGCCTCTCAGCAGTCCATATCTGGTCTAACTCAGATGTACTGAGAACAGCACTGGGCTCCCAGTGGCCTGCCCAGCTTGCCAGCCTGCCTGTCCTGGACCTTGGAGAAACTCCACATTATACACTAGCATGTGGACCTGGGTGTTGAACTGAGGAATGGGTGCTGGTTAAATTTCTCTGGAGAAGCTCTGATGTGAGCAGTCCAGTTTTCTCCATTCTGTTGTTCCTGGGGAAATGCCTTTCACACACGGGGAAAAGAAGACCACATGCAAATCTCTGTGGCTGACCAGACTACATTGTAGTGTGGGAGCGGTTCCACCCTCCTCTGGTGCAACCTGCCAGGGCAGTTTGCCATCGCTATACCTCGCCCCACTGAGATTGCTCTATTGCAGAGGTGACATCTGAGTACAGTGCGTGTACTTTGTGCACTGTGAAGGGTGGAAGGAAGATAAACTCTTCGATGCTCCTGATCTTTTAATGAAGAATCAAACAGGACTCTCAAGACTTCTGTTTCTTGTTAATTTTGTGAACGTGGAGTGGCAGTCTTTGGTGGAAGAAGCAGCAAGTGTCCCAGCTACTTCTTTCTTCATCCTCACAATCATCAGCATAATGATCTTGCTTTACTTTTCAAAATCTGTTCTCTTGATATTTCTCTGGAAGTGTGAACGCTGGCCTTTTGTATAGTGCTGTTGATGTAAAGAACGTTGCCTGAGTGGAAGAAAGGAGAAGAGGATTCACATCTAACCTTCAGAGAGTGCAAATAGTAGCAATTTTTCGTGGCCTTTTGTTCTCAAATGCAGGAGCCAAATGTGTGCTCCTGTTATCCTGATGTATTACATTGCAGTTGTGGCAGTTGTAATGGGACTGAATTTCCTTGTTACATCTCTCGTCAGGGTGGCAGCTTGGGAAATATTGCTCAGGTAACTTTGTTTTTTTTGACATAGGAGAAAACTCCTTCCACAGTGCTCTGGAGAGCAACTGTAAACGTAGGAAGGACTTGTCGGTTCCTGCTCTAGCCTTGGCTTTGCTGCCTTAAATCAAATTATCACTGTCCATGGGATGCCTCTGGCAATGTGTGGGTGGGGGCTGAGCCCCTCCGGGCAGCCTGGCAGCACTGTGGGGCTGCAGGGAGGCCATTCTCTGCCTGGGGGACTCCTGCTTCCAAGGTGGGTTTTCATCCCAATGGCCACTGGAGGGGAAATACTAAAACTTCTCCAAAAGGAAAATGCCACTGTGCTGTGCTGGGCAAATGGCCCCTAAAGTCAGTTTGTTCTTGAAATGGTGTGGAGCAGAGCTGGAAGCCGGGGTGTGCCAGGCAGCCTCCCCATGTCAGCTCTATCTGGCAGAAATTTTTTTTATTAGTCTTATTTTAGGAAATGTGGTTAATTTTGATGACAATACCTTTTCTTTTTCTTTTTTTCCTCTGAACTCATCCAGCAAATTCACAAAATGTTTTGCAGTGGCTTATTGCTGTGATTAATTTTTTCAATTTTTACTTTCCCTTGGATGCATAAAACCTTCTGCACTGCCTTGACAGCAAATGTTTGTCAGAACTGCCTTCCAGTGAGGATGTCTCAGGTTCCTGTCACTGCGATGATCCACGTTTATGGTTATTGCAGCAGTTTTGTGCCTTTGTGCTGAGGGGAAACATCCTCCTCGTTCTCTCTTTAGGTGCTGGGTGTTGCAGTGTTCCCTCAACACTGTGTTTGCTGAAAGGCTGATCTAAAAAAATAGAGGAGGGAATGATGCTCCCTTCCCCCTCATCTGTATCTTTTTGCAAGGGACTTACTTCAAGAGAAACCCCTTAGATTGTTGTCTCAGGAAGGGCTACAGGCTTTCGGGCTTTTTTTCCTGCCTCCTCTCTGTGTTTCATCTTCTGGACTAGCAAAGAACTGTGCATCTTTGGAAGAGAGCAGAACACCAGGGAAGTGCTTCTTTAGACCTGGAGCGTTTCCTTACCCTTAACAGCACTAACTCTTCATCCATTTCTGCAGCCAGCTTAACTTTGCCTGCTTTTATTGCCTGCCACAGCAAAAGAGCCAGCTAGGAGGCAGCAGTAATTGAAGTATTGCACTTAATGTTTCTGCAAACTCTTTCTTGGCCTTCAAACATAACAGCATTAGGAATCAGATCAATGCTATAAGGAATCTGCATGCAAACTCACATTTGGGGCAGACACACTTCACTAAGCATGCCATTTTGATTTCTTGTTTTTGTCTGTGAGGCCCCAGACGCAGCTGGAGCATCTCTCTTCTGTTGAACCTCTTCTTTCTTTCCAGCCCCTCTCCTCCCAAAGGCGGTGAGCGTGGGCTCCTGCAACTGCTTGCTCAGAGCTGTCAACGCCTGTAACCTGCTGCTCTTGGGCTTCCTGGCTGGACTGACAGGACCTGGCCGTGATCCAAGCAGGGCGATGTCTCCAGTCCCTTTCTGTCTCCAGGATGGGAGCAATGAACCTTGTTCCAGTTTTTCCTGGCCCTCTCACAAATGGAGTCAGAAGTTGTCTTTTTTAATTGCTTGCAGGTGAGGGGATTGAATAATTTCAAATGCAATTGAAAATAAGTTTATAACCAAGGGTATTATAATGTGACAAATGCTGTTTCCTGCTGCTAGGCCTGTGATAAGAACACTTTTGGCTTTTCAAAGGGTAATTTTTATTTAACAAGCTTAAATTTATCCATCGTGGCCAAAGCTGAAGGTATATGCTGACAATTATGAGTTATGATTATACTTCAATGGACTGGTTGTTTCCAATGCTAATGGTGAATCTGTAGTTTCATCTGCAGTTGGAAACACAGTCACGGGGACCAAGGTGGGTGGGACACGACTTAACCAGGGTGGGATGGTCCATGAACTTTCATGAAAAGTGCCTTTATATCTGTTTGTCATTGCCCCGTGGCAAAGCACCAGCTTAATATCCAACTTTCCTGGTGACCCAGTAAATGAGAGAAAATCTGCAGATCAAGAAACTCCTTGTACAAGTAAGATAGTCAATGTAGATAGCTGATTAACCAGTTAAGTAACTGTCTAGATCTGATTAATTATTAGTTAATGGTAAGGTTCTGGCAGATTAAATGGATCTCTAGTAACCCAAAGGACAATTATGAGCTTACAATCACTGTGATTATTTTTCCCCTGCATTGTTCCAAGAACCCCAGTTAGAGGTAATGTAATAATTTAGGACTATTATGTAAGGCTGTCCCCTTGCCACAGGACAGTGCTTCAAGCGCTGCTATAATTTGAGGCAATGCTATTCCTAATGCCTGGTAAGTGAGGTATGTGATTAAGTAATCATTGATTTTTTGGGGGGAAATTTTTGTAGCACTGTCACTAGTTTCATATTGCCTGTCAATTCATTGCTCGTTGAAGTGCAGGTTGTTGCAGGCAGCCAAATAAACAGAAAGCAAGCAGAGAGGTTAAAGTTGGTGACCAGTGTGAGAAATGTAAACAGAAGGAAGGCAAAAAGCTTATTTTCCAGGTTGTCTTACACCCTGACTTTGTGCTTGGTAAAGTAGAATTTTATTTTTTTTTAATTTTTTTTCCAGTTGTCTGTGTCAGTGCCATCTGAACAGGAACTGAGCAACGCACATTTTGGGTGCTTCTGCAACACAAATAGTTTGAGTCATGTTACATATCTCAAATATTTTGCTCAGAAGCAGGAAGGCATATGCCCACTCTGGATGTCATCTGAGGGATGCCTGGAAGGCATGTCTGGCAGGCTTATACCAATATCATTGCAGATCAGCATCCTCACTGTAGCTTGTAACTGGTAGGAGCATCAGGCCTTGTGGATTTTGACTTCCACAAGAGGAATATTACTAATGAATTAAGATTGCTTTCTGCAATTAGAATCATTGGAACCTCAGAGGTTTTTTCCCCTTTTCCCCACACTTAACATTGCCTTTGATCTTTAACAGAGACATTTCTATTTATTTCAGAAGAGATGATGCAGTCAAATGGAAACGATTGCAAGATACTTCTGATAAGTCACTTGCTGTGTTTCCACATTTGTTGCATCAGCTATTGCTTATGTGCCTACTTGTTTGTTACTCTTCTTGAAAGAGCCGGAGTGATGTGGGGCTAATAAAGCTATGCAAACTGATATTTATAGTTTAGTTGTTGAATCGAAATAAAAAAACCTCAAAAACTTGAATTAGAAATCTTTTAGCTGAAACCACTTTTGACATATTTTATTCAATTCAGACTGAAATTAAATGAGTTGTTTCAGGCACCCCTAAGAAAAGCCAAAGAAATATAGGTATGGTTTACAAACTGATAATGTAAATCCATCCCCTTTGCTTTTAACCAGTATATCATTATGTTTTATCCTCCAGGAAGTGAGAGTTTCAAGTTTGTTTTCTCCTTTAAAAAGCCATTTGAAGTGGGAGAGGTTTCACTGTGCCTTGTTTTATTTCTCTCTTTGGTTTGTTCCACTTTGCCATTTCAGTGGATTGAACATCCATCGCAGCAGACTGCAATGGTGGTGCACATTTTCCACGTGGGTACCTTAATCTGTAGGCTGGAGGGTTTCCCTCTCCAGATCTTACCTCATTGCAAATGGAGAGGCTTAGGAAGAGGGCTGGAGTCCCACATCCTCACCTTGGTGCTTAGGACACACATTTGGGGGTGAGACCCCTCTTCAAATTCCATGTCCACCGAAATGAGGACAAGGATACACACATGACTGTCTCTAGTCTGTAATACAGTGCCCTGACTGGTATGAAATGAGGTGGTTTGGGCCAAGTCTTCTCCTGCCGCAGCTGTTCCAGTTAGGAATCGGGACACCCTCCTGGTGGTATGAACCCAAGTGTTTCCTACTAACCTCTCGCTGGCTTGCCAAGCTCCTGAGCTCAAGTGTAGTTTTTGTGAGATGAGAAGCTCTTCTGCCAGCAAAACCACCAGCCCTGGGCATGCTCCTGGTCTGCCATGATGTGACCATCTACCATCACACAGAGGGCACGCGAGGGGCACAGCTCAGCCAGGGATGCTAACTGCAGTATCTGGGATGGGAAAACTGGAGGGTGGAGGGGTTATAGATCCCAGTGACAGCCCCTGCAGATTCATGCTGGACCATCCAGTAAGGTGGGTATAGACTAGCTCTACTTGAGTGGCCATATTTATCCAGCTGCTTCTCTTAATTTGCCTGTCTGTTTAGAAAGGATAGATGGTTTTCCCAAAATGCACCTTCAGAAAATTGAAAGAAAACATTTATTTTACTGTAGTACAGTGATAAACAGGTTATGCCCTTCTGAAATGTTGGTTTTGCAACAGTTGAGTACACTTGAGCGGACATAAAAATCCTAATGCTATTTCACAGTGTAACTAATCTTAATCAGGTTGGGTTTACTTAGGAGAAATAAACTCAGGTTATGTGGATGAGAGTTATTTTTGCAGTGAATATGTGATTTTTTTTTTTTTAATATACCTTTCTTTACACAGGGAATAATAAATTATACTCTTAACTAGAATGAAACAGAAGTCAGTGCTGCTTTTGAATGTTGGACGCTGGCTCAAAAATTGCTTATCCAGTGTCTGGAAACTAAACAAAAGTTTGAGTTCAAGTCACTGAGAAGGTTCTGCTGAAATCCATTTCAACTCCTTTGGCACAAAGCATACAGGCGGAAACATTTCCTTGCCAGTTAACTAAGACTTCTCTTGCTCCTGGTACCATGGCTGATTCAAATCTGTACAGTTTGTATAATTACACCCCACCCTCCCCAAACCCAAAGCACACATGAAATGAAGAAATGACAGGCAAAAGGCCACATGTCACAATAATTATTGTAATTTGGTCTGTTATTCCCTTGCTTTCTGGCTCAGTATTTGAGGCTCGATGTTAATTTGCTTGTATAACTAAAGGTGTTTCCTCTGCTTGTTTATACTAACTATAATTTCTAAACATCCTTAAAATTATTTGCTACAACATCTCTCCTCATCATGATATTACTTCAATTTGAGCCGCTTATAGAAAGTGTTTCTTTCTATTTTTGAAGAGAAACAGTTGGGAGCCAGAAAAATATGTATTTGTTTGCCTTTCTATTTTTGGTTTGAAATTGCTGGAAGCCAGTAGGTGGGTTTTTATTTTCTGTTTTAAGAATTTATTTTCAAACTAAAATAAATATTATGTATAAGGATTGGCACATATCTTAAATTACTGGTTTTAGTAACAGGAAAAAGTTCTTGTTAGAAATTCTTCTGAAGTGTGGCTCTATTTCTGGAAATCCTTTCTTGCTCACTTCAACAATCTTGTATCCTCTCCCATTTCACTGAATGATTCTTTCATACGCAGAGGGGTGAGCTTTATAGGAACTTTGCTGGCACTAAAAAGTTGGTATGTTTTCTTTTATCTTGTACACTGCATTGAATCCTTCATCATCCAACCAAAGGAAAATCATGTAGGGAGTTGGCTATTTGTTGTGTATACCAAATGAAATCACCTGAACTGTGACCTAAATGGATAACTGCTAACTTTGTGTATCTTTGGAAAATAAACCCTAGCACCTGCTGTTGGACTGCACAGATTTTGCTCTCTGAAAGGAAAAACTGCAATTCATTATAGAATGGGTGGTCCAGTATGAAATCCCATCCTGCTTGGGAGAGTGGGCAGATTAGTGAACTAGAATTCCCAGAAAACACTGGGAGTAGCTCAGCCGAACTTAAATCAAAATCTTATAGATTTCTTTCGAACTAACAACCAAAACAAACAAAAACCGCTGCCCCCCCCAGTTTTACTTATTTATTCTCTTTTCATTTGCTAGCCCTGCCCCCCCCAACTCTAAACCAACCAACCAAAAAGCAACCCCCCCCCAACCACATCCATAAGTTTTATTCTGTTTATTTCATAGAAAAGCTTGGATAGCTTTGAAATAGTGTTCCTTAGCACTGGATGATTTATAAGTCAGTAAAATCAGGTTGCTTAACACAGCATTATTTTTGGAAAAGGTCTTTTTTTGAGGGGGTGGCTGGAGTGGGAAGGGTAAAGTTGGCAGGTCAAAGTGTATAAAACATATTTTTTTTTTTTTTTTTTACTCTACTATCAAGACCTGTTATATGAAAACATAATACAGAACTTAAGTAAACAAAACTTTCTCTTTTTACAGCCTTCCCACTAAGCTTTGAAACCATTCATGGAAGCTGACAGCAATGCTTTCGTAAGTATAACTGATGTTATGCCAGAGTTACTCGTCAGCTGAAGAGGTCGTATGTTGGGGTTGTGCCCTTGTAATCACAGAAGACTGTGGACAACATCAATATCTAAACAAAATGCTGCTTATGGGCCAGCTGAGTGGCGAGGTTGCCATAGGTTGCCCCAGTTCTGCTCCAAGGGTGAAATGAAGTCTATTATATGGGCCTGATGCCACTTCCAAGTCCTATGCCTCAAAGAATGAGAAAGCAGTAACTTAGGACACATGAGCTTAGCAAAGGATTTTCTTAGCCACCCATCTGTCTAACTCTTGATAAGCTTAAGGAAAAATACCTCTCTGTAGAAGATGAACTATTGATCATAGCTGTCTTTGGTGTTTTCTAAGGCTCTTGCATTGTGAGTTGAACTTCATGAGGCATGAAGTCTGATCTTCAGTATTAGCCCAATGCCCCTGCTTTTGCTTGTAGAACAATCTTTTTCTTTCCCTTGAAATAGGCTCACACACCTCTTTCGCCACAATTTTTTTCTCCTGGGGAGTTTGCAGGCTGCATGCCCCTCAGTCTCAAGGCAGAAGGATCCCCTGGGGCGATCCCCAACTGCCCTGGCAGCTCCCCAAGGGGATGCTGCCCACCTGAGTTTGTTCCTAGCAATGACTGCTCAAGGCCATGCATTTGGAAGGGAAGCTGGAAACATGTAGCCTCCATAATATATATTTGCAAATCCTTGCTGTCAGGCAAAGACAAGGTAAGGGGAGACACAAGGGTGTAGGCCTGAGGAAGCTCTAGCAGCTTCTAATGAGCATGATCAGCTGCCCTTGACCCAGGGTGCCTGGAGCATTTGATGCAGCTCCCTCTGGTTAGGGAAGGTCAAGCACCCTTTAACTGATGCTTGGAAGGGACCTAAGAGCCAGGCCCAGAGCACAGCCCACAGACGCAGCAGTTTGTGCAGCAGGGTGTGAAGGAGGAGTGAAGTAAGGGGGCTTTGGCTGAAATAGTGCTGCTGTAACAGTCTTAGGCATGGTGGTAACAGAGCAGTTTCCCCAGTAGATGTGGGAGCAGCTGTCCCTGCTAGGGCAGAGCCTTCGGCACAGGCTGAGCTTCAGATGGCGGATGCAGCCATCCAAGTCCCCGTTGCAGGAAGGTCCTGGGACCTCTCCCAGAGGCCAGGAGAGATGGCCCTCTGCGCTGCAGGAGGTGTGCCCTCTTGGAGGACCTGTGCTGCCAACTGGAGGAGATATGGGAGGAAGTAAGCAGGCTGCGCAGCATCAGGGAAGATGAAAGGGACATAGATAGGGTCTTCTCTGAGACACAACAGCTTGAAAAGCCTCAGTCCCCACCTGCAATGGAGAGGCAGGCACTGCTTACCCCCACTATCAAAGTGAGCAAAACCTCTGGAGAAGAGGAAGGATGGATGACTTCTAGTACCAAGAGGAAGGCTCCTGCCCAACCTAAGAACTTGCAGCTGCAAAATAGGTTGACTGTCCTCAAAACTGAAAAGGAGCCAGATGTGCCTGCTAGCAAAGGACCCAGTTCACCTAGCTGTAAACCATGTAAAGCTACCAGGAAGAAATGGTGAATCATTGCAATGGGTGAGTCCCTGCTCTGGGGGGACAGAGGCACCCATCTGTAGACCCAACCAACCATCTGCAGAGGTTTGCTGCCTAGCAGGGGCCAGTATCTAGGATGTTGTGGAGGGACTGCCAAAGCTTGTCCGGCCTTCTGACTTCTATCTCCTACTGTTACTCCACGTGAGCACAAATAATACTGCCAGGGGAAACCAGTATATGCTGGGGGCTGCCGAGCTGGAAAGCAGCTTTGAGGAAAAGGACCTGGGAGTCTTGGTGGATATCAAGTTGAACATGAGCCAGCAGCATGCCCTTGCTGCAAAGAAGGCAAATGGTATCCTTGGCTGCATTAGACAAAATATGGCCAGCAGGTCAAGGAAGGGGATCCTTCCCCTTTATTCAGTGCTGGTGAAGCCACACCTGGAGCATTGTGTCCAGTTCTGGGCTGCCCAGTACAAGAGAGACATGAACATACTGGAGAGAATCCAATGAAGGGCCACAAGGATGATTAAGGGACTGGAGCATCTAATATATGAGGAATGGCTGAGTGAGCTGGGACTGTTTTGCTTGGAGAACAGGCTCGCAGGGATCTTACTAATGCATGTAAATACCTGAAGGGAGGATGCAAAGATGATGGAGCCATGCTCTTTTCAGTGGTGCCCAGTGACAGGACCAGAGGCAATGGGCACAAACTGAAACACAGGACGAACACTCTGAACACTCAGAAACACTCTGAACATCAGGAAACACTTTTTTATTGTGAGGGTGACCAAGCACTGGCACAGGCTGCCCAGAGAGGCTGTGAAGTCTCCATCGTTGGAGATATTCAAGAGCTGTCTGGACATGGTGCTAGAAAACCAGCTGTAGGTGTCCTTCCTTGAGTTTGGGGGTTGAACTGGATGACTTCCAGAAGTCCCTTCCAAGCTCAACCATACTGTGATTCTCTGGAAAAATAGGATCTCTAAACTGACAGAGGTCTCTTGCTGAAGTTGTCACTTCTCTTGTACGTTTTTGCTCATTGGTGGAGCATGCCTGGCACAGAAGCGGCTGTGAACAGTGCTCAGTTGTACGGCTCCCTTTGCAAGTGGCTCCTGGGTTTATTTGCCACATGGAGGAGTAATGCATAGCAAGCTTGAAGCCTGCATTGTCCTGCAGGATCCCTATCCCATCCTGTTCAGACCTCAGGTCTCAGTAAACCGATGAGTAAACCAAAACCTACCCTGTGTTCTCAGCCTTGCACAAAAATGACAACCCTCCTAAAGTTGCAAATAACTGTAACATTTTGCATTTATTTCAGAGTTTACTGAGGATTATTGCTCTCAGATTTTCCCTGATAACAACAAGAGCTAGAAATAGATCTGATTTTTTTTGGTTTGTTTTTCAGTTGAACCTGTGGTAATGAAATAAATCATTCGCCATCAGGAAATAGAGCTTTATAGAGAAACATCCACCATTGTCAGAAACATAGTAAAATCATGACCATTCCAGACTGTTCTAGTGACCATGTCTGATAGTTACAGTACATTCCCACCTGAAACTGCTGTTACACCCCTGGTCAGTACCATTGGTTTTACTGGTAGTAACTCTGCCTTCTGCAGTTTTCGCTTCGTTCTGCACTGGTGTTAATGTCTCCTATTAGGAGTGAAACTTAATCAATTTTCACCCAGGCTCACTGAAATGAGATTGTTGACTCTCATAAGCCAGTTTTCAAAAGAGGAAACTTTAATTTATTTCTTGAGGAAAGGTTTGCCACTGGAGACTTGCGAATATGTTGTAATCTTGTGGAAAACTGAATCCAAATCCTGCTCGTGAGGCATTTTATGAATTTTTGTGGTAGATTCATTTAAATACAGGTTTTCTATTGGTTTTAGACTAAAACAGTTTTACTGAAAACTGTTTGTTTATTTCATAAAGTATCTGTCTGACTCCAAATACTGGTGCTTTGGAGAAAGAGGTTGCTTTTGTGTATTCATATATCAACAAAATTTGGGAAGACAATTTTGTGAATAACTCTAGATTTCATTGCTGCCGTCTGGGATTAGAGGTTTCTCCTGCACAGAGCAAACCAGATATTTTTTATAAGATGATGCTGGGCTTCTAAACAGCACTAAAAACATTTAAAAGTTGATGAATTCCAAGTTTAGGATTAATTTGTTAAAAATTTACTTCAGCTTTCAGGAATACTGGGAAAGAAAACCAGAAATGCATCTTAATTCATAAAATCTCACTCAGCAATGATTTTGTTACAGATTAATCACTGATTTTTTTTCCAGGCAAACTAAACGTAGTGCTGACTGGAGAAACAGTCCTTCCTTTCCCCATTAATTTCCAAACTCCTCTCACAAAATATGAAGAGATGGGGCTTTATCACCCCTGTCAACTTGCAGCAGGATACCATCATTGCTGCTGAATAATAAATGTACATTTGTAAATTCTTTTTGCTACCCCGAGCTCTTACTAGGTAATCAGTTTTTTCCTAAGTCTGTATATAAAGTGGGCTCTAATGGATGATTTACGTAATATGGATATTAACCCTTTCTTGACAGAAAAGCCATAGACCATGTTATTTTGCTTTAGATCTTCAGTAAGGTTAGTGGAAAGATCTACTCTTCCTCTGTTGTTTACAGAGAGCCACATCCTGTCTCAGTATTGCTTGTCTTGTTGTAGAACTTTATGTTGGTTAAAGATGAAATGACCCCACTGTAGTATCATGGCAAAGATGTGATGTTGCCCCACGACATAGTTTTTGTGCAAGGAGAGCTGATTGATACTTGTTTTTCTTAATACCACTTTGGGTAGCTCTAAAGGAAAGTAATTAGTGTGACTGAGTGACCCATTGATACACTGAGGCCATATATTATTTCCACATGTCCTAAATAGGGCATTACTTTCCTTGGAATGAAGACACGAAGGGTGGCCTGTATAGGATGGGGAAATAGTGGAGCCTCCAATAGAGCCAATGTGTTTTCTCATTGCTTTTCTTTGTCTGTTGTCATGGAGAATAGTCTGAGAGAGAGGCAGGCAGTGGTGGAATTAGAAAAAAAAAAAAGGGAAAAAAGAAAAAAAAGAATATGTGATGATTAAGCAGGAGTCTGGGATTATTCATTCCTGGTAAAGCCTCCCACAAGCGTATTGTTCAGGTCATCTCAAATCAGCACCAGATAAGCACACGACTGTGATATGCAGTTCTGCACTCTGATACATGCTGCAAAGATCACTGGTTAGAGAAAGTTCTAGCTCTCGTAAATAGTGGTGGCAGTGGTCTCTTCTCTTGCTGTTTCCAGATGGTGTAGCTTTACTCACCTTTAATTCGCCTGTGAGAAGAGCCATCAAATCCTTCAAGAATAATATGAAATGGGATTTTGTTTTCCTGAAAAGCCAGCTGGCTAGGCAGAGGGGCTGCATTAGGGATGTTCATAGCGTAGCTCTGCAGTGGATCAGGTAGCTACCAGCTTTGCATAGCAACGTTGTGGCTGAGCACATTAAATCATACGTCACCTTATCCAGCATTTGTCATCCAGAGGCTTCAAAACCTTCCTAAAAATAGAAAAAAGTGAATGCTTTTGTTCCCATGTTAGAGATGGAAAAGTTGAGGCAAAGAGAAGGCAAGTGCTTTGTCCACAATCGTACAACTAACCAGCCTGTGTGGGGAGAATTTATTTACTCCAAAAGCCAGACCTTACATTTCTAATGACCTCTTTTTTGGTCCTTGGCCTTCTGTTTTAGTTTCATTTTCTATGCGTTTATGTGGGATAAAATATATAGACTGCAAGTGAGTAAGTATAATTCAATTGTGTTATTTCTGCAGTGACTAAAACTCTCATATATGGCATGGCAAACTTCTGGCATATTTAGGTTTTACCATTTGAATAATCTGCCAGGTTTGTGTGATTTTTTTTTTTTTTTAATTTTATTTTTTTTTTTAAGAAATATTATGAAACTCTTACCCAGAGGGGGATACGTTCTCTGCACTAAATAAAGAGGAGTGGAAAATCCAATTTTTTTCTTTTTCAGGATTTCTTAGAATAAGCTAAAGGACTCTCAGACACCTGGCATGTATTTTTAATCTCCCCACGTTTGTAAATATCCTTCATGGAATGTAAAGAAGCATTAAAATATTGGAGTTCTAACTTCTATTTTTTTAACTTCTGAACACAGAATACAATTCAGGCAAACACGTAGCAAAGTAGAAGCTGCCTGTGGGTGTGAAACAGGAAGCACTAGTAGATAGACACATTAATAGAGTTAGGTTTGCTCTTGCTCAACTAGATATACATCAATTTTAATTAACACATTTTATGCTTCAGTTACTAATGTCCCTTCAGCAGTGAGTGGGTTATGTTTCCATCCTGCATATACCACCAGCATCACCACCACGTCCTTCTCTAGCTTCCCCCTCCCCTTTCTACACAAATGTTGCAACACAATCTGAAATTTCCTCTTTTCTTTCCTTCCTGCATTTCTTACAGGTTCCTTTGCGTCAGAAGACAAAAAAGAAAAGTCAAGGTAATGAGAGATTCTTTTTTCTTTTCTCTTCTGGGTTCCTCTTTTGTTATTTTCTTAGTATGTCTTATTCTTGGGAGGCTGAGGATTTTATACTGCTACTCAGCTGGAGGAAGGCTGCTTTTTAACTCCACTGATTCTTGCACCGATTCTGAGAAAAATGACAACGGGCTGCTCCTTTGGACTAAATCCTTGTGGTATGTTAATTGAATCAAAGCTGGAAATCAGCAAGGTAGAATCAGCTGCCTGCACATACACAAACACCAGCGGTTTTCAAGTACTTGGCGTAATAGTTTTCTCTAGCTGACTTAAATAGATGTATTCTTTTCAGTGCAGCTGTGTGAAGGGAAATATATGCATGCCTCTCTTAAAAGGATCAAAGGATATGTTTTTAATTTACAAAAACATATGTATGGTTATCTTAGCATTAATTAGTGTCTGCATTACCTATAGCTTACTGTTTTGTTTCTGCATATCAGAATGCCTTTCAAATGAATGTGTGTTACTATCACAGCCGTTATAAAACTGACCGACTTCTAAGTATATTTTAAGATATGCTTGGGTGACTTGCTGAGATTGCTAAGTAAGGTTGATGTCTTTTAATTGGCAGCAACATCTTTTCTGGTAATGCACTTTTAAACAAGCAGAATGCTGTATTTTTAATGGCACAGGGTTCTTTATAATGAGTCGACGGAGGATATCGTGTAAAGAGCTGGGGCAAGCCGATTGCCAAGGATGGCTCTACAAAAAGAAGGAAAAAGGAGCTTTCATTGGCAACAAATGGAAAAAGTTCTGGTGTGTGCTGAAGGAGTCATCGCTGTATTGGTACAGCAGTCAGCTGGTGAGTACAGCGTCTATGCAGCTCTGGGTGTCAGGCAAACAGTATCAGCTGGGACTGAGAGAAGGGGAGCTGGGGGCACAATTTAAATGTGCCCTGGAGACATACAAGTGACTGGGTTTGTTTCCCAGCCCTAATGTTTCTTGTAATCTGGGAAGTGCCTATGTGAATGGGAAACATGCAGAAAACTATGTATTTTCTAGTTCAGTAACTACTTGTGAAATGTTAACTTGCTGTCTGTTCTGCCCTTTAAAGAGCTGCTCTTCACAGATGCTGGTGGCATTTGAATTTGGGAAAGGTTTTCCTGGGTTGGGCGGTTTGCAGACACTTGCTATCAAGACCAAAACCAGGAATGCTTCTTCACTTCCAATTAGTTTAATTTTCTGAAGTCTCTCTCCTGCTTCCCTCTCCATCCCCTTCCACACTGAGATTAATCTGTTTATTTGTTTGCTTTTTTGTTTGCCCCCCCCCCCCAGTTTGCACTAGTAGGTTTGCAGGTGTGAGCACTGTGAGTTGGTGATGTTTTTACTCCTGGTCTTGCTGATGTCTCATCCAGAGCATTGTAATTAAAGGTTCTCACGTTCTGCTGATTTTTAACTTCCTGCTCTGATGAGTTGGTGCTAACAGACAAATCTGCAGAAGAACACAGTGTTTTGGATTCAAGGTCCAGCTTTCTGTTCTGAGGATGCGCTTTCCTCAGGACAACCAGTACAGATAGTGTTTCTCTTGCAGCCGATCCAGCCCAAACAGCGTGAGTGGGAAATAGTCTGAGACAAACAACAGCAGGCCCTGAATTCCTGTCATCAACTGAAGAACTAGGCATTAAAAACTGAAAAAGTGGGGTGGGGGGAGAAGACACAGTGAGAAACCCAGAGTAACCCTTTTAATGAAAGGTTACGGCTGCGTGTAAAGAAGCAGTGAGTCCTAGGGAACAGCTAGCTTTACTCCAGGCCGTTTGCTACAGCTCAGCTTGATTGGGCAGAGAGGGTGTCTTGCCTGTCCTAGGAACATTCGGACATAATTATTCCCTTCACTTTGCTCTCGCACTGCTGCCTCTAAGAAAGCTGCTATCACATTCAAGTGATGGACTGACAGAACCCGGAATTGGGGCGTGCAGAGTATTAGGGGATGCTAGCAACAATATAGGCTGAAACTCAAGCAGCTTCAGTGTGCAATTGTGGCCCGGCATCAGGTTTCCTAAATCGCATGGGCTGCTCTGGAAATCAGCATGTCCCAGGCCCAGACAAGAATGAAAGAGTAAAGAAACCCTTATTAACTTTTGGTAATTCTTATAACATTCTAAGAAATTAAATGCAATCTGGATTGTTTGCACTTGTTTATTTCTATTGTAGTAATCCCCATTAAAAGTCTTGCTAACTGTTTCAAGGTACAAATAAAATAGTTTAAACCATTAAAAAAAAAAATCCCCAAACCCTAAACTTTACTTATGGAAAGAGTATTTCACATTCTCCCTTCAGTTGTGAGTACAGTGCTCAGGTTTTTTTTAACAGAATAAAAACTTTGACTGACCTTTAAAGATGGTATTAGCTATTCTTTTTGGGCGGAAAAGTGACAACTCTGCGGGTCTTGGGCTGTTGTTTTTTGTGGTGTTGTAGTAGTCTGAGTTAGCTTCCTTTCAAGACAGTCAAATTACATGCATGAGAGAAAGAGAAAAGAGAAAGAAAAGAAATAGGAAAAGTAGAAGAAAAGAAAAAGAAGCTTTGTTCTCCCAATGCTTACAATATCTCTGCTGGAAAGGTATGGCCTGGCAATATACTCATCAGCATCATATACTCATACACTGCAAACCCTTATTAGTATTGGCTGTTCTAAATCACTGCTTGCAGTTGTACTTCTGGCCATAGTGTTAAGAAAGGTGAGCTGGCTGGCTGATGTGCCTTTTAGACAGGGGAAGTGTCAGAAAGGAATTAGTCTGAGGAGTAATCAAGCTGGAAGGAAAGAAAACAAGGCAAGACTAGGCAAAGTTTGCCTTCCAGGTGGTGGGGAGAGGTGCAAAGTCCTCTGTTTTCTTTAGTTTTTGTGGCCTGGCTAAATTGCACTCTCGGGATCCAGAGAAGCCATGGTCATTCTGATCCCAGTGCTCCTAGACAGCATTCGTCCTTTGGGTGAACTCACCCTTTTAGTCCATGCCTGCTTTCTGGCTGTCACTGACTGCCCCAGAATGAACAAGGCTGAAGAACGGGTGGCAGTCTTATTCCAATTTATTTCATATACTCTAAAGAGCTCATAAGGCTTCAAAATACTGTTGGCTTATGTCAGCCCTGACTTCTCACCTATCGCAGTTCCTCTTGTAAACATGCTAGCTGGTAGCACCTTTTTGCTTTCAACTTGTGCTGACACTTGCACACTGTTTTACGTTAAAACCCGAGGTTTCTTTGGGCAACTTAAAGTGCAGCCTCTGCATAACTGTAGATTCAGGCAATGTTTGCAGAGTGGCAGTAACTATTGGGCATGGGAAGGAGAGGAGGTGTCCTTTGCTAAGATCTGCTTACTTAAATTGATGAGACCAGAGCCATGCTCAGAGTCATATCTGGGATGAATAAGACCCCTTGTATTTTCACAGATATTTTCACCTCTAGATTGATGAAGCAGAAGTAGCAGTGACATTCACTTGCTTGCTTGATATTTCTTTTTACTAACTGGCCTGGCTTTAATACTGCCTGCTCTTCCACTGCCTTCAGTGGAGTTAATCCTTGGTCCCAATGGGGCATCCATGATGACAATCTTAAGTTCATAGTTGTGTTGAAACAGGAGGATTCCTATTCCTCATGTGCCTGAGGCTTCACATGAAGGGCCCTCTTATAGGGACTGAAGTGAAAGCTGGTGGTGGAGGAGCAGGGCTGGTGTTGAAGGAACTGGGATACACTGGCTGCCTGTAGCTCTGCCTGACCAGTTTTGTTCTTGTGAGAAACGAGTGTGTTTTTTTCCCGACTGTGTGGAAGCCTCAGTCAACCAGACACTGGCAACTGTAGCATAGCAACAGGGTGCTGGACCTTTTTTTCTAGTGGAGATGGAGAAAATAGGGAGTGGGTGGAATTTGTACAGGAACGTGCTTTGCCCTGGGTTTGGGTAGGTAGCCTCAGCTCACATCATGTTCTTGGTGAAGTCTGTCTTCAGGCCCCTCCGAAGCTCTGGATGTTTCTGTCGGTCTGATTTAATTTGACTTCAAGCCACTCTGGTTCTGGGTCTTTCACATGAGGCAGATTGGGGGAGGCGGTATAGGACACTTGTGGTGACATTTGCAGATGGTACTTCTTTCAATTTAACATAAATTCATTGTGAAAGCCATAGCCTAAAAGAGAAAAGAATAATAAAATGCTGAGGAGGGTCAGTAATAGCAGATCAGACACCCCAAGAGTCAAGCTTTTCTTTCGCTGAAAGCAAACCAGAGCACACAGCCAAATCCAAATTAGCTTTTGACCGGCTAGCTGAGGTACTGCGAGTGGTGAAGTTAAGGCCCCGGTGGTCTCGGCAGGATTGAGTAGAGTGCCCTGAAACCTCTCCCTGCATATGCTTGCTCTTTCTATAAAACATGGATACGACACGAGACAGGTAAACTTTTGTTTGCAGCATGGATGTGCCCTCAGTCTGGGGAGGGGAAGCTGTTTGGACTAGGAAGAAACACGCAAGGGTTGGTTTTGCAATGGAAACACAGAAAATGTCAGAAAATAGTTCTGAGCAGTCAGACTTTCTGGGTGCATTCAGGAACACAAGGCTCCCTGGAGAACTGCTCTTCATTAACATTTGGTTCCCTCTTTCAAGTACCGCTCTCTGTAGGCAGCTGCCTTGAAGACAAGTGTTTAAAGAGGACAGCGTGCGATCCTGCCTTCCCCTTTAGCAGTTCTAGTTCTCATACCGAAACCCTGGAGGGAATCGGCACTCCTGCATAGGAAGAGGGGTGGCAGGGGAAGATTGTCATGTGTAATCCCAGGCTTCTGGCTTTTTGCGCTTGTTGTGACTCTGTTGGATAGTGTTGGCTGGAAAGGGACAGAGGACTAAACACCTCTGTCTTGTGGGCCTTTAGGATAGCTTGGCTGGTTTTCCAAGCAGAGTTGAAATACAGTTTTGCAGGATGTGTCAACGATGGTTGTCATGGGGATTCAGCTGAAAAGAAATATAAATATAAAATCAAAGAGTTGCAGGCTGTGATCTACTGTCACTATTTATCTTTGGTTTTTTTCCCCATTCGCTGCATTTAAATTGGTCCTCACTCCAACAGCTTTGCCAGGAGCTGTATAATTACAGTCTTTAAAAACAGAAACCTTTCACCTTTGAGTTATAGGAGCTGCTTATGTGAATGATAAAAAGTCATTGATGTCGGCTGATTGTGCTGAGGGCTTTGGGGACCTCTGGTCCAATATCTTACACAAATTATTCACAGTTCTATAGGTTGCCTCACTGGTGTACTTGGCAGAGAGAAAAAAGGCTAAAAAGGCTTGAGGACTGAACTGCTCCTCCAACATCCACAGGGTCTTCTGGGGGCAGCACTGAAACACTCTGAAGCCATGAGGAGTACCCTGAATTGCAGATTGGAGCTCTTCCACAATAACTAGATATTTTCACTTTACAGCACTATTTTTTAAAATCTTTCTGCACCATCACATTCACTTCAAATATTGAAAAAGGTCTGTTAAATGGTTTACTAAATCTCCTAAAGCCACAACATTTAGACAATGTATTGAGGCAAGCTAAAAAGGACATTAGCCTCTTTCATTGGATTTGTGCATTATGTTTCATAAATATGTTTGAAATTTTTTTTGAGTGAAAAGCTTTTTCTGTGAAAAAGTGGTTACTTTCTTTTTCCCTCAAGCATTTGCAGAGACTGTTGTTATTATTGAAATTATTTTCCTACAAGTGGGTATAGCAAAAAAGTGCAGATTTATACGTTAGGCTATCCTGCATGAAAACCACAAGAGATGATAACAGCTTATTCTTTTAAACATCCTGATTAATTAGGAAACAGGTCAAGGTTCTTTTAATCTGAATTTTTTAGGTCTATTTTACAGCATTGCAATAAAATCTGAAGGAAGTTTGAGTGAAATGTGTGAGTTAAATAATAGCATGCTTAAAGTCATGTTAAAGATAACGTTTCAGAGAAAAGAAAACATTTAGGACTTCTATACGCTTTTAATGTTTTAAAATACCATTTTTATTCCAAGAATGACCAAAAAGATGACTTCCACATGTTCTGTTCCTAGTGTTTATTTGGAATTCTATTTGCTGACTGTAATAATGCTCATAAGGTTTTACTGTTATTATTTGGTTTCCTTTTTTTTTCCTTCCTTTTTTCTGATAATTATGGAACTACAGACCCATTAACCCCCTGTTTTCCATTATATAGATGACACATCCGAAATGTGTACCAGTAGCACATTTAAAAAAAAAAAAATTTGCACAATTATCTTCCTGCCTCATACATAAAATGAAACATTAAACTTTTCTTATAAATGAACAAATGTGAAATCACTGACAGAATTAATATAAAACCTGAATGCATTGAACATAAACTTTTATCAACTGGAACATGTCAAATACTGCATAAGAAGTCTGGAGATTTCTCTGTTGTAAAACTGGTAAATGTAAATTGCTGAAATCAAAGCCTACAGACCTATTTTTGTTAGCGATTTAGAGAGTACTCCTCTAATATAGATACTCATCGGATATGTCAGTGGTTCAAGTCCAAGTTCCGTCTCCACATGGGTGGGAGCACCCCAGGTGAGTGTCCCCACACTGACTTACAGGGTCCTGATAATTCACTAGTCCAATACAAAATCCAGATGCTCAAATATTTGTATACATTGACAGTAGAGACAGTGACTTATCTAATGGCATTTTGTGGACTTAGTCTCTTCATGAGTGCTTGTGCAGCACCTGAAGCAATTTATAGGATGCATCCTAGACCAATGGCTACTGCACCAGTAGATAAAACTGGCTGAGCTGTGATTGCGTTTGTAACATGTACAGCCAACTGGCCCCAGACCCTAGTCATCCACTCACCCACCTGATGGCTTACCTAGCTTAAGCCATGGATTAACTGGTGTGTGGGTGAGAAGGTACCTGGGTATACTCCTTCACATGGAGTCTTCTGGATCTCTTTTTTTTTTAAACTGGGTTTACTGATTCATACTGTAGAGAAACAACTGGCTTTGTATACATTTCTCATCCAGCAATGTGTGTAGTAATGGCTTTGATACCTCATGAACAGCTTTTTTGAAGTTGGTTTCTGGTGGTCTTAGACTGGTCTTGGGAACCAAACAGGAATTTCTGTGTTCTCGCTGCACCTGGTCTAGTAAATGACCACTCTTTTTGGTACAGAAATGCAGGATGGTACGTTCTCTATCTTTAGTACAATGAAGCCCATGAACAGAGCTCCTCCTTTACTCACCCCTACTCGTTCACTCATCCCTGTATACTTGATGTGCTATGGATCTGGGACAGAATTACTAGTTTAAGGTCTAATTAATTGAAATACACATTTTAAAAAAAAAAACTTAAAAAAAAATTTGCCACTTTTTTTTTCTTTAGTTAATTTTATTTTATCTCAATGAGTTTAGTCTCACTAAATTCCAACCTGTGAAATGGAAACAAAAGCTCCACAAGCCAGGCTCTAAACAAGTTTGATAGATACAAATATAATCAGAGAAAGTTAAAACCCACAATAGCCAATAAGTACTTTTTGGTACAAATGAAGCCACATTGCAAAATCAAAGTTTTTTCAGCCCAGATACTGATAAACATAATTGTTTCTTCTGTACTGAAAGAGAACAACAAAACCCCCCCTTCCACTGCTGCAATTTTTTTTTTTTTTTTTTTTTCCCTGGAGCAAGTAAAACCATTTACTGGTGAAGATGCAAAATATAAAGCTGTCATATGAATATTTAATACATGTAAACTGCAGGAATGATGGTTATGCCATGATTTATTGTATACCAAAGAACAGATATGCATAGGTGCAGGGAAGCCACCCACTGAAATATCCATTCTGTATCCATATTTCAGTTCTTGGAGATTTGTTCTTCTAGGCATTAAAGCTCAAAGACTTGTCTCGATGAACATCTTTTTATAGTCTCTTCATATTCTTGCATAACGTGACTTGAGATACTGTCAGTCATCTTCATTTATCCTGTCTTTGTAATTGCTGTGTATATTTTACCTGCTTTAACTCAGTGTACATTTTCAGAATTTTAATGTGCCCAGGGATAAGGGCTGGGAGCAGCAAAAAAGCAGTTCTGGAATGAATGCTTTCTGTATTTTGGAAAGTACCTTTTTTTCCTGACATTATGTGCTGCAGACTTTTGTCTACATCATTGCTCCTCTTAGGAGGAGTCCTAGTCTTACTGCGGCTGGTCGTGTGAGCGTAGATAGATTTAGTAAAGGAAGATGTTCTTGCCATTTGCAGCTGAAACAGGGATTTGAGGCTACCTGGTAAATTCAGTTTTGCTGGAGCCACTCTGACACAGAGTCCAGCTGACCTGGAACCGAGATGCCAATGCTCAGTAAAGCCTCTCTTGTCTGGAAAGGGGTGACTGCATATAAACAGTGTACTGTCAATGTCTGCCTAGCTTTTGCTACCTCCTGTACAATGCCTGTAGATTTCTGGGGGGAGTGATAGCTGGGTGGCCAAAGCCATCTGAGGCTGGTTTGCAGTGCTCAGCAGTGGAGCTCAGCCGCGTGGGACCATCCCCTTGCACTGTTTCACCTCCTGGCATGGGAGCAGCCTGTATTGCCTCTGCCTTGCACACGTACAGGCGTATATAGATGACCCTACGAAACAGTCCATGTTACAGTTACCTGGGCGAGAAACTCCTCCATCTCTACCTAGGATCATTTTGGGTCAATTTTGAATTCCCATCACTATAGACATGTATTTTTCAAATATACATAGACCATTATATGTGGTGCTGTCACCCATCTGTGTAACATGCATGCATGCTGCATTATGGAACAAACGCTCCTTTGAGATTGTATGTAACATCCAGATAGGAACAGATGATATAACCCTTATTCGTCCTCTCTTATGTCATCTGCCTCTTTTGAGAGGCTTCTGTTCTTAGAGCTGAGGTTCAGTAGTTTCATTTTCTGTGGTTTATGCACAAAGTATGGCTGGTGTCTTTGTCGAAAGAAGTTGCGTGATCACTGATACCTGCAAAGGAACTGGGTTCCTCCACCTTCCCACTGCTTTTAGTCCTGGTTTGATCAAAACCTAAATTTTGCCCTGGACAATTTGAGACTCTGGACTAGACTTATGACTTATTCATGAATCTTAGATAAGGGTGCTCTGATACAACCACTTCTAGGTGAGGAGGAAAGAGAATCTACCTCAGCACTTGTAGCAGTTGAGGATCCTTTCTCTTTCAGGCACTTTGATATTTGGAAGCGTACAACAAACACGATGCTCACACTGCCACTTGCACAGGCAAGAGTGGTGGCTTTCTAGCATCCAGGACTTGCACAAATAGTAGCTGGTATAGGAATATTTCTTGTTCCCAAATATCAGCCAAAACATCAAGTGTTAATCTGTCCCCATGGTGATAAGCATATATTTTCACAGCATAAAAAGCTGTCAAAACCAAGCACTTGCATGTTAAATATTGTTGAGCATTGGAGTCTGCTAACTTACCAATTGGTTGATGTGGTGATATTTAATATTTTTTTTTATTGCAGGCTGAAAAGGCAGAAGGATTTATCAGACTTCCAGACTTCAGTGTGGACCGAGCAATTGAATGCAAAAAAAAGCAGTAAGTTTATCTCTTGCCCCGTTTTGCATGATTTTTACAACATTGCAAGGAATTGAATCTCCGTAGAGTCTGACAACGAAGCTGTGGGGAGCTCTTCTGTGTTGTATAAATAATGAGATATTAATTGAGCTACTGAAAGAAAACCATATTGCAAAAATATTTTTGAAAATTCTCTGCCAGATGTGCTCTGCTAAAACTACAAATAAAAAAGCAGATTAGTATGCCAAATGTTTTTTTTTTTTTTTTCCTCCTTTCTCTTTGTTCACTGATCATGAGTAAGTTGTAGTCTATCTCAGATACCTTCTCTTAGGTAGGGAGGTCAACAATGGTTCAAGTAATGCTTCTTCCCTCAAAGTTGGGACTACTCTTTAGGCTGCTGTGGTGCATCTGAGCTTGGGCTGTACTTGAAGCATCTGGTTGTGCAGGGAATAAAAACTTTGTTTAGCAGGATACACCTTTCAAAATATTCTCTCCAAACTCGATGTGCAGCATTGTCTTCCAGCTGCTTCTGAACACACTTCAAAGGTTTGGATGGGTGTTGCTGCTATTCAAAGTTATAAAGCTCAGCATGGTTTTTATTCTGTCCCTCAAGAGAAAGCCTTCGTTCTTCTGTTTGGGTCTCACACTGAGATTAGCTGTAGGTGTTCTTGTGATTAATTGTGGGCTTGACTCCTCCAAAGAAAGGAGACAGCTATTTTGAATATGGGGAGCTCAATTTTGTTTTCTCAGAGGAAAGGTTGAGTCACATAGTACAGGACCATGAGAAAATGTTGCCTTTCACTTCTTCAGCTGTTGGCTGTCAGTGACTAGGAGGGAAACATGCTCATCACTTATTTAGGATCAGGTGCGTTAAGAGAAATGTGAGGAGCGACCAGCGCTGCTGGCGCCCAGTCAAACAGCGTGTGCTTCCATAGGACAGTCACCTAATGAAGAACAAGAGGGGAGCCACACAGTCTTAGGACCAGAGACTATGTTTTAGGAAAAAAAGACTCTGAAAAATCTTACTGGTGGATATTCAACTAAAGCATAGTTTGGGGCTGAGACCAACAGGTTAACTACTGGAGGTAGTTAGGGGACTACCTCCATATTTTTTTTTGTTTTAAACCTGCCACCTAGTTGCCTCTTTGGTGCTTCCTAAAACTTGTCTTGGAAAAGACAGTGAAAAGGCAGTTCCTATTCACCTGCTGCATGCCGTTGTGATTTTATTGTATCACACATCCCTTCTCTCAACCATCAGTTTTCTACGCTGTGGGATCTTAGCCTGATTAAGCACCCATGGAAGCTGTTTCATACCTTGTGTCACCCCTGGTGTTTTCTCCGAACCTTTTTCAGGTTTACTTTGCTTTTCAGAGCTGGGAGAAACAAAACTGCACACAGTATTCAAGATGTGGGCACGCAACAGAATTATGTAATGGAATAGTGAAAGTCTCTCTTTTATTTTTTATTCCTTCCTTTTTAGTTCCTGTGGTTTATATCTTCTGAATAATGTGTGGCCTAGGAAATGAGCTAAAAATAGACTAGAGTTCTAAGGATGGATACGCTGATCCAGATTAATATAGTGGAGTGAATAAATATTTAAAATAATTAATTCAGGTATTATTTTTTCTTTCTTATGTAAACTAGTTTTCTTCATATCTCTCCTATTTTTCTTTTCTTAAAGTGCTATTAAGATCAGCCACCCACAGATCAAGACATTTTATTTTGCGGCAGAAAATGTTCTGGAAATGAACACGTAAGTAGGAGCGACTGGCCATGTGTCGTGGTTTAACCCCAGCCAGCAACTAAGCACCACGCAGCCGCTCACTCGCCCCCCCCACCCAGTGCGATGGGGGAGAAATCAGGAAAAAGAAGTGGGTTGAGATAAAAATGGTTTAATAGAACAGAAAAGAAGAAACTAATAATGATAACACTAATAAAATGACAATAGTAATAATAAAAGGATTGGAATATACAAGTGACACACAACGCAATTGCTCACCACCTGCCAATTGATGCCCCGTTAGTCCCTGAGCAGCGATCCCCCGCCCCCACTCCCCCCAGTTCCTATACTAGATGTGACGTCCCATGGTATGGAATACCCCTTTGGCCAGTTTGGGTCAGGTGCCCTGGCTGTGTCCTGTTCCAGCTTCTTGTGCCCCTCCAGCTTTCTCGCTGGCTGGGCATGAGAAGCTGAAAAATCCTTGACTTTAGACTAAACATTACTTAGCAACAACTGAAAACATCAGTGTTGTCAACATTCTTCTCATACTGAACTCAAAAACACAGCACCCTACCAGCTACTAGGAAGACAATTAACTCTATCCCAGCTGAAACCAGGACACCATGTTTCATCCTGTCTTACGCCTGAGAACATCCTTTGAAAGTTCATTCTCTCACTGTCAAGCGTTTGTTGACAAAGTTATTCGGGGTATTACTGAGTCTGTTCTGTTTCCTAGTCACTTTGTAGAAAGAAACTACTACTATTTGTTCACTAATGACAGTTGAAATCAGAATCGCATTATTAGCCTGATTTTGATATTAATCTTCCTGACATTTGCTGGTATAAATCCCTTTCCGTTAGAGGTTCAAAGATTTGATAGTGAGTTCATCACCTTGGGACAAGTGAGGGAAGAAAGGAAAGAGAGGGAAAAGCTTAATATAGTTTTGTCCCAGAAGTGATCTAGGACTAGAATTTAATAGCGTCTGCTTTCAGAGTAGCATATCAGTTAACAAGGAGGGTTAAAGGGATAGAAAAGGCTGTTTCTTTAATGTAAATAAGCAATTACTTCAGCACCAAAATATGTTGCAGTTAAATGGTCCTCATGACAGATCAGAAGTTTTCTTTCTACAAATGTCCATAAGAACAACAATTCATTCATGCAATTTTTAATGCAAGAAGTAAAAATGGATATGAATAGTGGCAGTTGAGAAACCCCTGAGCTATCAGAAATAGGTATTATTTGCTATTGGTCCAATTTTGGCTGATTTAGATACATCTAATATCTTCTTTGTCCGTTCAACTTCGGATTGCAGTCTGTTCACAATGCTATTGCATTACATGGCAAAATACTGGGTGCAAAGCGGTACAATTTAAATGGCAAGAGAGCTCCTATGACAGTCAGGTCAAGATTTTAATCATGGCTCTGCTGGTGATCTTTGTGAGATTCTTCACAGGGCATGGACTGTTCTCTCCCCCTAGAAACGGGAGACCTCATACATATTTACCACTATAGAAAAAGATAGAGGTTGAGAGAATGTGTGTGACCTTCTGAAAGGGCTATAGATACAGAAATGTATGATACTACAGTAGTGTATATATATATTCATAAATCTATACTGTATAGACACAGGCAAGTAAGTATAGATGGAAAGAATGTGTTGCCCTTTGCAACTTGGAGCAGAACAGGGCATACTGGTGGGGAGATAACCATCCGTTCCTGTATCTCTGCGTTTCCTTCCAGAGCTCCTCAGTGGAGTGAGAAGTTCGTGAGGCAGATGGGCTGAGGATGACTGAGAATGAGGGACTGCTGTACAGGAATGTTTCTGTAGAGAGAGTAATCCTGGTTGAGGGAAGAATGTGGGGGAAAGGAAAATTAGAGCTGATGGAGAATGTTAGTGAGTGCTAGCAGCCAGTTTGGACCCCAGCTGGAAATTCTCAGTGTCCTAATGACACTTTTGAAATGTTTAGTCTCATGTGAGTAAATGATTGAAATCTATGCAGGTGTCCCAGCTCTTATGCCCCCAGAATGATTTTCTTCAAACTCCACTTCTTGAGTAAATTTTATTTTGGCTTAAAGCTAGGTAGCCTAGCGTTAGAGCAGTTTGCGCTACACTGCACTAATACTAATTCCTCACTGTTGTAACTGATGATATTTTCCTTGGCAAAGTATAAAATACATGCATTTAATACATAAAGTACACGCATACTCACGCATATGTCAAAACAGACTGAAAGACATCTGCTCTCTTGGCTCCAGTCCTGCAAATACACATGCATGTGAGTGGTTCCACTGAACTCACCAGGGCATTCGCGTGTGTCAAGTTACTGGTGTGCATAAATGCTTGACAGATCATGACCTTTTGTAACAATTCATGCATATATATCTATTAAATCAACAGTGGATTTATTAATACAGTCATTTGCTTCATTAATTTAGCATGTATTTGCTATTGTCATGCACACATGAAAAGTAAATGTGTGCTGGCTAGCTGCGTGCATTTACCTGGCCAGTTGCATGCAGTTACTAGCAGTCTGTCTGACCTTGTGGTTAATGAAGTCCTGGATTTTTTTAGCAAACCTTTTCTTTTGTTAAGATTCTTTTATTTAAAAAATCATTCTCTTATGATTAGCTGTTAGAAGAAAGTCAATAATTCACTCTTACAGAAATGACACTTTGTTTTCTTGAATTATGTGGCTCTGTTGTTCAAACTGCAGTCTAAAAATCCAGTTACTTTGACACTGATCTTACTAGCAAATTTCCCATTGCTTCAGTAGAATCAAGATCAGACACAATGTTTTTTTCAGAGTTATGAATCTTAATTCCTGCCCTTCATGCATTCCCTATTTAGGTGTTGACTTTTAATCTGCAAGGCTTGAACTTTTTTAGTTGTTAGTTTCTTAAAGCCTGGATAGATCTGAATGACCTACAGGCAAACACAATATGCAAAAAGCATATCTAGGGATTGTTTCTAGCACTAGAAAAATGCAGCCACCTAGGAAAAGAAATGAACCCCCCCCCACCCCCCCCACCCCCACCAC
>NW_010973255.1:2355781-2426361 GCF_000737465.1 Haliaeetus leucocephalus
AAAGAAATATAATCCCCCCCCCCCCCCCCCCCAACTGTTAATAGCTTAAAGCAACACAGGAAGTGAGACTTACTAAAACCAGAAGTACATAGGGAATTGAAGAAAGCAGTATATAGTGGTCAGAAAGTCTGGTTTTAAATGGCTTAGATTCTTAGACTGTGCTGCAATAGCTTTGGTCAGGGCAGCTGACATCATCTTCTATGGCTCCTATGCCTTTTGCTTCACCTCAGGGGAAAGATGACACCTCAACAGCAGGACTAAGCTACTGACATTGTGTTATAGCACACATACTTTTCCTTTAGCTTCCACAAATGCAACTCCTTGGTCATCAGTAATGCTTTTTTCAGGATCAGGGAAAGATGATGTTCCAGGCAGCTAGTCCTGCTCACCACAGGGAGTATTAGTATTCAGGTAACTGGTGCCTTTCTAGAAGATGATCTAAGAAATAGAAAGAAACTTGGACATTTAGTCTTCAGGTTAATGAAAATGTAGAATACATCTGAAAGAGGCAAAACTCTGTCAGAACAGCATGCAAGTATTCCTAACTCTATATTCCTTCTGTTTCAAACACAGGTGGCTAAGTAAGCTGGGGATGGCTGTAGACCCTCAGGCACCCAATGGGAAGAATGAGGAAGGTATGCTCCTAACGATGGTTTCAGCATGTAACTACATCAGGTTCTTCACAGGTTTTGCTTGGCCAAATTTTTGTCAGCTCTTTTCTTTTAAACTGTCAGCTTGGGTCCTTCTACTGACTGAGCTCAGAGAAACCACACTGACACAGCACAGAGTAATCACAGAAAAAGAATGGTGAGAAACAGTGCTACTGAGAGACACTCAGTGATCTTGCGAGAGGTGTGTAACTACTTTCTGGCAGTTTGCTGGCTTGCTAAGCCTACCAAGTGAAACAGCTGTGCTACTCTGGGTTTTGAGCTGGTAAGGTATATTACAGGAGTTGTGCTATGGCCTGGGAGCTCGCTAGCTTGGGAATATCTTGTGCAATATAGACCCTTCCCTACTGTCTCTTTTGTTCCTGTGGATTTCAACAGCAGCAATGTTGGGGGGCTTGGTAGTGGTGTACTGAAGCCTACAATTTTCTTCAGAGCCAAGCCCAAGAGTTTTAAAAGTTCCCTAGCAATTTATTTATTGTCTTAATTTGCACACTGACCTAATAGATCGTTTTGGTGGTAGGATACCTGCACTTGAATCACAAATCTGGGCAGGGGACAAAGCAACTGACCTGTCGGAGTGCTTGGAAAAGTTGCTGGTGAGGACACATGTGCTGGGAGCTGTTTTAGAATGAGAAGTGCTGTGGGTAGTATTATGTTAGCAAACCAGGAGATGGACTCTGACCTGGTGTGCTGGTTGACAGCCGGCTGAATATGAGCCAGCAGTGTTCCCAGGTGGCCAAGAAGGCCAATGGCATCCTGGGCTGTATCAGAAATAGTGTGGCCAGCAGGAGCAGGGAGGTGATTGTTCCCCTGTACTGGGCACTGGTGAGGCTGCACCTCGAGTCCTGTGTTCAGTTTTGGGCCCCTCACTACAAGACAGACGTTGAGGTGCTGGAGCGTGTCCAGAGAAGGGCAACCAAGTTGGTGAGGGGTCTGGAGCACAAGTCTTGTGAGGAGCAGCTGAGGGAGCTGGGGCTGTTTAGCCTGGGGAAAAGGAGGCTGAGGGGAGACCTTATGGCTCTCTACAACTGCCTGAAAGGGGGTTGTAGTGAGGTGGGTGCTGGTGTCTTCTGTCAGGTGGCTGGAGATAGGACAAGAGGAAATGGCCTCAAGTTGAGGCAAGGGAGGTTTAGGTTGGATATTAGGAAAAATTTTTTTACTGAGAGGGTTGTCAGACATTGGAATGTGCTGCCCAGGGAAGTGGTTGAGTCACCATCCCTGGAGGTATTCAAAAAGCGAGTGGACGGGGTACTTAAGGACATGGTTTAGTGGGCATGGATGACGGTTGGACTCAATGATCTTGAAGGTCTTTTCCAACCTAAATGATTCTATGATTCTGAGGAGTATGTATCTTCTGGGCTTTTGACCCTCCATTTTTAGAGTATTGGTACCCAGTACCTTTTTTAGAACTGCTCAGGTTGTGAAGGAGCTGTCATTATGAAGAAGAAACGGGTATTTGTAGTAGTATGAACACTTAGGTGATGCAGCCTGTTTTGTCTAATCTAATTGAAATGCTCCTCTCTGCATTCCTTCTGCTGTTTCCCAGAATAAGGTTGTGGTTTATATCCAGGCTTTGGACATGTAATTCCATTATTGATTAGTTGGATCTGGTTCTGTTTATACTCTGGCTCCATTTATACTCTGCCATTAAAAATAGCTTTGGGGCTGGTAAACATAGATACCACTGAATTCTGGAGATTCAGCAGGTCCCATAGATTTCTTTGGTTTTGGTTCATGGTTCCTCTTTATTTCTTGTCAGGAAACTTGTTAATTCCCATATCTCCAAATTCTTCCAAAATGCCTGTGTCCTTTTGGAACCCAGTTTTGCATCAAACCAGTCTGAGATAATCAGGATAGAATGCTATATTGAGTATTAGGCTGTGTAGCAAGAACTGCATGGTAGTTGTACTTGGGGAGGAAGTGTCCAAACGTTGTCCATGTTTTCACAAAGGAGGAGTTTGATGGAAGATAAGGATGGTCAAAATTCTATATAGGAAAACATTTTTTTTTTTAAAGCCTCAAAAAATGTAATATTGGTTGTGTTGGCTGAGTCAAGAATTATAAAACAATTTGAAATGAGTCAGTCCACTAATCTTAATTAAAAAAAAATTGACAGAAAGATACAAAATAATCCACTCAATAACCTCTGCAGCAGGTTATCTAATTTCCCTGCAATAAACATAACATTGCCAAGATTTCGTCAGCTTTTAAAACTGGTGGCCCATTTTCCCTTCAGAAAAAGCACTCTGATTCTGGTGTCAAACACCACCTCGTCTTTCCATGTGTGTTTTGTCACAGGTGTCCCAGCAGCTGCTGTGAGTGTGGGTTCAGCACCCCACTGACATGCCTGAGTGGATGTGGCCTTGCAGAGGCATTGCTATGTTTCAGAAAAATGCTTTCATTACCCACAGTCACTTCTGTTCCTGCTGACCTCGTTCTCCACTCTGTATCACACACCATAACTCTTCAGGAGGGTCTTGGTTCTTGTTATGGCAGTTCTTGTGTATTGATGTACTTTCTATGCATTTTAACCTCACCCCAGCAACCCTGTTTGCCTATTTAGAGTATCAGAAACAGCTGTCGATTCTTTTTCAATTCTTCTGTGTGCCTAAAAGGGGACCTGTAGAAACAATAAGCTCTTTACTAAGATTTATTCAAGAATGCATTAACAGAGCCTTAGAATTTGAGGTAGGACTTACTGCAGCCAGTCTCAGTCCTTTATACTAAGATGTGCCAGCACATATTTCCAGTAACAGAATAGCAACTATGCTATTAAAAACCCTATAATTCTGCAAACAGTATGGGGAGAAAAGTAATGTCTTTAAGTTTCACTCTGTTAACATCTTAGAAACCTCTTTATTGTGTATAAAATTTTTCTCTTAAAACTTTGTTGCTGTCACACTGTGTTTATTATAAACCCCCAAATGACATGCACAAAAAGACAGCGTGCGGGTTTTAATTTAGTTAAAAGATGAGACAATCACAGGTGATTTCCCAGAGACACACTGCTTTCTAGAGGTGTGAACTCTTGAAGTCCAGCTCTTACAAAATGCTCCCTGAATATAAACAGCCCTCGCCCACTTGGGGAGAGAGCTGGAGGGTTGCTTCCCCTGGAGAGACCCAGCTGCTCTTGGGCAGCACAAGCAGAGCAGAGTGCTGGCTCCCGTGGAGACCTCGGGGGCAGCGGCTGCTCTTGTGACACTTGGCACTCGCTCACGTTGTCCTCATTAAGCTCCGACTATGTCTTTGCAACCTTTCTTGTGCCCAGCTCAGTTGGGTGGGGGTGAGCGCTGTCACCCTTCACACGTGATGGGTGCAGGGCAGGACGCAAGCACTTGCTCTTATAAAGGTTGGATGTGAAAGGCTGATGCGGGCTGGGAGATTTAGCAGTGGGAGGTGACCTTGCCCAGTGGTTATGGCTAGGCCCTGGGAATAGGAACCAGCAACTTATTACCTCCTCTTTTCTGTGTTTTATTTTATCAATGATTATCACTTCATTTAATCCACTTTTAAAAAGCTTCTGAGAAAATGGTTTCACCAGCTACAAATGTAGTTGAAAGAAATAAGATCAGGACTGCCTCTCTGCCACATGTCAAGAGATACCGAGGCTCTATGAGTTTGCTTTTTATTTAAAAAAAAAAAAAGATGAGTGGGGTGTATAGTCCTAGAGTACTGTGCTTACTTTTAGTACTAGCTTTGCGCATGTACTGCCATGCCGCGTGGCGTGCCTATGTGAGTTACCATGTGGTGATGGAAGGCTCCCATGAGGCTGCTTTGTGGTTTCCAAAGCACCATGCAAGAAATCTGTTTTCTCCAAAATTGCAGCCAAAACACCAATGCCTGTTGCTAGCTCCAAGAAAACTTACTGATTACAGAGATTAAGGGACAGCATCTACTACTTGCAACAGGTCTCCCTTAACTTACGTGACAAATGATGCAGCCTTTCTTTTAAGGCTGCAAAGGGAGGTAAAAAAAATCCCACCCCAAACGTATTTGTGACGTTATCTGGAGCAGCGCCACCTGGTGTTTCCTGCCATAGCAAATTAGCAAATTTTTTTACTTATATAAAAGAAAAATATTGCCATGAAATAGTGTAGCATTACCACAAATGGGTTAATTTTCACTGTAGGAGACACTGACTTGTTACAGCATGGTCCTCAGCACAGAACAACCTGCTTGGTGATCTTTCGTTACCACAGTGTTGCGAGGAATAAATGAGTGTTGCTCTAACACTTTGTTTTTGCTCATTTTCCATGTCTGCCTCAGAATGCTACAGCGAAAGTGAACATGATGATCCAGAAATAACAGACACACCACCTCCCCCCTACACAGTCCAGCCACCACCTCCTCCTTCGGTAAGTGTTGCAGTAATTAGCTTGTTTCTTGTTGCTAGCCAATTGGAACAAAATTTTCTTGAGGTGGTGGACCTTTGAGGAATAACCTGTAACAGTGGCTAGAAATGTTTACCCTGTGTAAACATGGCCGGTAAAATGAGGATGCACTGACTGCCCCTGCCTGGTGGCAGAGCACCCAGTTATTGCAGCCTGCCCTGCTGGGAGCCCCGCACTGTAAAAGAACAGCTCCTTCAGATGGAGGCATATTTATCTTGCTGGAGAAAGGAAGGTGTCACTCTACCTCATATACACGCTGTGTCTTTTCTTTACAAGGTTTTTAACACACTGCCATAACCTAGTTTTTCATACTTTTTTTTTTTTTTAATCCGTCCCAAATCTTCTTTCTTTTTGTGACCCCAGTAGCGTAGCATCATCCAACAGATTTGTATTTATGTATTTGAGTGAGCTGTTCTTAAGAATGCTGAATTTGAAGCGGCTTTTGAGGCAGTGAAGTGAAGGGAAAGAGGCTTCTTCTTATAGTGATAAAATTGGTTCTTTTCCTCTACCTCTGAAAAATAGACTATAAAAAAAGAAAATAGGCATCCTCCCAAAATCTATGCTATTTTTCTCTCTTGCTGTAGCATATTTGCCCAGAATATTCCTTGCTGCCTCGCTTCATTTCATAAATTAGAATAAGCACTATGCATCCTCATGTGTCTAATCAAATTGACTCGCCTAATTATTAGCCACTTATCTCCCTATTAATCTTGTTTCTGTATTGTTTTTCCCAGTGATCTCATCTCCCCTTACATGTGCTTTAAGATATGAAGTTTATTTAATTCTGTGGTTAGAAATGAGTAATCTGGTTTGAGATGGTAATGCAGCTGAAATAAGGAATCCTGAGTTCAAGCCTTTCCCATCTGAAAGTTAACATCGAGGGGTATGCAGTAATATACTTGGTACTTAATCATCTCATCGCACCTCATGGAAGGGAAGTGTCTGCTGCCTCCTTGGTGTGGTACAGGTTCCTGTATGGCACGTCGAAATGACATCCAGTAGCTAGGGTGGGCGCAGAGGCAGTGAAGCAGGGACAAATTTGAAATATACAGATGAGCTGGAGAAGCTTGTGTGGTCACAGGCAATAATAAAAGGAGATGTCATGCACAGGGTTGCCTGTGTGGCAATCTCTAATTAGCTCACATAAAGCTGGGAGCGTATGCCACGCTGTCACCCACTTGCCCCTTTCTGTTTCAGTCAGGTAAGTCAGTCTTCATTTACTCTCCTGAAACAGTTGTGTAATGCTAATCACCATAAAACAATCCACCTGGCACTCGGGGGGGGGGGTGTTCACCGCTGTGTAAAACGTGATTCCTTATTGCCTGTATTAACTGTAAGTTAAATGTGGCAGAGTGGCTATAAATATCAGAGAAAATAGGAACCTTGACAATAAATCTCCAAGAGTTATTCTGGGCCGAGGGCTGATAATGAAGCATCTTGAATTTTACATCTCAGTGGCTTGCCTTTAAGAGGCTGTAGATGTCTTTTCCATCTGCTCACCTCTGAGTGAATGCCTGCATTTTTCCAGATGATGAGTTTTAAACAGGTGCTGTTTTTTAGCTTTCTGTTTTTCTGGCTTCCTGCTGCTTGTCAATCTGTTGCTGCAGAGGCGATCTCTGGTTGTCTCCTTCCCATACGCTCTTCTTGAGTGCTGACTTCCACGTTTTAGCAGGGGACACGTGGGAGGCAGGCAATGGTGCAGGTGCCGAGGTGTCCTGCTTCCTCAGCCTTTCCCTTAAAGGTTATCTTTCCTCCAGCCTTTACCTCTCAGCTGATTTCCCTTCTCCTTATCCCCAGCTTAAAATCCCTTCCCCCATGGACAAAGATTAGTGTCTCCTGAGCAAATTTGTCGTCTTTTCACTCCAGAATTGGACACTGGAATAAGCTCCAGCTACCACGGGTCTGCCCTATGCGCAGCTTGCTTATGTGGTAGATAGGAACAGTTAGGTACCAATGCAGCTGTGATTGACTGCAAGTCAGAGCCTCCTTTTAAACACCTGACTTAATGCCCTTTTCCCTTCTGGACAAGTACTGGAGCAAGAAAACCACTGGAAGGATTGGGAAAGCCAGCTTCTACTGGAAAGTCAATTCTAGGAGTGGAGCTCTTGGTTGTCTCAGGGAAGGCTGGTTAAACATTGCTTGGTGCCTGTTTATTTGATGTGGAGTTTTTGAACCAAGCCATGAGGTCCCAAATGTGTGATGAATTTGGGTTGATACTCTGTGGGTACACCACTTTTGGAAGGCCTGCTTGAATCTTTTCAGATTGCTACTGGAAGAGACACTCACCCTGGAAACCCAGCCCAGCATTAAGAATGCTGCAGGCATTGACTAGGGTTCATTTCTTTTTATTATTTTTATCTTCTTTAAAAGTTGTACTTCTTCCTCCCGAGTGCCAAAGAGATTTTGCAAAATAGGAATTAGGAGCTATGGACATTTTGGAAAATCAAACCAATGTTGTCTTAAGCAGAAAGGTCTCCAAATTTCTCGAGATCAACTCCAGTCTGAAAACTATTAGTCTGGAAACTAGTAGCCAGCCAGGTGCAGGCTCTTGTTACGTGTCAGAGCAGCAAACATTTTGCTGTACTTCTAGCACAAAGTTTTCACTTGCTGTTCTGTTCTCTGCTGACCCAAGCCATTTTGAAACTTGACAAAATAAAAAAGTAGTGATCATGAGCTTTCTATGTTTATGCATGCTTTGGGTACTGTGGAAGAAAAAAAGCAAGTGAAGAACAAGTAAATTTTAACATCTGTAGGACAAAAGTTAAACTGACCATCTGTATTAATTTCTCCACATGTGAATGGATTTATAGTTCAAAAACCAGCAGCTATGTTGAGACAATACATTGCAGCAGTCCCAAAAGAGCAGTTGAGGTGTTTCGTGGTGATAATTTTTCTCTAAAAAATGCCTAGAGACTCATTGATCTCCAGTGGAATCCTTATGATCTGCTGGCTCGAGCATCTGCTTTTTAAAATGTCCCCAAATGGAGACTTATAATTATATGGATGATTGCAAAACTTCCAAAGGAATGACTCGAGGAAGTTAGGTAAACATTTGTCATGCCAAAGAAAAAAACCACCATAACACATACGTAGAGAAAAAGAAACATATTCTGGCAGTCATCTGTATTCTCACCCACAATTTTTTATTTAACACACAATTAAAATGAAAATAAAGATATATTCCACTCAGTGAGGCACAGTTTTTATTTCACTTTCTTTTGCATGGACGCATGCCAGAGAAATAGAGGTGAGATCTAACATCTTTCTTTCCTGTCTTAGAACAACTGAAATTAGACCATCCACACCATGTGAGCGAGAGCTTTTACTGTCCAGTTGTTCTGCTTGGCTGTACAAATGCTTCAATTTGTCTTTGCGATAGGAACTCTTAGATAAAATGCTTCAGGTCACCTGTATTCCCAAGGGTGTTTTTATCACTCGTACATGTAGTTTATGACAACATCTTATCCTTTGCTTTAGGATGCATTTGTGAAGGTTTCCTTTTTAAAAACAAAAATCCTCCTGAAACACAATGTTGTACTTTGCGTAATAGGAATATAAATGAAGCCTTGTCCCACAGTGTTTGGGACAGTCTTGGAGGAATGGCTTTGAAAATTTACAAAAGTGAAGAAAGTGCTACAAACAAATGGTGACCCACAATGTGATATTGGTCTTTCTCATCTTCTGAATTTATTTGTAGCTACATGGTACAGCTAGATTAGAAGCACAGGAAGGCAAATTACTTCGCTTTTTTTAATGTAAAAAGGAAGTAGTATACATTACAGCAACACTGAATTGCAGAGATTCATGTATCGTAATCCAAAATATTGTCACTCTTGGTTTGCTTTTATAAATACATCTTATTTCTAGTTTACCAGGTTATAAATAAGTATTCCAGGCTAGTCTCTTTATTGTGTTTGCAGCTTGTCCGGGTTTCCCTAGCAACACTTTCTCAGCAATTTTCAATACTTCCAGTCTATTTATCATCTGTTTTAATCCTTACACAGATCTATTCTACATATGTATTGAGAACAAAAACTTGCCAGAATTGTGGTCCATCAAGTCTGGTATTCTGATTCTGGCATTGGCCAGTAGCAGATGATTTGTAGGAGGAGTAAATTTCTGCAGTAGCAGATACGAGAAATCTGGCTTTTGTATCGTGATGATCTCGTCACGGTTTCTAATAGTTTCTAAGAACTTCACTATAAGGCTTTGTCTCCCCTTGTCTTCCATTACTTTATTACTGTCAATTAATCCTCCTCTAGGTATTTGTATGTATATTTGTGTATGTATTACTTGTGTATTTGACTCTCTTGGCTCATCTTTTCAGTGGTGTTTGGTGGCTAAGAAGCAGACTAGTGCTAATTCTTCTTGTGTGAGTTGCTTTTGGTGACCAGATAATAGTACAGCTCAATCAATGTAAACACCTACTGTAGACAAAGAGCTGGGCACCTATTTGCTTGTCTGGGAAGCTAAATACTTTTCAAAACTGTTCTTTCTCTCATCCTTTCTTTCCAAGGAATTGTGCATCTATCATACCCTCTCTCATTCGACTCCTAGCTCCTAATGATGACTGTTAGAAGTTCCTGAGACCTCTCTGGTTGTATGCGCTCTTGTCGAGGCAGGGTGACAAGTACAGTATGGAGGCCCTCTAGGATGTCTTAATGATTTCTGATGTGTTTCTAGTGAAGTTTGGGTCCCTTTCTAGATTCATAGGCTGAAGGATGAATCTTAGCAGGTGAATGAGCAACACAAATCTTATACCATTCCCCTTTTCTTGCCCTCTGCCCTATGACTGCTTTTTCATTCCATTAACTTGCCATCGTATTACCTATCAGCCTTCTTGTCTTGGTGAATGACTAATTCCTTGAACGGACCAGGTAAAATGCTTTTGTGTGCTGAGAAGGTCAAGGTACTTCAGTGCTTGGGCCCATTTCTCTCTATCTGTGGTTATGGCATTGGTGTATTTATTGAATGCTTCAAGACAACTTCATGTTCAATGGCTAATTCAGAGTTTGTCTTCTGCACTCTTAGACTAATGAAGTGAAGACAAAATAAAGAGTGAACGTGAGTGTGAGACCTAGCATGGAAGGCTACATTCAACACAATATTTTCCCTTGGTCTTTCGTTTCTAGGCATTGTCAGGTTTTTATGGTTTACCTCTGGCTTCCTTGTGGCTTAGTTTCTGAAGTTACTGCTCTGTAGGAGATTGGCTGCCATACCTCAAGCTTGTTTGGATGGATAAGTAATCAGATTACATCAATTTTTGGTCAGTTAGTGTTTCAGCTGCATATCTATAACATGTAGAACCTAGGAACAGGAATAAATTGGAAATATTTTTTCTCCCCCCCCCGCCCCTAATTTGTTTTCTGGAAAGCAGGATCAGCAGAAGTCTTCTTTCACCTCGACTCTGTCAAGTGAAGCATCTTGTTCTCTCTCCTCTCCTGAAAGCACTTTCAACTCCCAAGAGTCATCTTCTTCCTTGACATCCAAAGTGGTTTATTCCGAGAGGCAGTCCTGGCTTGACCTAGTTAACAGCTCTGCCACAGAAGAGGGTGATCAGCCATTAACTTTCTGCGTACAGATTCACTCTGATGAGCCACCAGAAGTAGACTGTGGAGATGCGGCAGAAAGCCAGGAGGGCCAGCTTTCCAGACCCAGTGGTGGATCCCAAAACTCTTTTTTAGGTCCGGATACACATTGTCTAGCTGTGCCAGATGCAACAGGACAGAGATCACTAGCCAAAGGTGAGCTCATGAGAGGAGATTTTTGTCTGCAGAGCCATACAATGTGGGACTTCAGGGGTTTTCCTCAACTTCCTTTCCACTTCCCTCCTTTATGTTCTCCACTGAAGAGTTTTCCAGTGGCACACCATTTATAACGAACGTTTGGCTTATTGCACATTAAATATATAACCTAGTATCTAATTGGTAAGTATCTTTACAGCTTTTCTCAAATTTTACCTATATGTTAAGATCATGGCCCCTGTATAAAATCTTAATATAGACATATTTTTATTAGATTTCTTTATTTCAGTGCAGCTGTCTTTTATTAGGATTGAATGCAAATTTTAAAAAAGTGTGTGACAGAACTGGCACCCTAAGCAAAATGGCTTATGTAGGAAGTAGTTAACATGGGGTGGGGTTAGGTCAGTCCAATTTTAAAAATAAAAGCAGTTGCATTTAGTTCCAGTACATATTCCCTATTTGTTTCATTGAGCTTCATTGTAATCAAGGGAAAACTGCAATCCTGAATCAGAAAGTCCATTAAGACTGGATTTTGCTTAAGCAAATATGAATCTGCATAAGTATCCTCCTACTGAAATGTACTGCTAAATTAAAAAGGTGGCATAGTTCCAGAATGCGGTCATTGTTACTGTTAATAACTCTCCTGCCATAGCGAGGCAATGTGTCTTGCCTTTTGAGCAAAGCTGCTTCTTCCTGCATCAAAAGCAGCTGAGAAGTGTAAGAGGCATTTCTGGCCTCTGAATATGCTGAAATGAGAAGATACTCAGCATCCTGCCTAAAGAGCTAATACATAAGGAAGCAAAAATGTTCTTGTGCATCAGCTCTACCCATGATTCCAAATCCTTGTAAAGATTTGAAGTGAGTACTTTGTTGCTGAAAGATCAGTGTTGCCTCAGTACAATGCAAAACAGAGGTGCATCCAAAAGCTTAGGCTGAAGGTAATGCAAAGATGGAAAGAAACAGCACTGGACTCATTGGGAACTTAGGGTATTTCTCTGTAGGTGAACTTGGCACTGATGGAAAAATGATAGTATAAGGCACATCAGTTACATTGTCAGTCTCCCAATTGTTTTACAAATATCAACAGTTAGCACCCCTTTAGTTTGTCATGTTTTTCTAATTTTACAAAAGAAAAAAAAGAAATTGAGCGAAGTCCAGATTTTAGCAAAAGTGAAAATTAATTCAGCGTCTTTTGCACTTAGCTTCATTATCCATCTTCTAGGCTGCTCTGCTAGAGACTTCTGTAGCAATGAAGATTAGTAAGAATTAAAAGCGAGAGCGAGCATATGTACTAATTCTATGTGGCGGAAAAGAGTGGATGTTTTGAGAGAGTTACTGTGGAATCTAATTCCCATAATCTCTGGCTCTGCAAGTAGTGAAGAGGCTGAGGCTGGCAGAAATGGCATCCCTAATGAGAATGTCACAAAGATGTAGTAAATGTATTGCCTTCTGTAATTTCACCTTCTGGGTTAAATTTGACTAAGTAATGCCTTTGGGAAACATTATTAGGTACATTCATGTGAATTGTTGGAGTATAGGTCATATATGGCATGGTGTCTTATAGATCCTGTTGAGCAAGATTCAGTGGTTGCTCTTCAGAAATCCAAACTTTTGCTTAGAATATGTTACTCTGGTATTGTCAGCAATCCTGCAATAATGCATAGGTTAATGCTTTCCATCATAACTGTAAGGGTGACAAGTACTTTTATGGATGGTCATAGAATTAGCATGACACATTCATAATCCTTTAAAGCATAGTTCAATAGGCCTAATAATACTAGCCAATAAAAATGGGATTAAAATGTAAATCGAGGTACATTTTGGTATATTCCTGCTATTTGCAAGGCAGTTTAATTTTCCCAAAAATATTCCTGGGGAAATGAATTCTTCTGTTGCTCACTGCTTAGCTGATGGCCAACCCTGATTGCAGAACACTTCCATCCTAACCACACCGATGATCTCTGATGGAACTCCAGAAATAGATCATTTCAATGAAACAGTCACTATGGCAACTGTATAACCTCACTAGTTACTGTCTGCATCATAATCCGTTGTTGAGCAAGTAAGATGTACACCATACACACATTTTTCTTTCCTTTATCAGTCTGCATATTATGGGGAGGGGTTGGAGAGTGTTGGCATGTGGGGCCTTCCCCCACAATGGCCACTGAAAAAATAAATGAAATAATTTGCAAGGAGATTAGTTAAGCTACTTCAATTTGAGAATGAGGTAGAAAAAAAGGATTAACGTAAAATAGCAATTCAGTTCCAAATGGAAGTTATCAAAAAGGATGCAATTCTGATTCTGTGGCTTATCCCCCAAGAATTTCCCCCTTCAACTAGTTGATAAGGATGTGCACAAACACTGTGAGATGAATTCAAATTGTAGGGTAAAAGCTAGCTGCAAACCCTCATGATTTACAATAATGAGTGAGAACACCCTTGTTATCTGATGCGAAACGAGAATGCATACCTCAATACAATCCATATTATTTGCTTTACAATGCTTCTGAATAGTGCATTTCTGACAGCTCGTCGTGTTTCAGAGTGATGATACTGCGTCCAGGAGGAGATAGGTCCATCTTGCATTGGCATCTGTCCTGGAAGTCCATGTCCCATGTGCGTAAAAAACAGCCCTGCTGTTATCAGACCAACTGTGTAGACTTTGAACCCACTCCCCCCAGAGCCTTCATGTGTGTCCATGCTCTCTTCTTCTCCTTGTGAGGATAGAAAAAAACCTGTCTCACACTCTGCTTAATGGCACATTCTGCTTTGTAAAACTCTGAGTAATTTTTGGTTGTAGCTGATAGCAGCCTCGAGCTGAGGTGAAAGTTTTGAAGAACTGAAGAGTACTTTTCTTGGCAAAAGTCAGAAATAGAGGCCAATGTGAGAAAAGTTGGTACCTAGAAGGAAGAAATAGTAGCTGTGACTTTGTGGGAGGAACTTATCATGAAAATACAAAATAGTGAAGAAACCTCAGTGATGAGCTAAACAATGAAAGAATAGTTTTTCAGAGATAAATGGACGAATCTCTGCAAGAGAAACTACAGATTCAACTAAATGATCATGGATTATTCTTTCAGTGAAAATTTATGTAATTAAACCTGCTAAGCAACTGTAAGTGTCTGGTGCAAGGAGGTCTACCATATGGTATTTTTAATGACCTTTCCAGTCACTCTTAGTGGTGTTATGACCATTCTCAGCCTTAATTCTCAGCACTGATTACTGGGAAGAGGTTACATACCAGAAAGTAATACAAAGGTACAAAAAGGAAGAGTTTAACAGTTTTCTCTTTGAAAGGAGATCAGCATTATGTTTCCATTTACTTTGGGGGAATATTCAATACTTCTATGTTGCAGTTTACTACATGCACAGTGACAAAGGATTCAAAGCTGCCTGTGACACAAAGAAACTGAAAGGTAAACAAGAAAGGGTTGATAATACAAACAACAATCTGACTACGTGCTCTGTATCCAGAAGCTGGCCTTGCCCTGTCCGGGATGGCTAGGCACGCTCTGCAGCCAAACTCCATCCTTTGTATTTCTTCTGGCAACCACTGGAACAAAAAGTATCTGACTATGACACACCACCATCATCATCAAAAACTATGATAATAAAAGGAAGCCACAGAAACGGAGAGGTTACTATGAAAGAACAGGAATGTGTTTTTGTATTTATTTCGGGATCTTCTACTATAGCAATAACATCCTTCTTCCTTATATTTTTCTGAGGGTTTTATGATCATGTGAAGTTAATGTGTCTTGGCAAGGAATTCTTATGGTACCACTTTGGGTTTATTTACTTTACCTTAGCTCACAGTAGCCAGTAGAAGATCTGGTGTATGCTGATATTTTGAAAAACCTGGAAAGATTTTCAAATACCACTTGAATTTTATCAGGGTTGGTTTTGTGGGAAGGAGCTGGTTAAGTAGGAGCTGGACGCATTCGATTCCTTCTTTTCTCAGAACTGACATCCTCTTCCCCTCTGGAGTCTGCCTGTGCCAGTAATAGTCAGAACAGATCCTCTGGTGTGCTCTGGCCCCTTTGTTCCTTCTGCAAAAGTTACAGAAAATAGCTAGATCGTGGCTGAGACTAGCCAAGAAGTATGCCTATGGTGAGAACAACTGTGTAAAGAAACAACTGTTTGAATTATTGTTTTGTTTCTCATCAAAAAGGCTTTAGAAACCACAGAAAACTAGGGTGTTAAGATTTTCCGCACTCTCTGAAAAAGAGATACTTATTTGTATTGTTTCCAGTTCAGTCACAGTTTGTTAAAATGCCATCTCTTACTGCTGAGTCCACTATAACGTTAGAGTCAAGAGCATCTAATTGCTGGTGATAATGTAGTTTTCCTGTTATTTTCTCCCACTCTCTCCTACCTTTAGTTCTGCATTTGCCAGTGAAGAGTTTGCCTAAGCTATGCCCTCCTAATTCAAATATTTCCTGTATTTTCTGTTCTGTAGTTATGTGGAAAATTGAATTTTCCCAAGGTGTCATCATATTCCCATTGAAAAGTCTACTACCTCTATGGAGAATGGATGGGGGGTGGGGTGGGTAGGTAGGTAAGGACAAAAGCGGTTTATGATTTTTTTCCTGTGTTCTCCCCAGCCTGGCTGTATATGTTGTCCCATTGGTATCAATAGTTTTGGCAGAATCAGAGGTGCTGGCACAGCTACAAGAAGCTCGTAAGAGTAGGAAAGGCAGGAGGAAGATGCAGATTTTTTTTTTCCTGAGATTAATACACAGCTGGAGACCTGTGAGATCTCAGAGAATAGGAGAACAAGTATTTATAGTTCAGCTTAGATTTAGTGAGATATGTTCTGTTGGAGGTGGTTTTCAATGCAAAATGCTCTTTCTGCCAAACATTGCCGATTTCTATATCTTTACCTCAGGGAAACAATCAGCTTGATTTTTCACAGCTGCTTTTTGAAAAGTTCTGGATAATTTCACTTTTGCAGGCGTAAGGAGCATTAAAGTTGAGATTTGAGGCAAGCTCCTGTATTGCTGCTCCAAGGTGGGGGGTCTTAATACCTTAATGTCTCCCACCTGTGGCAAGTTGGCCAACAGGAAGGTGGAAGCTGAAAATTGAAGAGGTGAAGAGCTGGCGCGTTGAACCTCTGGCAGCTTGCTCTGGTCTGTGATATCTCCTGTTTCGAGGGAAATTCCAGATAAGTGGCATCAAGCCACAAAATTGTGTTTTACTTCTCGTGAAACAGAATTTATCAGAAGCTCTGACTTGCCTGAAATATTACTTTATTTTCCTCACCCCGATTTAGAAGGTCTCTTTCTCTTGAATGTTAAAATATCTCAGGGCAGAAGTTCCCTTTTTCTCAGGTCACCACTGGCTCTCTTCCACTTTCCCCACTGCAGAGTCTGACAAAGTTAAAAGAGCTATGTAATACTACAGAATTTTTCCAGGAGTGCTATGAAGCTTTAGCAGCTGTGAGGCTTGTGAGTGAAGGGCATGGTGCAGGATCCCAGGAAGACTGATTCTTCCAGTGGCATGACTCAACAGAAGGGCTTATCGTTTATACTGCCAAGGGAAGGGAAAAGTGCACAATGCACATGTTCTGCTGTGTGTATGTACGCGCTCATAAATGCACACAATATGTAATATCCTTGAACTGTTGCTGTTTGTTCCTTACTACTAATCCCTCAGTAGGTCCTGAGAGAAAAATGAGTGTATTTTATCTTTAAAATAGGATGAGATAAAGAAGTGCTGTAGTAGCACTTCAGTTTGCATGCCTGAGACAGAAAGTGCTTAGCTTCAAGAGTACTGGTGGAAGAGATAACTGACAATATTATATTTTGAAGTGATTTGGAATGTGCCTGATGTTAGCTGTGTGACCCAGCTGGAAAGACTCACCCCAGAGCAGTGCTAGTGGGGCCCAACCTGTCCATGTTATTAAGAATTTTTGCCAGCGGAATATATCCGTCATTATAAACCTTCAGAGGTTAACAAAGCTCGGAGTAGGGGTGGTATATTTATCTTTAGGAGGCTGACACAGACAATCTGTTCATTTTTACACCGGGGCCTCCGCTTGTGTACTATGTGGTTTTGCATAAATTTTTACTTTGTGATGGAAAGCAAATATTTCGTAACAATTCAGTAGTATAGTCTAGACAGCTGAGGTTTCATAGGAGGAATCCAAATCGCTGAAGCTTAAGAATACAGAACTGGTGAATGCCTGTGCTTCTGTTAGAGACTTGCTCATCTGCAGGTCAGTGCTCTGACTCCAGGTGCAAGGGAATTAAGGAATACCAAGTTCTGGGAAAATGCACTGTGAATGTTTGAATCTGGAGAAAAAGTCCAGTCTGTGGTTAAGCCTTGAGTCACTTTGCTTTATCTCTATTATTCAACCTTTATTTTCTCTCAGGTGTTTTGTGGGGGAAACGTAGTGCTTTCTTTGTTTACTTTTGTGGCATTAAGAGGTTTGTGAAATACTGTAATGCACCATTGTGTGAGTGAGGAGAAATATATTTTCTTATCACAAATCATTTTATTGGGCTTGTTAATTTATTGCTAGACATAATACCTCTCCTCTTCCTCCATTACCTCTACCCCTTTCAGATTTACAGCATCAATCTAGTGTGTTCAGTGGCAGCTTCAAACCTGCACGCAAAATATGGGCTTTTGCTTTCTGAGCTTGGCTCAGGGGAACTCAGGACATTGAAGGTGAAAGTCCAGATAGGTATCAGACAGTCTGGCCTCAATTTATAGAGGTTTATTGGCAGGCATACTCTTTGTCAATAGCAACAGTATCTGCTTCTATACAAAAGCACAATATTAAGATACTGTTTTGTTATTTTTTAACTGTTGTGGGAGAAGTCCACTGATCATCAATGTAAACAAAGATGGAGGCAAAAGTACTGTATAACTCATACCTGGCTCTACACAGCCTCTAGTTTTCAGTCACCCTTGTTTTCCAACTGTTCCCTGAAATCCCGTTTAGCTGCTTTGCTGTCACACCCTTTATCCACTCGACCTGAAGAATCTGGCACATTCCCTTCCCCCTGGAATTACCTGACCCTGATCAATCTTTTGGGCATGGGAGTGGTGGAAGAATAAGAAATGAGAGAGGAGTTTATGGCTGCAGTCTTGAAAGAATGCAGGAGCTGAGTGCACGCTGCTGGTCAAGTGCATCTTCTGGGAGCCTTTTGCTGGGCTTTTCTGACTTTGCTTCCATCGTTTTCTGTGCTGAGCATTAGTGTCCTTACCTTCACCCACAAGTGCACAGAAGCATGGAAGAAGAGTGTTCAGTGAAGGTGTTTTCTCATGCTAGCTGCTTTTTAACCCTTTTAGGACACTGAGGAGCATCGTGAGTTAGCATCAAAAAATATCTGGAGCAGGGACCTCATGTTGCCCATGGCTCGACTATTTTTTAAAGTTGCTGGACAGGATCAATGCAATTTTTTTTGCTTCTTATATACTCTTTCCTGGATATCTGATAAAGGTCAATTTATCTCTCAAAGTGATACTGTGTACAGTCCTGATGGGTGATGACTACAGTAGAGCTGAGCCAGTTCTGTGCAGGAGCTGGCTAATGAAACAAACAGCTGCTTCATCCCAAGAAAGTAGGCAGGAAACTAGTTATAATAACGAGCCTCATGGCATACTACTGCCGTGTATTTTGCCTTACACTTGCATTTTTTTCCCTATTTCCTGCAGCTTGGTAAATATACAACAGTTGTGCTTTTCCTCCCCCAACACTGTACCAATGTTGGAAGCTATATTTAGTTCTTGTCAAGTTACAACAGGGTTTTTATAATCACAAAGTAGTGGAAAAAAAGGCCAGCAACACAGTGAAGGCAAATATTTGTAGCATATCACAAACCTTTGTTGTAACCTAAATATTTAGAAAGAACAAGGGTGTAGGAGGATGCTGTAGTTTTTAAAACATGGAAAAGATAAGGAGCAGCCTCCTAAATGTGCTGACATGTTGGAGAAGTCGTTTTGCTGCGGCATGAGTGAGCAAAAGGACTTATTCCTTTTGTTCAGAAGATGTTTGCTGACTGAAGATGATTTAGAAAAGTCAATGTTTAACTTTTCATTCGAAGAAAAAAGTGTCCAGCCAGTTTGACCGGCACATGGAGGACTGCAGTCAAGAGAAACCGCCACCACTGTCCCCAGTGAAATAAAAATGAATGTTATCCCAGTGGATCTTGAGGGACTTATTAGCACCTTGAAAACACCAATAACTTTAGATTTTCCTTTAGCAGCCACTGAAGTAGAAAAGCTTGCAGTGTGGACTGAGGGACAAGCAGCGAGTTGTGCAGTCTGTTGCTGAAAATGGCCTTCTGCCAAAACGCCCCTATATATGCCTGGTACATTTTTAGTTTCTGACTGCGCATTTTTAAGTTGTTTTATTCTGAAAAATGCCTTTGCTTCAATTTTTGTCTTATTTTATGCTATTTCATTCTCAGCTGTTTACTAGCTTTTCCTTTCTGTCTTGGAAAATGGTGCTGCAGCTTGGGAGCCATCAGAATAATTAAGGTGGAGATAATCAAGGCTTTGTTGAGAGGCATCACAAGTAAATTCTGTGCTGCAATCTATGAAACTTAGGGGTTAGGCATCAGGTGCCCGAAAGGCTCCTGCTTTAATCTGTTTTCTGGGGATCTTCTCTTGGGGCCCCTGAAATGTTCCTATGTTTCATTTTATTGGTCAATTTTTTTAAACTCTGGTTTCAATAATTACCAAAACCTGGCAATGAATCAGTATGCCAAATAGAATTTGACCTGTGAGTTGCCAGGTAGAAATGTAATTCACTCTATGCAGCATGTAAGGAAGGGTGTATGGGTGTAGATGTTATCAAAGTTGTTTTCATTCAAATGTAGCATTACTGATGCTTTCAAAGGCTGTGATATATTCAGAGCATTAAAGCAGCACTCAATCAGTGGAAATACATGTTCGTATCTGTTTGGATCACGACCTGATTCTTAAAAACATTTGAGTTTGGTAGTATGTCTTTCTCATATGTGTTATTACCCTATAAATTACCCTAAAAATTGCCCTTGATTTTGACGCTAATACCATTACTTTTTAACTCGGCTAAGAGCCTTTCTGATAGCTGAACTTAACATTTCTGCTATCTGCTTCCACATTCACATTCTCATACCCAATTTATTCTTTTCTTTGCAGAACAGGAAAAATGTGATGATGATGAGATGGAGCGACTTTACAAGTCATTAGAACAAGCAAGCCTGTCTCCCATTGGTGATCGTCGGCTGTCAACAAAGAAGGAGCTTAGGAAGTCATTTATCAAACGCAGCAAAAACCCCTCCATTAATGAGAAACTCCACAAAATTCGAATGCTGAACAGCACATTAAAGGTGAGGTTGCAGAGCTAGCCAAGGAAAAGCCCGAGAGAAAGAAACAGTTTGGCTGAAAAAAGAAGGAAGCCTAGACTTCAGCCAAACTCTAATTACATATTAACTTAAAGCCCCAGAGAATTTGGTTAAGTTTTTGAAATTGTTTTCTACTTCATTCTGAATACTGATCTGTGTTTTGTTGTTCAATTTGAACTGGAAGCAAAGGCAATAGTTCAGAAGGGACTCTTCTTGCAGAAGTTCCAGCCCATTTGGAAAATTTAATAAAGAAAGCTTCTCTTCGTTAGCTGGAAAACTTGCAAGCTCAGCTGAATGCACTAAACAGGGGAGCCTTAAAAAAAGGAAGAGCAGACAAAGTACATTGATGATAAAGGACATGAAAATGACCCTGAGCCAAAAAAAGTTTTCCTTATGTGATTATTGGAGAATGTGCAGGATGTGCCAAAGCTATTGTAAAGACCTCCTGTAACTAAAATATTTTTAATAACAAAAGCATCCTGCTTTTATGTTGGAAATGTACCATGAACTGGAGGGGTGGAGGGGTTCAGGGTACATTCCATGAAAGGGCCAGTAAATCTGTCTGGAATATGGGGATTTATGAGGTTGTTTACTTGCCAGCATCAATTGTCACAGGATTTCAAAGCCTGCTTCTGAATGGTACCGAGGGAAACAGAAAGCTTAACCATACAATTTAAATTGTAAGGAGAAGAAAGAATAAGTGCAAACCTGGGGCTTCACTTGTTTCTTTTTATATGCATTAGAAGCAGGAATTGAGTATCTTGTTTCAAGTGTGTGTATTTGGCTTCAGGCACTGTAAGCTGGAGAAATGCCTGTAAAAAATCTTATCAGCACAATCATTGATTTGACTATTAGTTGCAATGGGAGGCTTGACTTTGGCACCCTGGCCTGTGTTAAAATTCCTGAAGGTACAGTTGAAAAGGCAAGTGGGAATATAGGCATTCTGACTGGCTCCATACGAGACCTGGTGAAGTATCTCCTCAGTATCAGAGTCTTCAGTGACATGGTACTGACTATAGCAGTATTCACCTGCATCAGCAATAAAGTAAGCCCATCATATAACAGAAAGTTCGTTTAAAAAGTATGTCTATTTTATGGCACAGGAAGCTAAATATAGAAACATACTGCAAAGTTTTCCCTGATAGAAGCCTCCCTAGTAAATCTAAGAACCAGTTAGGACAAAATGGAGTTCTATCTCGTGGGACAGTCAATTTCATTAGCATGGAGCTGAATGGGAGCCTTACTACCAGACATGAGCAAGGAGGACAGCTTTGCATTGATTTAGCACGAGAGTATTGTATAAGTTGTGACGAGCAGTGTTTAAAATCTTAGGCTTGTCTAACACTTGTATTTAATATGGAAAAATCATTTTTGGAGTGTTCATAATGTATAAAATGTGTTGATCTTTTTTTGCTTTCTTCAAACTAAGAAATTGGAGTATTGACAAGACAAATATAGCACAGACATTTTCTCACAGACACAAACAGAGTTCTATACACAGCAGTGTTTAAGTTAGCCTGTCTGAAAGGCAAATGCCTGCAGTGGGAAAGTGGCATATTCTTTGCATCAGTGGGATTATGTGCCTTTAAAGTCAATTTTCTTAACGTATAACATGAGAAGTGAGGTAATTGGAAATGATCTATTGGAAATTTAAAAATCAGGAGAGTTTTGCATCTGATCCATATTTACTCTGCTTTAATTAAAACCCTATTAGGTTGAGAAGTGATTTATGCAAGATTCAGTGCAATTTTAATTTTGAACTTTTGACTCTACACCTTTAACAACAGATTAATGTTGCTGCCACAATATATCATTAACAAAACATGCTTTGGATAGCTTGGAAGAGAGGGAAGCTGTGTGCAAACGCATCACAGGCTTAATGAATGCAGGAAATAGATTTAGTGGTACAGGAAAAATTCCATGGCATGGCTTTTTGCCACCAAATTTATCTGCTGGAAATACTCTTCTCTCCCTTCTATCTCCCTATCTCCTCTTCTTCTCTCAGGCTAACTGCACGCACCTCTGCATCAATGCCAGAAGCCTTCTTACAAGGGCTGGCACTAGGTCTTGAGGGCAGGACTTGTGTAAACCAACACCTGAACAAGCTTTTGTGTTTAAAAAGCGGCACAGGCATCACAGGAATTAGAGTAGGTGACAGTTCATTAGAGTAGTAGTGGGATATGGACATCCCAGCAGCTGATTGCTACTATCAGGAAGTGTCATGAGCGTGCGGGAGTATTTTCAAGTATTTCAAGGCAGCCACTGGCACAGAGTGTCCTTGGGCTTGATGAAACTGGTGGCAGTAGGAGAGGATAGTTAAAACTATTCCACTGTTTTCACACACAGACTGAGGGGGGATGGACCCAGGTAAAAGCAGTAAAGGTTTGTTAGTGCCTCCATTAAGAAATTGTAGCTGCTAACTAGGGCTTCTCTATCTTGTGGTCCACTGCACAGATAGGCAATAAGGGCTGGAAAAGCAAAATGGTTTGTTGTGTCAGAAAATGTGAGGGCATCAATGAGTATAAATACCTAAAGGGAGGGTGTAAAGAAGACCGAGCCATGCTCTTTTCAGTGGTGCCTGGTGTCAGGACCAGAGGCAATGGGCACAAACTGAAACACAGGAGGTTCCCTCTGAACTTCAGGAAACACTTTTTTACTCTTAGGGTGACCAAGCACTGGCACGAGTTGCCCAGAGAGGCTGTGGAGTGTCCATCCTTGGAGGTATTCAAAACCCATCTGGACATGGTCCTAGGCAGCCTGCTCTAGGTGGCTCTGCTTGTGAAAGGGGATTGGACTGGATGATGTCCAGAGGTCCCTTCCAACCTCAACCATAATGTGATTCTGTGACATAAAGGGTCTCAGTGTCCCTATATCAGTGACTGTTCACATCTTACCATTGAACCAGGTTGCCTGCAATATACGATCTGAGCTGCTTTTGTCTAAAAGTAGAGATCAGATTTAGTAGTAGTAGCTAGTAGCTGGCGGTAGATGTATTAGCAGCCACGTGTGCTCTAGCAAGTCTACTGCTAGTGCACAGATTATATCCAAAATTATTTTCTGTCTAGCTCCCAGAGAAGAGACATTTATAACATGAGCACAGAATAAGTATTTTTTGATGAAAGTTGGAACTGGTGTGAATTACAGAGATAAATGCTGTTGTGTCTAGTTTAATGCAAGTACTAACTTGTTGTGAGACAGCATAACAATGTCTAATTTTCGCATGAATCTTCTCTCATGAAGTTTTGCTATGAATCCTATAAAATAAAAAATCTACATGAAATCATAATTTTGCCTTCAACTGGGATGAATTTCTGCTGTGGACTTAATTTTGATGATCTACATTCTAAAAATGGGAACAAGTTGGCAGGAGGATGGATAATTCGCCATCTCCTTGTGACATAGAGAGTGTTTTTGTTACGGACAATTAACTTGACAGTTTCTATGGGAAATAACCACTTGTTCTCTTCCTAGTGTAAGGAACATGACCTGGCCACAATTAACCAGTTGCTAGATGACCCAAAGTTGACGGCAATGAAGTACAGAGAATGGAGGAACACAAACATCATGCTGGTTCAAGATATTTATCAGCAGCAGGAGGTCCAGGACATGTCCACAGAGAATAGTGAGGAGCAAGAGATGACTCCACAGCCTATTGCTGAAAGTGCTATCTGAGGCCATGGTTCAATGGTTCATAGCAAGATTTTTCTCCATGGGTCTTCACGTACAGGCACTTTAAACTGCTGCATTTTGAGGTTTGTTTTTTCCAAGTGTTCTGCGAAAGGAAAACAACCCCTTCTCCAAAGCTTTAATTCCTCTTGCAAAACTCATGTCAAAAAGGCAAACCCCTCAAATTAAAAAAGCATGCCTGAACCTGGGCTGCATACCTAAGAAGAGTATTTTGTGAAGCAGCAAAGAAATGTTTTTCCATCTTTGGAGAAGTAAATTAAACATGTCCAACTCCTGGAAGTCACAGAACTGTATATGTACTGTATAAATGTGGGATCTTTGGGGTTGTTTTAACCATGTAACTTACTGTTAAAGGAAGCTAAAACAATGCCAACAGGATGTAGTCTACTCTCTACCTTTTTACCCTGTAAGGTAACCTAATGTATGCATTTTCATCTCTACCTTCATTCACTTTCATCACTCTACCAGTTTAGACTGAGTCAACTAGAATAGTAATTATGCATGCGTTTATACTACAGACAGCTGTCAGGCACCCTGTTTGTGCTCTGCCTGACGTTTTATGAGTTTCAAATTTATTTATGGGCCAGACCAAGGTACTGTCTTTCTACATGAAGAAGAGAAGGTCTCAGTGTTTGCTAACACGTAATTTACTCTTCTGTGAGGCAGCTAATGCTTCAACAAGTTTCAACTTTTCTTACGGACTTGGCAGAATTCCTTGGAAGATTATTTTCTTCTTTCTTATTTTTGACAATTGTAAATATATAAGGTACAAGTTCATCCCAGATTCCTACGTAGGAAGATGATCAAGTTCACAAGGCAGAAGCTAAATAATGAAATTCCTGATGTGGACCTGAAAGTGTAAAACATAGCTGCAAATATTTTTGTAAATATATGTCATTTTATGGCTTATATGAATGTGACTATGTACTGTGTATATGTTTTATTTATATATTTATATATGCTGAATTTCCTAATGTAGACAGGCACACATGGTCCGGACCCACCTAGATGAGAGTGCTTACAGGTTGACTTGAAATGCCTCTTTGTTATTTGTTCCATTATGAATCACAGTGGCTCTACAACAGAGACTATCCTGGGACATCTGCTATAACTTTTTATTCTGTCTTTCTAGCTTTGAGTTTTAGATGAAGAAAATCTGTACAACTTAGGGCAGGAAAATAAGTTTTCTGGGAAGTTTCAGGATTTCCCTTTGGGCAAACAAAAATAATTATGTTAAGAGTTTTTGCTGCAGGATCATGACTTTTTGGCTTCATTGTGCTCAGTACAAGGTTTGGAGTTTTTGCCTTCCCATCTTCTGCATGTGTACAAATACGAGGCACTTTGCAGAGTGCTGAATTTTGAAAAGCAAGAACTAGCCCATTGTTCTCAAATTAATGCCACTACAGGAACTGTGGCAATCTGCACTTCTGTTGGCTATTGTGTAAAGATATTCTTTGTCATTATTTTTCAACACAGTTTTATCTTTTAAAGCAAATTACACTATACAGATGCAGCCATATTCACCTGTCTTTATACATTATATGTTTTATCATAGCTTGACTGAGAGAACAAAAGTTAATAGTGTTAGTAGGAACACGTGAAATCTTTTCCACCTATGTAGTGATAAGTCTGACTGTTGATTTTGCATTTTTAACACTCGGCAGCTTTCCTTTTAAAATAGAGACATGAAATTATGTCCCAATGTATCCAAAAATGGCAGTTAAGGCTGCGTTGAGTGTGAGAACTGAGGAGCAGACGGTAAGCCATAAAACAGGAAAATCATCATATGAGCAGTACTAATTCTAAGTAGAAGTTGCTAGAAATTAAGAAAGATCAATAGCTGGTGCAACTTGGTTTAGAGTAATTGTGTCTTAAAAATTGAGCCCATTTAAGTCTTTTTTGGTTTTTTTTTTTTAACTTTTCACCATTCCCAGAAGACCCTCGAACAATGAACATCTGTGAGTGTCCGGCTCCTAACTGAAATTCTTCAAAGCAGATGGGTACATGGGAGAGGGATAGGCCCTGAATTTGACATGATGTCAATTAACCGCTGAGAGCACACTGAAAATTAGGAGTGTCGGGATTAATTTGCTTGGTCCATCTCAATTTTAACTACCTGGCACTAAATAATTGATAAAAAATGGAGGTCAAATTGCATGCACATTTTCTCTCGCAAGTAAGAGTTTCTCATGAAACACAGCATGTAAACACCATTTTTCTTCAAAAGCATCTTCACTTGGATCTTAAAAACAAGCATATGCTAAAGTGGCCTGTTGAACTGGGCCAGATGAGTCAGTGCCTTGCAGTTCTGAGCAAAGTCCTAGTCAACTCCGTTTGCTGAAGTAGATTTGCACTACACAAAGGAAAGCACTATGTGGCCTGCACATGCTGTGTTGGCTCTTTTCACACTGTGCTTGTATAAGCATATACAAAACAGGTTCCCCAAATATAGAGAAAGAGAACTGTCCTTGGACTGCCTAAACTCTACTATTGGTTTTGACAGATTAGGTAGCCTAACATAGCTTTTAAACTACTCTTTCAGATGGTCAGTAGATACTTATTGTTGAACTATTGAGGTTTTGGAAACCTGCTGAGGATGGGCTGTATCACCCTCTTAGAAAAGAACATAAAATTCTTGAATGGGGTTATTTTAATGCAATTATTATTTTAACAAATTTCTGTGCGTTCAAGAAAACAAATGTATGGGTTTTATGCAAGTGCAGTGCTGGGAGTCTATCTCCATTCTCTTCAGCTCCTATTTAGACCCGAAACAAATGGAAAGTATGGGAAATGTGAAGTGAAAAATTGGAGTAAACTAGGTTTCATTTTCCAGCATTGCTAATTAATGTGACAGTTTTCACCTGGTGCTGGGTTCATCACAAGGGGCTGTGCAGCAATGTGGAAGCCACAGTCGGAGGAAGAAGTGTGCACAAGCTGACAGCTACAACTAGTGGGATGCAGTGGGGAGCCACCTCGGCAGGAGAAACCTGGACAACTCTCTGCTCAGTGATACTTGGGGTAAATGGTATCTGTTGGTCGGAATTTGGAAGGCCTGCACTATTGACTCATAGCGTAGGGAAACTGCGCATCCCTGGTGAATCTCCAAAAGTCTTTAACCATCTGCCTCATGGGACTTGTTTTATGTACTTTTTCAGGAAAAACTGTGTGTGCATGGACAATTATTCCTTCATCAGTAAGCCTTTTGGTATTGGTGCAGTAAGTCCAGTTATGCAGATTTTGGAGTAACTAATGACAATATCTAATTTCAGCTGTTTCTGTAGTCTGTCTCTGGTGGCTTTTCTGGAAACCAAATCTCTCTGCTTTGGTGGTATAGATGTCACAAGCTGCTAGAATGAGGTGGGATCACATTTCCTTTCCTAAGATGAGAGAGGTTTTATGTGGAGACTGTGAATTGTTTCTGCATCTAGTTCTGATGATTTACTCAAAACTGGGTTTCACCTGCAACAGGATTAAACGGGAATAAATAATGTGCTACACCCCCCCCCCCCCCACCTCTTTTTTTTTGGAGGAAACCTTCACATTGAGAGAAAAGGCTCCTTTGGGACAGCCAAGGAGGAAGGGGAAGAAAAGAGGTGGTATTTGATTTAAAACTATGTAGAATTTCAGAATTTAAAATTACTTCTAACTAGGAAAAATTATGGCCATGCTGCATCTGTTGTGTGAGCCTGTAAGCTTACGTGTCTATTACAGATTTAATATAAAAACTTGTATTTTTTAACTCTTAAAGTAGCAAGGGAGTCCATATAAGCATACTTCTGTATGAGGAACTTCATATACTGTGGTTGAAGTTTGGGGTTTGGACTTTTTTGTTTTGCTTTTTTGGTGGTGCAGAAGTGACCAATTGCAATGTGGGCCTGGGCTTACTTCATTTATATGAGATGTGTCTTTCTGTTAACAGGAAGCCAAAGTGGTTTTCTTGTAGTAGTAGAGCCAGAGTCATATTTCCTGTTTTATGTGGGGCATTTTGAAGCAGCAGACATTTAAAACGTCAGTCAGCATTTCCTTGATGGCTTGAAGATTTATCCCATTTTGGTCTGCTGCCACATTCTTGCATTTTTGAGAACTGGCTTTATTATTAACTAAAACAAAAATCAAGGTGAAAAAAGGAAAAGGAGAAACAGAACAGAAAAGCTCTGAGCTAAGATCAGGCTGAAATTCTTGTCTCTGTGCATAAGGGTAATGAGAGCTAAGCTTGCCAAAAGCTAGGCATTTCAACACTGAAAAAAGATTGTCAGGTGTTGAGGAGACTACTACATTCCTTGAAACTTGCTATGGGAGAAGTTCCAATACCTGTCTGCTCTGGAATAATGAATATTTTTCTGATTTATTTCCTCCTGGTAAAAATCCAAAGGGAGTGGTTTATAAGCTGGCAGAAAGTTAAAAATGAAATATGCATGTAATTCATTGATAGCTCATCAGCCTTGATGTATTACCTTGAAATGATTGACTTTAGATGACTCGGCCTTTAACACAGAAAATCCGTTTCTTTGGGAAACCATTGTAGCTACCACAGTGTCTGAGGCTTTTGTACCCCAACCTGACCCACATGAGGTCCATTTTGAGGATGTAAGTGTATGGCATTTCTACAGGGCGAATAGTTTACATCATCATACCATAGCATAGGAACCATGTGAATTCTAACACTCCTCGTGTCCTAGATGCCTTAGGACCTACCCAAATTATTCTGATTCTTGAAGATCCTTATGGCAGTTTTACCTTCTCCCACCTAAAAATGAAGAAAAGAGGATATGAAAACATGTCTCCCACTCTCATGAGAAGAGAAACTAGCACTAGTCAAGCAAAAATTCAGGTAAGTCTACAAACGTTTAGCAAAATAACTCACCTGGTGAAATGCCATATGTGCATACTAATAGCAGAGCTCTTGTGCAAAGCTTTCAGTGCTGAGGACTGGCCAAAAGGAGGAATGGGGGTGTCTGTTCCATTACCCTCTGTGTAGACAGGGAAAGCCATGCATAAAGAAATATTTGCAAGGATATCTGTTAGGCAGGGGCAGGGCCTGCAGCACCATGGAGGTATATGGAATTCCAGTTTGGTGTTTTATCTGTTAAGTCTATTTTTTTTTTTTCCCCCACTGGTTTCAAACTCAAAGCACAATGTTTGCACTCAGCACTGCCTTTTTACTGCTTGTTGCCCACACATGTGACTTGATTTTAATGGAATGATGCACACATCTTGCAGAATGAGAGCCTTATGTTTGCACTTGTCAATTAAACACTGAAATGAGAGAATATTTTGCTCAGCCTTTTTTTTTACTTTTCAGTGTGGATTTTTCAGTTTACTGCTATATAATAAAATAAGGGTTTGCTGGTTCTTTAAACAAGCAGTTTCCCCTTGGGACTAATATTACTGTTAAGTTGAATAATCTGGAACCAGGAAGAGTCAATGACTGGTTTGACTGAGGAATGCCTTCCACTAGTTGGCAATGTAATTTTTGAAACTGCTGTTAAATTAGCTAATTCTCTTTAATTGGTTGCTGTAGCCACCCTTAAGGAAGAATGGTCTCTTCTGACAGGCGTGGGACATTGCTGGATCTTTTTTTTTTAGCTTACAGAGCAGCCTGTTTCAATTAAAAGAGGATTGGGATCTTTGTCAAAAGAGTTTCAGTTTAGCTGGACAGGCCAGCCAGATAGCAGCACAGCGAAGGTGTGTTTCCTAAGAAATAAGCTTGTCAAAGGGCTCGGCTGCCCTGATGGAAAAATGTCCCTGTTCCCCCAACCTCCTATATGCTCCCACCGTTTGCTTCAGGCTAATCTGCTCATCATTTGGCACCTCTGTCTGCTCAACCGAGTCAGGCAGCAAGGAACAGACACAGCAAGCTGGATAGTTGTCTACTGTGATGGTGAATAAAATTGGCTTACGAAGAGGTTCAGTGCCTGGCAGAGCCCTCACAAGGGAGGCAGTGGGATCGTGTAGGCTGAAGCAGAAGGAAGAAGAGCTGTGTAAGCAGGAGGGAAGAGGGGGTCCTCTTCCTTTTAGGAGCAGAGCATTAGCTTGACTCAGCTGCCCGCAAAGCTACAGCTTCACTTTCACCAAGTGATGATTTCTGTTTTTTCCCCCTGCAACACATGATTGTAAAGACAACCTGAGGAAACAGTTTTCATGTGGGTTTTACTGTGATCTCAGCCTGTGCTCTTGCTTTCCATGCCTCATGCATGGCCAAATGTTTTGTTTCTGGGCCTGAAAGCTAAACTCTACAAAAAACCAATTGTATGTTTCCTTAGGATTCTTCCTGACACGTTTGCCGCAGGGATGCTGGTGCAGGTATGAGAGAGGCAGTGGCTGGAGCTGGAGCACCATACATGCACCCGTTTAACGCTAGCTATGAAACCGTACCTTGCTGGCTTGGACTGCCTCTTGTTTTCCTCTGGCTTTTGATTTACACTCTCCTGTGGTAGTACAAAATATAACCTGTTCTGGAGTTTTATAAGGATAGAAATGAGTTGAGGATTATGATTTGGACATTTGTCTTTTGTCTGCTTAAAAAAAAACACTGGGCTTTACTGGGCTTCCAGACAGCCCCTGTGAATTTGGGCTTGTCAGTATGTTCAACTGGCAACAGAGGGCAAAGGTGCCATTTCTGGCATCTAACCCTATTTCATCACCTCACATTTTGGAAAGGCTCAGGCATCATTCTTCTGACATGGGCTGTTTCTTCTTGCTGGGAGAAGGTACCTACTGTTGGGAGGAAAGCTCCTGTACTCTCTCCCTGTGCTCAAGAAATGACCTACTTGTCACTAGGGGATGTTTAAAATTGTCTGACAGAAGCTTTGGTACATGGATACTCTACGTGGTGACAAACTGCCCTGTTATTTTGATGGGGAAATGTATATCTTTCCTCTTTCCACTTCTGGGCAGAGCAGTGTCGGTCTCAGGCAGACACAGAAGTTCTCCTTGTATTGCCGGTGGGAAAACACAGCTTCTTGCAAACGGGTCTCAGCAAGTTTTCTGATGGAGAAAACTGATCCCTTAGCACAGCCTGCTGGCTGTTGGCAAGATAGCAAGTGAAGGAGAAAATTGGAGGTTTCTGTGTCAGAGGGGAAGTAATAGCGTTAGTGCTGTCTCAGTCTACATCTGCGCAAGTTTTACAGTGAGGTGACAGCATCTGCTGCAGGTGGAAAAATGGAGACGCTGTCTGGTACACTGGTCCTCTCCAGACCTGAAACAGAAGCAGCAAACTGAAACCATATACAGTCTGAGGATAAAGATTTCTGTGAGGAAAAGCAAGATAATGCCTGAGGGGCCAAGGCAGGCGCTAGGAAAGGAGAGGTAGTAAATCTGGGGGGGGGAAGGGATAATTATTGCCTGCGGGAAAATGAGAGGCATGAGATCAGTGGAAACCCACACCCTGCCATGCAACTGATGTCTCAGAGGTGATGATTTTTGGTATCCAGTTATTCAACATCCATGAATCTCAGCCAGTGACTTGTTAAAGCTGTTTTGCAGACCACCCTAAGAGATGAGGGTTGAGAGGTGGGAGGTTGTTTTGTGAAAAATTCTCTCATGCTGGTGGTAAGGACCGTGGCATGTTTCTGTCCCTCATGAAATGTCTGTGCAAGTCTGGTAAAACCCAAAAGCCACTGTCATGGTGTGGCACAGGAAACCAGCTGAAAATTCAGAGGCATCTCCAGTGTCCTCATCCTTTGCAACAGCAGCCATTTCCTGGTAATGTATGGGCCTATCTGTGCCCTCGTGGTCCTGTTGTTGAAGTAGAAGGTGAGTTTCTAAAGTGTGTTTTCTTCAATCTTATTTTTATTACAGACAGTAAATTCAGTTCACCTTGGCTAGCACTTAAGTTCATAAATTACAGCAACGATGAAGATGACCCAGGTGGTGGTGACCTTTCCTGTGTAATTTGAAAATTTCACTCTACAAATTCCAAGAGGAGCTCCAAATAAGATTTCACACTGCTGTAAAACACACACATCACCTTTGCAGCTTCATGTGATATTTCATCATGAGCATCATTTGTTTTCTGTGAAATAATTTATTCTGCTCATCTTGCTGATGACAAGTTGAGGCAATTTGGGTGGCTGCATCTTATGTGCTGTTTCTGGACTATGTTTTCTAACACAAAAAAAAGGATGAATTATGGTGCTGATATTGGTTGGAAGAAGCAACCTTCCAAGAAGGCAAGAGTCTCAGGACTGAGGCAGCAAACAAAGCTCAGCACTTTGGAGACAGTGGCACAAACGATGTATATGTCTTGAAAAGGGGATGTGGGAACTTCATTCATTAAACAAAGGAAGGAAACCAGTCCCATGAGGAATCAGAGGAATGATGAAGGCAGAGTTTGTGTGACAGCACCGTTCATACAAAAATCCGAGTGCCAAGTGACCCCTGGGAACAAAGCCCAGGTGCAGGAAGGTGTTGGCTGGTTTGGGAGCACGGCTGCTCCGAGTGATCGCAGGGCAACCTGGTCAGGCAGGCCCGGGTGCTGGGCCAGAGGAACGAGAGACAACGTGGCCAGGCCTTTACTCCTGACGTTGGCACCCATGCTAGCTGTTCTGTGACATAATGCTGATTTGTGGATCTGGACCCAGCTTAGATCACCCGGTCTAGTTCTGCATTTTTATTTCTGCCTGAGAAGATCTGCGGTAGGGTGCAGGATGGCAGTGGCTGAAGTGCCTGGTTTGTTGGCCTCTTCCTGTGAAAGCCCTCGGACTGCAGTTGTGTTTAAGGCTGGCCAGGGTTTCTTGTTCATATTTCAGTGTTGGTCCAATTGCTCTTGCTGATAAAGATTAGACCAAAGTTAAGATTAGTGTTTGTTTCAGAGAAAGTGTGCGTTAATATTGGGTGTAGGAGAGGTGACAGAGGTAAGTGAACACCGACCACATCATGCACCTATTTTTGCTTTGCTTCTAGCTGTGGCCCTGGTGTGTGCTGAGGGGATGCTCATGATTGAATTTAGGCTTAGACTGTGTCAGGGTTCAGAAGTAATTTAGGTACAGGTAATACGAGGTACAGAAGTAATTTAGGATCTCTATTACTAGGTCCTTCATGAACAAATGGGATCGATTTAAGACAGGAGATCCAGGGGTAGACAGAAGCTTGTCTCTAGAGTTGCATTCAGTTTGGCATAGTGAGATCTGAAGGCACAGATTATTTTCCAGGTAGAAGAAAAAGCTCAGAGGATATTTTAGAGTTAGCAAAGGCTGTTGCTTTTCTTTTAATTTTGATTTGGGGTTGGGTGGCATTCTCAGATTAGGGTGACAACTAACATTTGGCCTAGGGTTAGGCCATTAGTCTCTGCCCACCCTAGACCTGTTCTACCTGTGCCCTAATTGTCAGTTTTGTCTGTAATATCCTTCAAGTAACTTGGTGTCTCCTTCTAGACCCAGCACTACTGCACACTCATCAGTCCTCGATTACAAGAGTGTTATCCCTAGGTAGACAGAGACTGAATACTGCTTCAAAGGCCATAAACATTCCCCTAAACTTTTATCTCGATTCTAGAGGGCAGTTTTGTGCCTCGGCAAAGATGGAGGCAGAGGGCAGAAATCCTGGATCAGCTCTGACAGAGGAAGTCACAGTTTGACTGTGTAAGAAAAAAGGTTGCGTAATTATTCTTTTTAATGTACATGGGGACTGGCAAAAAGAATGCAGATACCGGCTCAAGTGAAACCAAACTTGTACAGCCTTGGAGAGTGGTGTCTGGCTTGTGTGTCTTCAGGTGACCTCAGCTACTTCCTGCTAAATAAAGGGACTTTGACTGCTTTCTGAGGACAAAGCTTCACCTGTAGATGTGGATGTACTGAGAACTGCTATATTTGATACATTCACATTGTCAGAATGAATTTTAGAGTTTCTGGTGGATCTTTTCTTAAATGCACAGAGCTAAAAGCTGGGACTGGGTTGGGTCTGGTGCAGGCAGAGAGACAGAGAAGCCCAGGAGATGCTCAAGCACATGGAGCCGTTGGGAGGTAGTTCATAGGTGGGACTACCATGAAAGGGCTACCCTTGGACTTCCACCTTCCTGTTAGGAATGGTCCTGTAGAAAAATTTGGCTGTGGAAAATAAGCAAAAAAAATGTATATATTTGGATAATTTAGAACCACAAAAGGAAACAACAGTGCAGCCCTTTTGCTATTTATGTTCCATAGCCATTCCATGCTCTGAGTTTGGCCCTCCTGCCCTGCTCTCTAAGTGATGCTGGGTGTTTCTTTGGGCAGCAAAGGTAACACTGCATGAAAAGAAGTGATGTATGACATGGCAGCGGGTGGTCAGGCAAGTTAGAATTAGCAGTGTAACATAATGTGTTGATTTCACCCCAGACAAATGAGTCTGGTAAACTCTGAGTAATAATAAATTTTCTGTTTGTAATTTTGTTGTGCAGAGGAAATGCATATGGATGGAAAAGATAATTTAAGGTGTGCAATGTTGGATGTAGATTTGAAGGACCAAAGTTCAATCTCCAGTCACAAATAACACATGTGATTTTGATTAAATCACTCCTACCCAGTCACTCGGTCCCCTGGTTGTAACTTGGTGGTAAGTGTCTACTGCAGAGGGCTGTAAATCCAGCAGTGCTACTCCACTGATTAAATAGAGGATGACATGGACTTGTCAATACAGGCTGTGCCAATTAACAATAACATGATAAATCTTTCAGACCTTGAGGACTGATGATTCATATGTGGGTTGCTGCTGGCAATATAGAAACATAGATTCGTAGAATAGTTTGGGTTGGAAGGGGTGTTTAAAGGTCATCTAGTCCAACCTCCCTGCAATGAGCAGGGACATCTTCAACTAGATCAGGTTGCTCAGAGCCCCGTCCAGCCTGACCTTGAACGTTTCCAGGGATGGGACATCTACCACCTTTCTGGGCAATCTGTCCACTGTTTCACCACCCTCATTGTAAAAAATTTCTTCCTTATATCTAGTCTAAATCTAGCCTCTTTTAGTTTAAAACCATTAGCCCTTGTCCTGTTGCAACAGGCCCTGCTAAAAAGTTTGTCTGCATCTTTCTTATAGACCCCTTTTAAGTACTGAACAGCTGCAATAAGCTCTCCTTGGAGCCTTCTCTTCTCCAGACTGAACAATCCCAGCTCTCCCAGCCTTTCTTCATAGGAGAGGTGTTCCATCCCTCTGATCATTTTTGTGGCACTCCTCTGGACCTGCTTCAACAGGTCCATGTCCTTCTTAAGTTGGGGGCCCCAGAGCTGGATGCAGTACTCCAGGTGGGGTCTCACCAGAGTGGAGTAGAGGTGGAGAATCACCTCCCTCAACCTGCTGGCCACACTTCTTTTGATGCAGCCCAGGATATGGCTGGCTTTCCGGGCTGTGAGTGCATATTGCTGGCTCATGTCCAGCTTTTCATCCACCAGTACTCCAAGTCCTTCTTGGTAGGGCTGCTCTCAATCGCTTCACCCCTTGGCCTGTATTGATACCTGGGGTTGCCCCAACCCATGTGCAGAATCTTGCACTTGGCCTTGTTGAACATCATGAGGTTTACATGGGCCCACTTCTTGAGCTTGTCCAGGTCCCTCTGGATGGTATCCCATCTGTCAGGCACGTCAACTGCACCACTCAGCTTGGTGTCATCTGCAAACTTGCTGAGAGTGCACTCAATCCCACTATGTCATTGGTGAAGTTTTTAAACAGTACTGGTCCCAACATGGACCCCTGAGGGACACCACTTGTCACCGATCTCCCTCTGGACATTGAGCCATTGACCACTACCCTCCGGATGCAACCATCTGACCAATTCCTCATCCACTGAACAGTCCACCCATCAAATCCATATCTCTTCAATTTAGAGAGAAGGATGTTGTGGGGAACTGTGTCAAAGACCCTACAGAAGTTCAGATAGACAACATCCATAGCTCTTCCCGTGTCCACTGATGTAGTCACTCCATCGGAGAAGGCCACTAGGTTGGTCAGGCAGGACTTGCCCTTGGTGAAGCCATGCTGGCTCTCTCGAATCACCTCCCTGTCCTCCCTGTGTCTTAGCATAGCTTACAGGAGGATCTGTTCCACAGTCTTCCCAGGCACAGAGGTGAGGCTGACAGGTCGGTAGTTCCCAGGGTCCTGCTTTCTACCCTTTTTAAAAATGGGTGCAATGTTTCCCTTTTTTCCAGTCACCAGGGACTTCACCTGACTGCCATGACTTTTCAAATACCATGGAGAGTGGCTTGGCAACTACATCAGCCAATTCCCTATATACTTTCAGGAGGCTCTGCGTAAGGGAAGAGGAAAGGTGAAGAGATTTCCTGCTTAAGTGTCCCCTCTGACAAGAGGTGATGCCTCCTGGAGTTGACATTGTCCACTGCAGAGTTAGACCCCATGAGCACAATTCTTGTGTGACTGTCTCCCCTGAAGCCAGAATATGTCTGTGTGCAATTGCAGATGCCTTTGCAGAAAAATTCCACACCTGAGCTGGCTTGTGCCAGTTCACTCAGCTAATGAAGGGAGGGGTGGGCTCAGCTGGCACCCTGTGGAGTGGGGCTCAACTGCTCAGCTCCCCATCTTTTTGGCTTTATTTTTATTAAAGTCAAAGCAGCATAAGGAGGCTTACCTGTGCTACAGGCTTCTGACTCTCATTTTGAATAATGGGAGATTACTTTAGAAATCCACATCAGGCCCTTCCCCTCTCCAAATTAACAGAAAGAAATAGGGCACTGATGGCAGATTATGTCATGAGCTAAGCAGTCTTGAATAATTCTTGCCAATTAACACAAACTTTTCATAAGGCTGCAGGTACTGAGGAAAAACTCTGGAAATCAACTAAAATGTGCTAGCTGCAGTGGATAAAATACTACTTTGGTGGCCTCAGGTGGGCCCCTGCCCCAGCGTGGGTTGCCTGCATCCACAGTCCTTTGGGGGTGTCCTTGTCCTTCTTGCTACTTATTATTCACTAGTTTTTTTGACAAAAAAAGGTTTCAATATAGGGTCAGTGTTTTGGCAAATTAACACCAAAAAAGATTAGCTATGATTTTCCACAGACCATTCAATAATTTTTGCAGTGACTTACTTCTGAGTTATTTAATTTTCTCAGAACTATGTTTTTTAAGATTATGCTGAGTTCTCTTGGAAGCCTTTTCCTACAAACAAACTGAAAGGCATCCTTTAAATTTTTGCCTTGTATCAAACTTCTATCTGCATCATACAGGATCAAATTCATTACTCTTGTGGCAGGACCATAACTGATTTGAAAATACATCATATAAGGATTGTCACTATTGAAGTCGCCAAACCAACCGTTAAGATCAACACTTTACTTTCCACTGGTATCCAGTTTCTAATTTGACCATCTGATGTTTCTCTTGAACTTTTTAAAATTTTCTCCTGATTAGTGCTTCTATTTATTACACTTTAGCAAATAAAATGAAGACAAATTTACTTGTACTTTCATTTATTTTGTCTGAACTGTTACCAGGCACAGGATCGTATTTTTATCCCCCCCCCGCCAGATTTCTAACAACTAGTGTTTTCTTCTGAATTTCTGGAAACAGCAATATATTTGTGAATAAGGTGCAATTTAGTTCAGGATAATCCAAATTCTCTCTTATTGCTTAACAAGTCTGTGAATGTACATATTCAATCTCTTTTATTGAATGTTTGCTTAGTTTAATCAATAGTGCAGAGATGATACAGGCTGTTCAAATTGAATTACTTCTTGTATTCATTGGAATATTTCCTTGTATCTGATGTTCCAGAGAATCAGAAGACAAACAGAGAATGGGAGGGCTCAAAGCGTGCACCGTTCACATGTAAGTAAGTGATGCATCACTTGGGTGTTTCTGCACATCCATTTACTGTCACAGCCTCTTTCTGTAAACATCTATTTTATTTTTTTCTTGTAATGCTGTTAGTATGCAGCATCAGAAGAAAGCATTCTTCCCAGTTCCCTGCATGTTAACTCAGAGGGATAAATACACCCTGATGGATCTAAATGTGTTAGGGGTCTTATGATGAGGGCAGTCAAACCCTCTTGCTCTGGAAGATTTACAAATCAAGATTGCTTCTGTGTATCAAAATGCAATTAGATAAGAGCAGAGAATGGTGGCATCATAACACTGACTAACACAAAGGATATTATAAAATGTTTAAGAGATTTTTTTTTTTCAAGAGAGGATCAGACCAAATCTAAGCATCAGCTTATGATGGATCAGAATTTTATGCATTGACATTAATTCTTGGTAATGAAGAAGATGAGTATCACCAATAGATGAGCTCTGAACAGGAGGCCTCCCATTGATGTTGCTAATAACTATAACCTCCCTCTGTGCTCATGGTCTCTGGCTTAATGCAGTTCATAACAGAGCAACACAAGACTAATTTTTTAAAAGTATTTGATAAAGCATTTGTGTTGCCTTTTTTTATTGCCATCATTATCTCTGTCATTTGGAATTCGAACATGGGATAATTGTAAGAAAGCTTTTCTTCTCTCCTAAGAAAGCCATGCATTAGAGGTGGCAGAGAAACTCCTCGTTAATTGTATAAAAACAGAAGTAGCAGCAGAATTACACATTTGCGGTCACACAAATGTTTCTGTCTATTGCCTGCGCTGAAGTGGAATCATAGAATAATAGAATGATTTAAATTGGAATAGACCTTTAAGATCATCAAGTCCAACCATAAACCTAACACTGCCAAGTCCACCACTGAACCATGTCCCGAAGTGCCACGTCTAGGTGACTCAACCACTTCCCTGGGCAGCCTGTTCTAATGCTTGACAACCCTTTCAGTGAAGAAATTTTTCCTAATACCCAATCTAAACCTCCCCTGGTGCAACTTGAGGCCATTTCCTCTTGTTCTTGCTTTCCTGGGAGAAGAGACGGACCCCCACCTCACTACAACCTCCTTTCAGGTAGTTGTAGAGAGCGATAAGGTCTCCCCTCAGCCTCCTTTTCTCCAGGCTAAACAACCCCAGTTCCCTCAGCCGCTCCTCATAAGACTTGTGCTCCAGACCCTTCAGCAGCTAGAAGTTTTAAATTTGTATGTGGATAGCTAATGGATTTTTTTTAAAAAAACATTTATTTATTTTATTCCTATTTCATTTTCTCAAGTTAGTTTTTAGGAGATTGAAGAGTTTGCTTCAGTGTCATGTTCAAACTTCTGTTTGCTCCTTATTATTTTGGCTTTTGATGATTGAGCTTGGTAAGGGAGACTCATTTGAACCTTGTATGTCTTAATACAGGCAGATAAAAAATCATGGATCTGGGAGCAAAAAAATTGCTGAAATAAAGTAACTGTGACACATTTGTAGATAAAAACAAATGATTAAATGAGTAGCAACTACTGGTACGATGCTCATAAAGTGAATAAAGTCCTTGGAGAATATAACCTCTGGATGAATATGTTTCCCCCCCCCAATATGTGTTTTTCAGGAAGGACAGTGGCTAGTATACGAATGCATTTCTGAAATGTCATGCATGTGTCTGAAACTATGGGTAACGTTCTCATTTCCACACCAACACAGACACTGGTATTAGCAGGCTAGTTGGCAATAAGTGATACACAACGAATGGAAATTTGGAAACCGTGCCTTATGGGAAGAAAATTAAGAAGTGCAAAGTTTCATTTAATGTATTTGAAGAAGTAGAAAGAGTTTGCAATGGTCTGTTTATTCCTAAAGAGGCTGACCCTCATCCCAGTTCAGATGAGTGTCCCAGTGATAAATGCTCTGAACTGCCCTGGAGGAGCATGCCTCTCTGCCTTGAATTTACTCAAGGGAAAGTTGGGAGAATAAATTCACTAGAACAAAGTTATCCTTCTAAGAAGCATCTCACACAAACACAAAGTGGCTTCTAATAGCAGGGAGTCCTTAAACTCTCAGAAAAGGCATTGCAATAGGTAGGAAGTGAAGCCATGGCCAATTCAGGTAAAATATTTTTTATATTTTATACTCTCCTGTGTAAAATATATGTACCAGATACATATTTTGGACAGAAATATCATGAGGATATAATGGTACTTCTGTCCTTTAAACTCATTGAATCAAGAATACCCTCCCTTCCCACTCTTCTTAAAAAAACATGTTACATCATGCTGTGGGATCATTTGGACTTGGTAAAGGGCTAGCAGAATGGTTTTGTAGAAAGTCTGAACAGTAGGTTATAGCATTTGGTTTTGGCCTTCAAATCTCTGGATTGGTGAATTTTCCCGTAAGGGATGAGCAAAACACCATCTGAAGAGATCCTTGGAGTTGTTGTGGTTTAAATGTAATAATAGAGGTCACTAGTAGCAGTAGAGTTTAGGTCACCACATCAAAACTTCCAGCAAGTCTCACAGGCCCTGAAAAAACATACACCAACAATAAAATACAATTTAGAAGTGAGTGGGAAAAACAAAACAAACAGAACACTATAAGTAAATCTATTATGCAGAAAAATTCAGTGAAATCAGGATTACCTATACTGGAGTAAAACCCAGGGCAGTTTTTAAATGTCAGGTAGGTGGTTATCTCCACAGGCTGTTTTACTAAGGTTTCCCCTCCCCCCCCCCGCTTTGCCTCTGCTTTGTAGCTGCTATATTACCTCCTGTCTGGTGTAAGCTCAGTGGACCTACTGCTGCTTCTTCCCCAAGACAGCAGTAATCTTCTGTTCATTGTGTAATGCTTTTCTTTCCAGTCCTACTCCTTTCTAGAAATGATTGGTCCTTTTAGGTGCATAGTTTCTATTAACGTATTTGATGCCTGTTGCTGGGCTTTTTGCAGAGATATCAATGAAAGTGGAAAGAGAAGCATCACTTTTTCCCTCTAAGTTTATGATGAAAAGGACAGTGAAGTAAAATGTTATCTAAAAAGTGTTATGAAGCAAGGCCATCAATATAGAGCATTCAATAATTTTACAGGCTTTAACACACCTTTCTTTAAGCTCAAGGTGTTTTGTTGCAACTAATATCAGCACATCAATCTGTGAATCTGTGGGTGTGTTCAAATTTTTGTGTACTCCAGAAAAGGCCGTTGGATTAGAAGTGATTAATTGGAATAATAAGCAATGAATGTCCATCTTTCATCTTTAGCCATACTACTTTCATATTCCTCACTAAGGTAGCACTTAGGAATTTAGCCTGATACTACAAATCACTCCAAAACTTTCACTGAATTGTCCAACAAAGAAAAAATATCTTTTGTTTATTCAGCTAATGCCAAAGGAGGTTTTGGTGCAGTGGAATTAATTTGATGCTACATTAAAAACTGAATACAGGTGTGTGTATAGCTATTGTGCTGATCCTCACTGTAAATTTTAACAGAGAGAGTAGGAGTATGAAATGGCTGCAAAGATCCTCATCCAAAGAAAACACTATGTCCATCCCTTAACCTGAGTCATTTTACAGTGGGACTTTGGGAGCCTGCAATGGCTCTACATCCTAGAGGTCAGCTGTGTCTTGCTGGGGAGGTGTGCAGTGTCTGTGCAGCTTCCCTTGGATCATAAACAGAATTTATCACTGCTTCCTATCCAGGTGGTAGATAGTGCATCAGGGAAGATGCAAACTCACATAGTGGGGTTTCATCTCTTCCAGAGCAACAAAATCATTGAAAGACTGAAGGCTGGAGAAACTGAATTGTCAGTGCTACCTAAATGCATCACGGTTCAGGCCATTCTCCACAGTTCAGGCCCAGGGGGCTGACTTATCGTGGCTGCCTCCTACATAAATATGTCTTTGAGAACTGAACCTACTGTGGTTTCTCTCATGTTACCTCCCCATCCTTTCTTGACGCCAGCGCATGGTTTACTATGTCTGGATGCTCACTTACTTTCTGGCCAGGTGGCGTCTAGGAAACAAATGGAACTTGGGGGTTGATGTGATTATACATCGGCTTTTTCCTTTCTGTGGGATCCTCTTGGCTTTTGTCATTAGGCTAGTTCCTGATGTCAGCTAATGTGCTCCTTGAGGACCATGGCTCTTCTCCAGGCGCTTATGCAGGCTGGGAACAGCTGAGAGCAGTGTGTTCAGCAGCTGTTGGATTCCTTCATCTCAATTCTATTCACAGAGAAACGTGGGTGCAGAATGGACATAAAGCAAGGCCATCAATATAGAGCATTTATTTGATTTCTTCTATATCCAAAAATTCACTGAGGCCCTGTGTGCAGTACTATGCAATCACAGAATCATAGAAATGGTGTTTTGAAGGAATCTCTGGATACAGTAAGTTACTTCTCTGGTATTCTGATATTTCTCCAAATGATGCAGTGTCTGACTTCTTTGACAGCGATCGTAGCTCAGTTAGCTGCTTTGTTGTGGACTTAGCTTCTTTGACTACTCCTGTTATATGTTGGTAGTATGAAAAGATATTCAGACCTAGAGTAAAAATAGCATGACAAACTGGAAGGCTGCCAAGGGTCCAATAAATAACTAGAAAATAAAAGATGGAGTGGAAAATGAAAAGATGTGTCAATCCTTCACATGAGAGTTCATTACAGGGGAACTTAGGAGAGCTTCAGTGTTGCAGTCTTCATAGAGGAGAAGCCTGAAGAGGCATCTCAGAAGGAAGTGTCAGCTAAAGTGGCTTAGAATAAATCAGGTTTTCCAATAGGATCAAATAGTGAGGGCCAGATGTTATTCACTCAAGGGTTCTAAAAGAACTCAGGTATGAAATTGCTGAGCTACTAACTGTGTTGTATTATGCACTTTAAAACTGACTTTAGAACTAAAATAAAATATGGCAGTTGGGAACCTCATATTTTTTTTAAAAAAGAAGGGCCTGAAGAAAGGGGAACTACTGACAGGTAATTCTGATTTTTCAGTAAGCCAGGTAGGTGGAGGAGCAGAATGGATAGACAGGTGGCAAGTGTGGCAGAATGAAGAGCAACAGACCCAGCATCTCAGAGGTCATTGGAGGAGCTGATGAGCACGTGGAAAAAAGTCATCCAGCTGAGATGCAGTGTGCATCCATTCTTAAAAACCTGTTGGACTCTGTACCTCACCAAAGGTTTTTAAAGAAACAAAAGTATAATGATAGAAAGGAAAAAAAAAAGTCCCTCATGAATTGAAAACTAAATGAAAGGCAAGAAACAGTGGGAATAAATAGTAAGTGGAAAGGAGGTTTCCAGTGATGTCCCAGAAAGTTGCTGTCCCTTTTTGTCATATGTTTCATGTAAGAGGGGCATGCAGTGAAGCAACAGTGTTTATAAAAACACACAGTTATTTAAAATAGTCAAAGCTAGGCCAGATGCGACAAAGAGCTCATGGTATTGGGTGACTGGGGGTTCAAATGATGGATGACATGCTGTCCTGGTTTTGGCTGGGATAGAGTTAATTTTCTTTCTAGTAGTTGGTATAGTACTATGTTTTGCATTCAGTATGAGAAGAATGTTGATAACACACTGATGTTTTCAGTTGTTGCTAAGTCATGTTTAGACTAAGTCAAGGATTTTCCAGCTTCTCATGCCCAGCCAGCAAGAAGGCTGGAGGGGCACAAGAAGTTGGGAGGGGACACAGCCAGGACAGCTGACCCAGACTGGCCAAAGGGGTATTCCATACCATGGGATGTCATGCCAAGTATAAAAATTGGGGGGAGTTGGCCAGGGGGCACCAATCACAGCTCAGGAGCTAACTGGGTATCGGTCAGTGAGTGGTGAGCAATTGCATTGTGTATCATTTGTTTTGTATATTCCAATTCTTTTATTATTAATGTAATTTAAACTACTATTATTATTATTATTTTCTTCCTTTCTGTCCTATTAAACTGTCTTTATCTGAACCCACGAGTTTGGGTGTTTTTTTTCCAATTCTCTCCCCCACCCCACTGAGTGGGCATGTAACCAGTGGTCGTATCTTGAATACCTCCTTTGCCCATGCTAGGGCCCTGGAAAGCAAGACTGGCTGCTGGTGAGGGAGAGGGACAGAGATGAAGGGGGAGGAGGGAGCTGGCATCATGGATCACTGCTTGGGAGCTAACTGGGCATCAGCCAGTGAGTAATAAGCAATTGCATTGTGCTTCACTTGTTTTGTGTATTCCAATCCTTTTATTATGAATGTAATTTTATTGTCATTACTATTATTTTCTTCCCGTCTGCCCTGTTAAACTGTCTTTATCTCAACCCACAAGTTTTACTTTTTTTTCAGTTCTCTCCCCCATCCCACTGGGTGTGGGGGGAGTGAGCGAGTGGTTGTGTGGTGCTTAGTTGCCAGCTGGGGTTAAACCACGACACATCCAAAGTTGATATATACAAAATAATGTGTGCGTGTGAAGAAAAAAAAATCCCAACCACATATGAACAACAGTGGGTAGGAAATTAGTTGTTACTGATCCGGCAAAAGATCTTAAGAGTCATTGTGGGTAATCCCCTGAAAACATCCATGCAGTGCTCAAGAGTGTTTGAAATGGCAATGAGCATGCTAGGAAAGAAACGGCTGAGGAGTTATACAATAAAATCTGTAAAATCATGACCGGCATGAAGAAGAGAATAAAAATAGTCATGATTATTTCTTACTGAATAGTCATATTCATATAATCTTGCTCAAATGTCATACTGAATGGCCATTATTCACCTTTTTTTCCCCCGAGAGATAAGAAATAGTTATGCCCAAATAAAATATTTGGCAGAACTTTTAAAATCAACAAAACAAGAATATTTCAGCACAACTCAGCCATGGGACTCCTTGCTAGAGGATGTTTTAGGTAACAACCTCTATCAGTTTATAGATTGAGGAAAATTGTCCAGTCACTCCATAAAGAAAAATTCACCAAAGTCTTTTAAAAATCATGACTACTTCTACAACAATAGAGAAAATGAGCCCGGTAACATCGTCAGGACACTGAGACCCACTGGGACAAAACAGCTTGTATTTAAGCTAATAAATTCTTTCAGCCTCCAAAACGGTGTAGGAGCACGCAGGTCAACAGGGAGCCAGCCTCTGGGTTTAGCGGTACAGGCACGCTTGTTCCAGGGCCTGGGCATGTGCCCAGGCTGTTTAATTTAACAGGCAGGAGCCTGGAAAGCCTCTGTCTGCCAGAAGCTGGAAAGGGAAGGATTCCCTCTGCTGACCCTGCCTTTCCATTGCCGGAGACAGGCTCCCGCGCTGGCTGGCTCCTGGAGCCGAGCCCTTACAGTGAGTTCTCAGCACAGGAGGGACGTGGGTGGTTTGGATCAAAACCGAGCTCTGCCTATGTGCTTTTTAATTTTTTTTTTTAAAAATAATGAACTATTGGGATTTCCCCTTTTTTAAATAAGAAATACAACATATTCTTTAAAGCAGTCAGGTAATTAATCTGAGAACCTTCAAGGCAGTTGTGTTGCTATGGGTTGATTGCATGGCATTTTTTAAAGCTAAGCTATTAATATATGGCATAACATGTTAATGTATATTTGAATATAGTATGTTGCAAATACGCAAGAAACACAAACATTTTTATTAAAGGTTTACAATGCAGATACAGAAGTTGTATAATAGTATGCTACTTACTGCAAAGCACTACCAATGAACATTCAAGCCTTCTGGAAGAAAACAAGACTTTTAACTTATTTTTGCTAACGCTTTACTGATAAATTTTGCTTCTTTATATCCTTAGACCATCAAGGCTACAACAACAATACTACTGCTAAAAATATTTACAGTTAGGTTCCTCAATTAATTGTCAGACTGTAGAAACTGAAAATATCTTAAAAAACATTAGGCTGTCTGTTGGCAAATCATAGCGTTTTGTCTGTGAGCTTAATTCTACTCTAAGTACAGGTGAAATAATGGTTTCAATTCATTATGTAAATTCTGTGAAAGCTGATGAACTTTTGACTGGTCATGAAACTGATTTTAAGTTTAAGTAAACATATTTCTGATCTATCAGTTAGGACTTGTCAAATAGTCATTCAATGTGTTTCAATTTTGTGAGGTGGTTGTATGTGAGCATGGCAGACTACTCGGAACCCGTCAGATAGAAATGATGTTGTATGATGTAAATCCATGTGCGTTTCTGGTGTATTCTATGTTCTTCTTGTTATCTAAATAATACTGCTGCATAATGTCAAATTCTTCTGAGAGTCTATCTTATGCTGTTTGAAAATTAGATGTAAAGCCTCTTAGAATGGTGACAACTCTGGTTTAAACTTTAATGATGGCTATGAGGAGGTCCTGCTAAACTAATACAAAATTAAATATTAAATCCCTATGACAGCACAGTGGACTTTTCAACAGAAAAGGGAAAAAAATTAAGGCACTTCTGCTATATCTAGTTTCATATTCTGCTGATATATAGGGCTACATATTTAGCTGCAACACAGTGATGAAACTCAAATATTACTTTAATTTACAACTTGCAAGGATTTGGCCTTCAATCTTTATTATGCAGTCCATGGCAGAAACAAACAATTTCACATTAAAAGTGAATAGTTACATAGATTTAACAATGAAAATAAGAAATACATTTTGGCTACAGAAATAGAAAGAAAAAAACCCAACCCTGTTCCATAGAGTTGTATCTTAGAATACACTTAAATTCATGAAAGTACATTTTCCCCTGGTTAGCTACTGATGATTTATTTACAAAGCAAGTAACAAACAATGGTTAGAAAATACCATTGCACCACAAATTACCTACATGGATATTTCTATTCTTCATACTAGAAAACAGCTAACATGGTATTTACTTCAGTACAATGTTTCTTTCATAAATCTTAATGTGTTTTAGCAGCTAATACAAAATGGAGATGTGGACTATATTATGTTAGTTAGAAAAGCAAACATATTATGGGTTTTCTTGAGAAAAATAGATGTCTAGCAAAACATAACTTTTTTTTTTTTTTTTTTAAAAGAAAAGATCTAACATGTTAACTGCTCCAAGCACTTCATGTAGGGACTGCTCGATGACTTACAAATTCAAAATGTTGCTGACAGGGCAGCTGAAATTTGAGAAACTACTTGAAAGAGAAGTCATCATCAGTCTGTGCTAGCTCTGACAGACTTATAGCCAGATTTTTGTTCACATAGGAATTTATGTTAATAGAGTCTATGCTGCTTCGGGGATCATTTGACAATCAATAACAACATGGATTACTTTCATTTACTCATATCTTTTAGAAGAAGTCATAGCTCATTGTTTTGATTTTAAAGTATTTTTTATGTGAGAAACAGAAGCAGAAGGTGAAGCTTGGAGTTTTGTTTTTTGTTAAGTGAGCACTCAAAGAAATATTTTCCCTTTGAAATTGTGGAATGTGCAATCCTTCTAAGAGAAGACCTCTTGAACTGCAAATGTGTTGTTCTAGATGATCTTGTGAGACTTCAGCACATAAATAACCTGCACAGAAAACACCTCTACAAATACATTTTAAGAGTCAATTGAGTACCCAACAGTATTACAACTTCATTTCCCATTGTTTCCAATCATTAAAAGCTCACCTTCGTTTCTCAAACTATAGTTGTCTAGCCCTTGAACTTTTGTTTCCAACCTGTCAAGAGCATGTCAGATCACACTACAGGTACAGTAGCTTTGTTTTAGACTAATGTATGTATTCCTGGTAAACATGACTGCTTTGAACACTGGTGCCTGGCAAGCCCCCGTATCTCTTGGCTCTGCTTGCTGTTAAGTTTCATGCTTCTGTTATGCGCAATGTAGAACTGCTGCAGAAGCAATTTTTGACAGACTGGAAAAGCAGGCACTTTCCTCTGTAGTATTTTTTTGAGGGAAAGGGTATCCTACGCATTCCCATAGCATACTGCCCAGAGACACTGTGGCACTGGTGTGCAATTGCTTTGAGAGCTATGCGGCAGGAGACCCTGTCACGGCAGTGGAGTAGTTTCAGCTGCTTGAAGTTCCAACTGAAAGGAAAGAAATTGCAAATACAATGAACAATTACTTGATTTCTTCCCACCCACAAGTTTGTGTGTGTGTTTGCATGTGTGGGGTTTTAAGAGGAATTTACTTGTCAGTTGCAGCTACTGTCCTGCTGTATAAAGCTAAACACGTAGCCCAGAGAGTAAGGCAAGACTATGTCTTTGCCGTGAAGCAACAAAGGCAGAGAAAATGATCACAGAAAAGTTTCATTTCTGACCTTCAAAGACAAAGAAACATTAGCAGATCTGAAATTTGAATTAGAATATATTTCATACCAAGCCAGTTGTTCTTTTTCTAGAGGGGAACTCTCTATGAATTTCACGAGCATGGAAGGATTTTGCTCCCTCCTTGTATTCTTTTTGTAGCAATTGCAGGGGAGTTAGTATTTAGATGATAGATTCTGTGCTCACGTTGGTACATTGGCTAGCTTTTGGATTTGCAGTTGAAGTCTAGTTTAAATTCTGTGTGAGATGGACTTATATCAGCAAACAAACCCAACAGCCTCTCAGCCCTGTTTGTCCACAGTATCCATGTTAAGTTCTGTTTGCGTACAGGTACAAAAGCACCACAGATGTTTTCATCAAGAAGATCTGCTTACTGCACAGCACGTCCTGAAGGTCTGCAACCCTTTTTACTGCCCAGCAAATGCTGTCCTGCAGCACTAGAACCTGTTGAAAACAGGGTGAGAGACACTGCAGATAAAGGGTTTATCATCAGGAAAGCAGAGTCATGGATGAAGCCTCACTGAGACAAGAGAGGGAACATGCTCCTGTAAAAGTAATGGGACATGGGTAAGGATTTGGGGGCAGGGAGAAGGAAAGTGCATTTTCTAACTGGATCACTTTCCAAGCACGTTTGGCAGAGTGGAGGCTGTTAGGACTTTTGATTTGGAGATAAATTTCTCCAAGTCATAACATAACTCAAATGCTTGTTCAATTTAACAGGCTATATTTAGGGATTTTCTTTATTCTGTATTGGGAATATTTCTCCTCAGCTCCTTTTGGCCAGAAACTGACCTGATCCTAAATGTGAATGTCCCTGTCTTTTGGGGAAGTCTAGATCCAGAAATGAATTTTGAAGTCTATATTGGCTTATCTTTATGCATCAGATAAAATAGAAGCATTTCTTCTGTATTTTTTTTACCAATGAACTTTTTCTAATTTATTAAGGAAAAAATTGAAATGTTTTGTTCCTTGTTTATTCTAATTCACAGGTTAAGGAATGCCACAAATGCAGGCAACCATAGAAGCCATCTAATTAGTTCTGGTCCTCATAGCATAGTTTATTCTTGTTTCCATTAATGAAATAGTCTGACAAACACATTGTGTTTTCTCTGCTACCTAGAAGATTCACAAAGGGCCCATGTCAGTGTAAATCAGCTACAAAAGAAAGCCCACTTTTAAGGATCTATTGAATTTAGACAAGCTTTTCATAGATGTCATTATCTTGCCAGAAATGGGCTTTATAAGAAACCAATACTTTATTATTGAAATACAGTATTATTTACAAGTGAGATATATCAACTTTCTAAAAATACACAGAAAGGCCATTCCCTATTAATACGGGTAGATGTGAATCTGCCAAGGTTTGGAGTTACAGAATCTGCCCAGCTTTTGTCATGTTTCTGCATAGGATGCACCAACATTCCCCATACTTGTTTGAAATCTGTCATATAGCACTGGGAAAACTGAAATGTAAGAAAGCACTTTTTTAATTTATTTAATCAAAGTGAAACTAGCTTTCAATTTTTCCTTGTTTCAACTTAAAAATAATTTTTCTTTAAGCCAATATCCTTTTCATTTCTAAACGTGGCTGCCAATCCAAGCAATAAGGGCAAACTTTCAGGGCTGAGCACAAATACCAGACCTTCTGGTCTTTGATAATGAGCATATCTGAGGTCTCATTTTCAGCATATGAGGAGGATTTGCAGCTTCCATTATGGCATTTAGACACTTTCAGTGGTTAAGGAGAAAGCATCAGAAGCTAAAACCGCAAAAAATAGTTACACAAGATGACCAAATAGTCCTGAAAATGTGCCTATACATAATTTGCTTAGTTGCTTGGGTACATTCAGGTGAGGCTGCTATAAAAACTTAAATGGGTCACAAAGAAACTAACTCACTGAAACAAATTAAATTTTTTAGTTTTCTATAGTTATTAATAATCTATTTTCCTAAGTATTTACAATTTTTTTGTTATTAACAGATAGATATTAAAAAAAAAGTATTTGGAAAACAGTTTTCAGGAAAAAAGATTTATCAATGAATTTTAAATTTTGAAAAATATTCAAACTTTTTTTAATCTCAGTGATAAATTAATGCAGAGTCTCTGTGCACCTGAAGTAAAAGCTATTTCAAAATACTTGTCAAGGTCTTTGTCATGAATCAGGTTGATGTCGACATTAAAAAACCTCAGCCATTTGCAAAAGCTAGTATTTGGTCCTTTATTACCATTCCCTACCGATGTTGGGTCATAAAGAGTAAAGTTCAAGGTAAGCAGTTTTGCTCTGCAAGCAATTTTTCCAGGATTCCATCACGCCTACTCTCATTTTAACTCTTCATGCAAATGCACTTACAAGATTGCATATGCCTTCCTGAAAATTAAAGTGAGCCAAGCCTTTAAACTCACTTTGGAAGAAATGTAACCTATGCATTTTACCGCAGGAGTTAGCTGAGTGTAACACAGGATACATCCCCCTCTAGATGTGAAACATCTCAGTCTTACAACTCTTCCAATTTTTGCATGCCTGATTAACCACTGTCTTTTCCTCCCTCAGAACTGTGCTCCTCCACTGAGCATGTACAATTTCTGTAAATGCTCACAAAATCAGTGTTATGGATCAGATGTTACTCTGTGCATTTGAAAGAAGCTGCATTACTGGAGGAGTTTTGAACTTGTTCTGCTCTTCCATTTTTTGTAAATGCTGATAAAACAATAATCAAACTTTTAATCTAGACCTTTCTGGTAATGCCAAAGAGCCACAGAGTAGGCCAAAGGCCAGTATCTTAACTCAGAATAATATGAGTATTTATGATGTTTCCTGTTACTGCTTCTGTACTGAGAGAAAGCAGTTGTTCCTTCTACCAGTAAATGCTTATTTTTAAGTGTTTAAAAGTGTGAGGCCTTAAGCCGTTGAGCAATTGAGTGCTTGCAGTTCTCATTAACTTTAGCAGGAGTAAAGAATTCTCACTTGGCAAAAAAAGCAACTTGTAGAACATCTGTTTCTTTGAAAATGACGTGAAGTGTGCCGAGTACTACGCAGCCTTGCAATTAGAATTCATACCAAACGCTCTCCGAGGCCTTGTCTATACAAGAAAGAGCTCGTCAGTATACTCATATCAATACAGATATACTAGTTAGACTTTCTTGTACAGAAGGCACTTACCTGTGAAAAGAATGCCCTGTCAATAGAATTTACAAAAGCTCACTGTTTGAGCGAACAGGGGTTTGTTTGTTTGGTTTTTTCTTTTTTTTTTTTCTTTCTTTTTTCTTTCCTGAGAGCAAAAGCTGAATTCACCCTAGGGTTTTCTCCATTTAAAAAACACTAATAATAAAAAAAAATTAGATGTTACACTTGTAAGTACTGTCCCATAGAATCTTTTTTGTGTAGATTAGTCCTACAACCTTGTCTGTCATTCTGATAGTAGCAGACAACAAAAACGTTGTCTCTTAAAGAAATGTTTGCTGGAGAGAAAAAGTAAATGAAGTTTAATATTCAGGTCTGAACATGGCTTGGTGTGAACATATTCTATAGACATTGTGGAGAGTGAGAAAGACTGCACCTGACAGCTGGTGTGCTATACACCAAGGAGCACAGCAGTGAGAAGGCTCAGGTCAGCATCCAGAGAGCACATCTGGCAGAAATAAGCCACTGGCAGCAGCAGCAGCTGCCAAAGCAAGGACTGCAGTGATGGTGGTGAGGGAAGTGAAATTGGGTCCATTTATGGCCACTTCAAATTCTTTCAATTACCAGACCATGCAAAGAGACCTTATCCACCATCTATGAGGACATAAGGTTCCAAGTGTTGTCGTTTTCTCCCCGGCCCTGGGGAAAACTGATGGCTAGTGTCCAGGAAGAGCTACCAAAGCAGTCAGAGCTGGGTAGTCAAACAATCCCTTACAGCTCTGCATATGTCTTCTTTGTTCCATGCATATTGGCTCTTTGCTTCAGTTTCCTTCCTTACTGCTTCACTCGGATTGCATTCCCGATGTTCCCCTTTCTCCTCTGCACTCTTCCTCTTACCTCCCTTGCCCTTCAGCATCTTCCCCTTCACTTCTCTTTACATGTGCTTTATCTCTTCTTAACTAATTTCATCACTATTCCCTGAATAGAAAAAACCCCAACTAACAAAGAACCCAAGTATGAGACTAGCTTCCTCGTTATTGCCACTATAAAGCTCATTTCACTTGCTTGGTCTATCCCTGCCTCAGCTGGCTCTCTCCCTTCTTGGTGTAGGCTGAAAGATCACCTTCTATTCTGTGTTTGCTCAGTGCCCAGGGAAATAGACTTTACTTCACTCAGCCTTTGGGCAGTACCATATTAATCTTTGCTAAGGGTAGAAGTTTAGAAGGCAACAGCTCTCCTAAAAATAATACAGTTACATAACTAAATGTAGAAAAATGTGTGCATACGCACTGCACTGTAAAAAGCTGGAATTGTACTAGATATAGATACAATCCTGTTGTCAGACACATGCACAAAATTGACTCCACTGAGGGTTACAAATGCATTGTTAACAGCTGAATCTGTCTAATAAATTTTTGCTACACCTAGTAAATACTACACGTATATACATACATACATCTATGTATGTGCCTATGCCAAGTTTGGCAGTTCTGCTCCACCACCGAAATGTGCGTAAGACGAGCAGGTGCTAACTGATTTCACAGGCCACAGTTTGGCACGTATGAATCAGATGCTTAACAAAGCTTCTCCTTTGAGCCCTTCTCCCTTTAGCTTGCTTCCTCCTCTTTTCTGGTACAATTACTTTTTTGTCTGTTTGGAGATGGTAATGTTCTGATTTGGGCTTTCTGGAGCAGCTGAGTGGCAGGTATGCAACTGCTTTTGCGAAAAAGCACTGACTTCTGCACCTTGAGGCGGCATGTAGCTTGTGGCCGAAGTGGCAGCAGTGAGAAACTGGTGCAGGAGCAACCTAAGTATATTGCTGAAAGGTGATATGGCAAGGAATGAACTAGGCTTGTGCCTTTTGTTCTTCCTTTTAATGAATTACAGAGATGACTCAAACTTTTTCTAGTGCTTGTTATGCACTTAAGTTACTTTCATGCACGTTAAGGTTTGCTTTCATGTTTTGCTTGATGTTCACTGAGGGATGGGGATTGGAAATTCTCAGGACTAATCACAGAATATGGATGTTGAACATGTAACAGAAGAGCTTCTTTGCAAAAGCTAAGCAAAAATAGCCTGAATGAAAAAAAAAAAAAATTTCTCTTGGTACCTTCTGTGCCCTAAAATCCCTACTTCTCAAAGGCTTTTTCTACAGGGAAAAGGTATATTCTCAGTATACTTTAAATGACAAAATGGCACAATACTCCTTAACATGTGTGTGTGTGTGTATATATATATATATATGTATCTCAAAACCCACCTTAGCCAACACAGATAATTATCTGATACAAGAACTGCATGTAGACAAGCCTTTGTCTACTTCTTGTATGTCTTCCAGGACAAACAAGGCCAGGTAGGCCTTCTTTGTACATCAATCAAAAGTGTACAAATACAGTTTCTTCTCTTTTTTATTCACTGTTGCAATGGGAGAAGAAGAGAGGTCTATATTCTGTCCCACTCCTGTCTCTGTCAGCAGACAAGGAGTACGAATAGAGAAATCTGTGATTAATCTCCAACCAGTTCTAAAGCCGTCACCTGTTGTAAATATCCTGCAAATGATGCTGTTTTGTGCGCTTTGTATATGCATGCACACTGGACCCGGTCGTGCAAGGTAACTTTGAAAGCCCTCAGCTTCTGAGCATCAACTAGAGGAGAGAACAGCTAGCACTATGCAGGACTGGGCTCTCTGTGTATGCATACACCAGTTTCAGATATAACCCTGAAGGTGTTTAGACCTTCAAATAGCTACAAATCAGTATAAACTGTAACTTCAGAATACATGTCATCTCCAGGCGGGAGGCCTGGATCCAGAGATGACATCTCCACTGCTAGTCATACCTGATGGTTAGTCCTGTCCACAGTGTTGGCAGTGGAAGCATGGTCACGAGTGTTTTGCCGGACTCGGGTGGAGTTTTGCTGCTCAATGGTTGAGGAAGTGGGGATGCAGAACTCTCTGAAACACCTTTTGAAATTCTCATCTAGAAATGCATAAAGGACTGGATTAAGGCAGCTATTTGTATACCCTAGAGCAATACAGAAGTGCCAGGAGACAGTCTGGAAAGTAGTTTCTGGGATGTTGACCAGGGCTTTAATGATGACGTAAATGTGGATGGGAGTCCAGCAGACAATAAACACTGCCACCACTACAAGAACCATCCTCGTGATTCTCCGCAGGTTCCTGTCCTTCTCTTTGGAGCCAGATAACATGCGAACGCTCTTCAGGCGTAGAATCATCAGCCCGTAGCACACGGTAATAATCAGGACTGGCATGATGAAGGCAAAGATGAACACACAGATTTTCAGGAGGTTCTCCCAGTACCACGCAGGGTGGGAGAACGTAAGTGTGCAGTCAATAGAGCCTGGAGAAAAAGGAAACCAGCAGAGAAGAACAAGCACATCAGTTTTTAATTTGCTTTTCTTTGAACCGTTTTTGTTAAATATTGTAGGCAAATATAGGAAGATTTACTAAGTAGACAGGTAAAATGAAGCAATCTGTTACCTGTCATTGGCACAAACATTGACAGGACACAGTGCTGCAAAACACATATGAAGTGTCAGTTATAAAAACTCTGAGGTAATGTGTTCTCTTTTGCATTTTATTTTATTGCTTGGAATTGCATGTATATTGGACAAGAAAAAGAGTTAAATTGTCATAAACTTTGACTCAGTTTCACTTTCAGTATAAAACCTGGTGAAAAGAAAGATGGTTTAACCACCATATCCACTGAGAGTTTGGGTATTTCAGGGCAATGGAGAAAATGATATGACACTTGGTAACTGTGCACAATGGCAGGTTTGGATTTATGTTGAGATGTCGTCACTTCATGGAAGGTCTTTGAGCACCAGTGATCCAGAACGCGCTCTCTGCTCTGTATCACGTCCTGCCAGACTAGGTGCAACATATCTCTGACTGCCAACTTCAGTGGGAATATCCTGGCTAAAGCACAGGCTTCTGTGCTGTAGGACAGCGCATAACCGCCCCGCAGCAGAAGGCAGGCAGGCACAGATGCTTTTCCAAACACTACAGTAACTGTGTGGGGCAGCGAGACTCATGTGGACCCACAGAAGGAGCTGGAGCTGCCTGTTATAAAAGGCAGATCATGCGCAGCACTGTGTCCCATCAACTACAGCCAGATGCAAAATTGTTTACGGGGTCCATTTGCACCGACACCTGCTTTATACAGGTTGGAAGTCAGAAGTTAATTCAATGCCTCTACAATAAAGTGAAACAATGCAGAAAGGAGTTTAAACATTGAAATAATTTGGGAATGAAAGCCAGACTTACCATGCCTGTATTTAGTAGTTGCCATGAACATAACTGGCAGGCCAATGGCAGAAGAAAGAATCCAGTTGCAGACATTGACAATTTTGGCATTTCTGGGGGTACGGAAATCAAGGGCCTTAACTGGGTGGCAAACAGCTACATAACGATCCACACTCATGGTGCAGAGTGTAAAGATACTGGTGAACATATTGTAGTAGTCTATGGATATAACAATCTTACAAAGGATGGTACCAAATGGCCATGTTCCCATCAAGTAATTCACGCTCTGGAATGGCAGAGTACTTGTTGCTAGGGCATCTGCCAATGCAAGATTGAAAATATAGATATTGGTAGCAGTCTTCATTTTCGTGTACCTAGAAAAAAAAAAATCAGCAAAGCATGTGAATGACCACAACTGAACAATGTTAAAAAAAAATTGAATCCAGTGCACCATCTATAAGAAAATTCTGTGAAATAATGTGCTAGATACTGTCAAAGATCATTTCTTCTGCTTTTAACCAAATGATTTTGCTATGGTTTATCTACAATAATGTTTGCAGTTGAGTGAGGCATTAGCTAAAGGGTGTAAGAAAGAAAAGATTAATTTAACTTGTGCAGAGAGAAAGGATACACATAGAAGAAACAATATTATAGATGCTAAAAAATTGAGAAGCTGAAAAAAAATTGTATTTGTACGTATCAGACACTACTACATGGATAGATTTTCTGTATCTGCTGATGTCACGTTGAGTATTGCAACCATGGTCTGTAGAAATAGAGAACTCATTTGTAGTTTGTGGAGTAGTAATGATGTAATTCCTTAGGGAATAAATACCTAAAAGATCAATATAATTATCAAATCCGCTGTGTCTAAAAAGTCAGGCTTTTAGACTTTCTCGTTTGTTTATAATTACAGAATTCTAAAATCATTTGTAGTGATGGTTACTACATCACTTTACTATTCTCCATGTCCAATAGAAGTTGGACAGATGTTCTTTCAATCGACCAAGAAGACAGATGCTATTAACCATATGCATTGAATGTATCAGTAGAACCACCACGCCGGGTGGATGCTGCAGCCCTGTTGCTTGAGGTGGGAACGCTTGCTCTGCTCCACAGTGCCTATTTTGGCAGGAGGGTATTCAACCTGTCTTGCACCCCCTTCTTTCTAAGTCTGGGCTGCTAACAACCCCAAACCCACTTCCTGAATTTTGACTACGTCACACTTCAGTCACAGCTGAGCAGGAGGAGCTTTTTATGTTTTAATTTGTATTTGCATTGCTAAAGGTAGAGTCCAAATTCCTCCTTAGTCTCATCACATTTTTAAGGAGCCCTTCACTATTTCAAGTCTGTTGTGTCAGCTGAGTAGCACTTGAGATCCACTTTTTATGAGGATGCTATACTTTTGCAGTGGTACAAATGTTTCACTCTAAGTAATGGTCCTGGCCATGCTGCTCTCCTGTCCTGATTACTGCCGAGGTTGCAACTGTGACTGCCTGGCTTTTGAGGCCTCAGATGGCTTGCTCTTTTGATAGAACTTCCTTCTGTTCTGCAAAGTGACAAGTACAGTGTTTGATTAAATATTTTACAATTTACAGAGTGATTTGCAAGAGGAACAGCCCATTTGAAAAGATCTTTCAGGCAACCTGCTGCGGAAGACAAAGTGTAAAATACAGTATTTCATGTTTCTTTTCTCTCAGACTTTGATCTCTTCAGAACATGAGTCAGCTGCAAAAAAGCCCCCAATGACAGGACTGTGTAGGGAACACACATTTGGAACATTTTTGGTAGGGTCTGGAGAAATGCAGACTTCTTGCTGAATGCATCTAGATAGCTTTTATGATGAACATCTGAATAAGTTTGTACTGGCTTTGTCCTCTTGCTTTCTAGCACTGTGCATGAAGAGTCACTAACAACCCTAATTTCAATTTAGGGTGTTTTTTTAAAAAAGATTTTCAAGTAGATCTTTCTTGACTGCTGTCTTGAGAAAGTATGTTCTGAGTATGATACTTCCAAGTTTTAAATAAAACCTATATTCTGAAAGTACCCTAAAAACTTTTCTTACAGGAACACTCCCTTTATCCAACAAGATTGTAACACTAACTTAGGAAGAGGTAGATGCTGCAAGCATCCATGCCTCTCTCTGCTGGGAATTATTTAGAAAAAATGTACCGGATTGCAGTGTGGGAGAGGTACACAATAAGCTGCAGCTCTAAAAACAGTTTGGAGGGAGGAGAAAATATTTTCTGGGCAATTTGCTGGAGAATCTTGCAGAGTAGAATGAAAATAGTGATATTTTTTATTGACTTCACTATTACCCAGAATGAAAATGTTGTATTAAGCCCTCTTTTTGCCATGTCCCCTGTTCTTTATCAAAAATGAATGTCTTCTCCATAGGTCTGACAACAGATCCAGGACTAGCTAAGGTTGTTTCCAGTGAGCTAACCTGGAGGTTTGATTGCATTGTGAGCAGACACATCCAGTTTGCTCCAGTCTGATCCACTCAGGCAGCAACAGCAGCAGAGAAGCAGTGGCTCTCAATTCTGCACAGACAAGGAAAGGCGATGAGGATCCTGCGCCCTCCCCCAGGCTGCTGATCCCTTCTCAGACCTCAGGTGATTGCCCTATCTTTATGGCTGGACAAGAAAGCACGCTTAGGTATGCTGCTCAGTGCTGCTGCCATCACACGTGGTTCTGGCACAGTTCTGTCTGGAGAGCACATCATCAGATGATAATGATAATGGGTTTTTTTATTAGTAATTAAAGCCACTCTTAGCATTTAAAGGGAATGCTTGATACAGTAAAGAAATAAATATCTCAACCAATATGTAAGGTTAGCATGCCAGAGGATGGGCAGGGAAAAGCTCTGAATAAATGGAATAAAGTTTCTTCACCGGGACTGGCATGGGCCTTATTCTACTTAAATGCTACACATTTTTCAGTTTTGCTATCTTGCTTTCATTGTCAGTTTAAGCTTAAAAGTTCTTGGACTTACTTTGTTTACTGGGCTCTATTGGCTATTAATGAAGGATTTTGCTTCATGTACTCTGTAATCTTTATATTTCTAATCATGCTGTTCTTACAAAGAAAGGAAGCAGAGCTTTTGTGGTGATGGAAAGTATTTACCTCCACAATTGCCTAATCACCAAAAGCCTATTGAAATTCACAATATTCTTTTCAGTGAATTCTATGGGATTTGCGTGTTTCTCTGTAGTGAGTATTTCAAGATTTTATAAAGGGCTTATTTCTGAAAGGTACATTTTGTTAAACATGTATTTTTCCAAATAAGTAGATTATCAGTGTCCCTAGGATTATTTTTTTGGTATGAAAAAATAAATACTGAAGCAACTGATTAAAAGTAATTTTAACAGCATGAAAAATAACAGTCCCTCAAAATTGAGCTCTTCAAAGCCTTCATCTTAACTGTTATTATAGCTTTTGCCAAAGCATCAGTCTACATATTTGAACAAGCAGCACGAACATTTCCATTGTACAGTCATAGATGTGTATGTGATGAGATTCCTATACTTCAGAGGGACTGGATTTTATATGTAATTAAAGTCACAGGATTTCTGTATGACTTATAATACCAAAGGTATTGTGTTTATAAATGTAATCTTTTAACAAATACTGTTTTCACAGTTTCATTCAAGGTCACTAGGGAATCTAAAAATTACCAGATGTGTAAAGAAAGAGGCTTAAATGCAAACCCATGAAAATCTGAATGCTGTTATTTAGATTACATTGAAATTTCAGCTTCTAAAGCACTAAGTATATTAAATTCTGCAAGACAATGAGCAAGGTTGCAAGTGAAGACAGAAGTTGGCTTTGGGCAACATAACTTCTATTTTTATAACTCTGCAATGAAAGACTAATAGAGAAACATGATGATTCAATTTTTTGGTGAATATTTAGCTTGATACTGCTCTTGATACATATTCAAATTCATTATGCTCACTATAATACTGACATCCACTATATGCCCTTTCTGTCTCCTCAGTGCAGGTTTTGTATCATAAAACATCTATGTTTATGAAGCATTTTTTTTGTTGGTAGTAGTAGATGGTAGATCAGATGTACAACAGGAAGAATATACTTTTTACCTGTCTAATTCTGTAGGGAAAACTCAGCCTTGCCTTTATCTTCCACCTAGCAAAGCTTTAAAATATACTTGAAGTTTGAAGATCTGAGCTGTAGGGGTCTACTCAACTGGGATTTGCTTTGAATAAGAAAAAACAATAGAGAAAAAGATGAGAATCCTACTCAGTCACTAAGTTCCTAGCATTCAAGGATATATAGGAAGTCTTGAAATGACCTCTTCAACTGGTAGCCCGTGTGCCACTTGTAGTTTGCAAACCAAATAAAAGGTTCACCGAACTAAATAGAGAGACCCCCAGCTGCATTGCACAAACTGCAACAGCATATTGGGCAGGAACCACGAGCACCTTCCCTTCCACCTCACAGTCGTGCAACAAGAGAGATGTGAGCACGCTTGTGCCTCTCTTTCTGCAAGACATGTGCCACAGCTCTGTTTCTGGCCTGCCCACTCCAATGGTTTAGTCTCCACCTTAACACCTCCAAAAATTTTTGAAGAGTCTTTTCCTTTAATCCTCCATGGCTCAAAAGTAAAGAAAAATAACATGAAGACCATATCTTTTCTTAAAAAATAACAGAATTTTTAGTTTGCATCACACTTTGTCTAAGCCTAATAGACACAGTTGGTATACTGCCACCTGAGCCTTGTCCCTCCCGCTTCTTGGACAAGCTGTTTACATCCATGTGGATTGTTGAACTATACCCTCCTCCAGACCCTTCAGCCTTTCTGTACCAGATCAGTTTTATAGCATCCTTGTACCACGAGGCTGGTGCAAAGAAGCTAGAGAGGGGGTCCAAGTTTAGCCTAATGAGTATAGTAATACATACCATTACAAATTAATTTGAAAACTATTCCTATCTGAATAACAAGTGAGGAGAAAAGCAGAAACAGTCTTTTTGCACTCAGGAAATGGGCTGGTCGATGATAGATTGGTAATAACTACTTTCGGCAACACAAAGGCACACAAGTTTTTGCCCACAGAATGTTAATTTGGAGACAAAGACTGCTTCAACTGATCTGTGTTTAAGTTCAATGCAAAATATATGAAAAATTGGCTTAATTACAAGAGATTCATTGCAGAAAGCAGTCATTCATGAAAATAGTTTGGCTGCTGAAAGAAACAACAGCCAGCAATTAGGTCTTGCATACAGACAACCTGACATAACTCTTGTTGACGCTGGAGGAGATTAGGTTTGTGTTTCAAATTCATGTTCTTCTTGCATAAATGACTTGTTAAACAAATGAAGAATCATTATGTGCATAGGTTAGATTAGTTGCGGTCTCCTTGGGTGGGAAGATTAAAACATGGGAAGTATGCATAGTTGAACCAATTTAAATGAACATTTATTTCCATGGCTGTTCTGGTGCATCTTGTATACGCAGCTCAAAAACAGTAGGAAAGAGGGATTTTTTTTGTGTGCTTTCCTGAGATATCAGGTACTTTCAATTTTCGTTGAGCTCTTAAAGCTTTGACAAAGTCATGTCATATTCAGAATGGTCTGGAAAAAAAACCCAAACCTCGGAAATGTCTTCTCTCTGCCAATCCAATTAGTATGATTGACACTGAAATTAAGTCTCTCAGCTAGGCCATATTCTGGAAAGTACCTTTGAGCTAAAGGGTCTCAAATGATGGACTAAAATGATGGCCATCCTACCTTATTGTCCTTTTTCTTTCTTTGCACGGTAGTGGGTCTCTATAGAGTGAAAGACTCGTACTGTATCTCAGCCACGGTTGTGACGTGTGCTGTGGCAGACCGTTACCTATTAAAGTTTTGAAGTCATATATATTCTGGATGAGCCTAACCTACCTGCCTGGGAGCATATGATTTAATCAGCTTGAAGATTTAGTCTTTGATTTTTCTGTTCATGGATACTTTGGAATGCTTATGCCTTAAGCCATTAAATTCAAGCTCTGGGTACAAGCACCATAAACTTGTATACAACCCTGACATGTTATTAGGCGGTCAGGCCACTCAGACTGGAGGTGCCATACTGTGGTTAACAATCTACTCATCCTTTTGATTTATGTTCTTCTGAAGAGATCATATACAAGAGATCAAATAATAAGCCCTCAGGGAAAACAAACAAACAAACAACAAATGGAAAAAAAGCCCTCCAGCAGGTACGACGTTATAGCAGAAAATGTCCACGCTTAGTTATGGTGCAACTGTGCAATTTGCAGCACATTCACTTACTTCCTGCACTGATCCTGGGTTTGGGGGTAGAAGCTGAAGCGGGGAAGGGAGGAAGATTTCACTGCCTTTAAGAAAGACAGAGGCAGTGGTTGTTCCCCCTGTTAAAGCCTTGCAGACTGACTCCCAACACACTGCTACCCAGTCACTGCTGTGACTGGTGATGGCGGTTTAATTAGAGATGAAAAAACATATGAATATCAAGCATCAATTCAGGTGTCAAGGCATGACATAGTAAGGGGATGTACTAGATCTAAAATCACAAGGCCTTGGTATTTGACATACTCGGTCGGGAACACAGCAAGGCCTTCCCATACGTTATGCTGGAGCAGCCTTCCCCTCCCTTCCTCACACACTGGCAAGGGGATGTCCATTCTCTGAAGGAGGTTGAATGTATGTGCTGAATGCGGATTTGACCACGGGGCAGAAAACTGCTGACTGTATTTGCTTCAGCTGCTACCTGTTTTCTCCCTAATACTTTGTTTTCCCACTGCCAGGTTCCTTTTTCACTTTATTCTCCTCCATAGCACAAATGAAAGCAAGCCAAAATTTCACCAAAGTTTACTTCCCTCGGGTTATCTTGCTAGCATCTTTGCCTTCCCAGCTTGTCCTTTCCTTGCACTGGGGCAGCATCAAGGTATGTGCAGACCCACCAGTATTTGCTTACAGGACCCAGGCAGAAGTAAGCAGAGCACACCGCTTCTCGTGGAGGAGCACCGGCTCAGGGCTGTTTCTCCTGTACTCAGACCCAATTAGCAGCTTCTCTCAGACCTCAGCTTTGGGAGAGGGAGACCTAAACGAAAGCCTTTTAGGCAGAGTCAACTTTCTTCAGACTCTGGTGCTGGTCTTTTTGGGAATGATGTGGCACCAAGAATATTGGAAGGGCATCTGACTAATCCTGTTTTCAATTAATTACAGTACTGTGTTGGGCTTTGGGCTAATATTAACTTGCTTCCTTTATGGCTCTTCGTGCTTTTTTGCTACTGAAAGGCATCATGTAGAGGTCCTCTTTCTGCTGTTTAGTTTGATTCAGTGAGTTTAGTCCTTCCCCAGAGAAAACAAAACAAGCCTCTTTCTTTGGGAAAACCAGCTGTTCTGGGGAGGAAGGCTGGTCCTTTCCCTTGATGTCTGACAGGGGATTAACGAGCAAGGAGATTACTTCGGACAGAACACACAAACTCCACAGTAGTCATAACAGGTAACTATTTTATTATTTCTCTCTCATTATTTTCATGCCTTTTTTAATTACATGTATATGCAAAATATCCTGGCAGAAATCCATACAAAATAAAGCTGATGTGATGCATTCTTTCTTTTTTCCAAAAAGGGGAGGGGAACCAGCCAAGAACAGGGTTTTATAGATATATTCATATCAACTTGCTACAAAAACACTTAAGATGTTGCAATGTCTTATAACTCCTATTACCCTTGTTTCTTTTTCTTTTCCCAGACACCATAAAATGCTACTTTATGATAAAAAACAAATGACAGTAATATGTATGCTCCAATGCCCAAACAGTCATCTGCTGGTACACTTCCTTCCCTTCCAGCCTAGTTAAACAGGGGAAAAATTATCTGCCAACTATTTCAGGACTGAATCAGGCCTGTTTGTTAAACCACCTTTAGCTGAGTCTCTCTTTGCTTGGTGCCGAGGCATATATGGGTCTCCAGTAAAGGCTGCTGCTTTTGCAGTTATTGTGTAACACATCTCTCTCAAATAAATCAATGGTGCTAAAAAGGCTAACTCCGATATATTGCCATTATTCAGCAGCGGGTGCTTATTGCTGAAGTTTTTGCTTTGCTAGGAACACATGGAAAGGAAAACTGTTGCTGTCTTCAACTCAACTTTCTCCCCTCTGCCTCAATCTGCGATTGCGAGTAAAACTACTGACTACATCTGCCAGAACTGCGGTGACGTTTTTCTTGGGGGGACAAGTTAACAGCTATTTTCTCTGGTTTCCAGGTGCTTGTTCCCTCCTTCTGCTTTGTAGACTGATCACCTCAGGTGAGGACTGTACACGAAACATCCCCTGCTCAGCAGGGAAGCTGGCAGGGAAGCCTTTGAAGGCAGTTTTACCACTAGTAGATGTGAGATCCTCAAAGGTGTGATGGGGAACAGCAGTGGTAATCCCCCCTTGGTCAGAGGGTTTCAGGGAGGTAGCACGGGGCTTAAGGCAAGGCTACAGACTGTACAGTATGTACAGTAATGCTAACTGTAAAAGGTATGGTCTCTCACATACAAGAGATTGGGATTGTCTAGCAAAGCTGTCGAGTGTGATCTGGAAAGGAGCGACAGAGGTGAGACAAAGGGACTGGAGGGAGAATAAACGCGGGGGAAGACCTGCCTGTGACGGGGGGAAGGGCAAAGCAGGCATGGCGGAAAGAAGGAGCACGATTATGTCTTGAGAAGACCAGATCAAAAATACCAGGAATTGTGGATTTAGTCTCCATGTGACAGGGATGAGACTGCGTCTGGCTCTGGGGCTCTGAGGGAGGTATTGAGACCATCACCTTATGAGAAGGATTTGGGTAACTGGCTTCTTGGGTCATTTTTCTACAGAGGCAGCACATCCCAGTGCTAGAGGTTAGCACTGTGCAAGGGGAAAACACGAAAAGATACCTGCTCTCTGTTCCCCCTTAAGAAAGAAACTTCTCTCAGCTGGGATTGCTCCATACAACACAATGAGAAGGAGATGCTCATTTTACACATTTTTGTTTTGAAGTTTTATTCCTGATCTAAGATACAAGATCTTATAGCTGATAATTGAACACTTCTCAGTAAGAAGGTGGAAAAAAATATGCTATTTCATGTCTTTCACAGTTACTTGATTAGCTATGGTCTGTCATCCCTACCTTTTTTCATCACGTAAATTCAAAAGGAAATATAAATAAAATTTAAAAGTGTTTAACATTAAATGGATGAATGAGAATGCTTCTTAACACAGCTGGGCTAAGCTGTGGAACTCCTTGCTAGTGAACACCATTAAAAGCCAACTTCCAAAAGGGAGCAGGGGCTTTGAAAGATAATGATAGCATCCCCACTTATAATACCACAAACCCAAACTTCATGCTGTAAACCAAAGGTGGCACAGATGGTTATAAAAAGAACTTTGTTTGAGATCAGCCTAAGCACAGCAATTCAGAAAATAGTTGCTTTCAGGTTTTTAAAAAATATAGTTATAATGAGTGAATCTGTATTTTGAAGAGAATCATTACGGGCTGAAAACTTGTTTTCACTTGGAATCATAATGAAAATAAATAATTTTTTTTAAATGTCCGTTAATCAGGATCTCTACAACATCCATCTTAGAACACCTAAGCTTAAAAATAAGAACCTTAGAATCTTCAAAAATGCTTCAGAATTCTGAAATTTTACTTTAGAGAATATTTGTTTCAAAGCAGCTTAGTTTAGAAGTGGTAATATTTGTGACCTTTTATTCCAAGCTTATCTTTTATTCTGATTTTTGGGGACTGCTGCGTGTTAGAAATGTCCACAAACCCCTACTGAACAAATGCAAACTGCAGCTCAGAAAGTCTCTCTGCAGTCTAACAGACTGTTAGAAGGATTCTCACACAGTGATGCCCCTATTTCTTCCGCTCTTTGACTAAGCTGCTGGTTATGGCTGGAAAAGATGTTAGTAAGCTAGACTATGATTCTGACACATTTGGGCTTACATCATGTTATCTTTCAGATTTTTGTAAATGTGTCACCTTTTGATCTGGAAAAATTTAAAAAGCTTATCAACAGTGTTCAGCAAAAGCTATGCCTTGATGTTTGAAAAAATACTCTAAGTTAACATGAAATAAAGCAGTACTTCAGGATTATGTTAGCTGATTAGCTCACTAGTCATTAGCTTGCTAATAATTACATCATATAAACAATATGTGCTTACAATATTTTCTTTACTGAAGCCATGAAAAGTTGGTACAATTTGACTTGTTTTTATAAGGAAATTAAAAAAAAAATAATCAGGAAGTTTTTAACACTGTTTGTCATGGGAGCCATTACCAAAATGATACTCCGTGGAAATACAGTGGAATCAAAACTGCTTTTTCAAGAGAAATTGAGTGAGAGGGGATGTTTTCAGCCCAGAAGTGCCCGGTGGTAGCCGCTAGCAGAGCAAGGGGGTCTGCCCTCCTGGGACAGGCGTGCTGTCCCGCAGGCAAGACCTCGCTGGGACCGGGGCCAGGCACGGGGTGGCAAGGGGTCTGGAGACGAGTGTGGGGCTGCAGAGCCCTCACTCATCCCACAGTCTCCTCTGCTCCCTCAGGGAGACGGGGGTTATACCCAGGTTGCAGGCTCATGTATTTTGGGCCAAATTTTGACCATGTCCGTATCAATATAATTTAAAAAAAAGAAGAGAATACAGAGGTATACATGCTGTTTTATCTGTCTGCTTCCCTTGGTCTTGGGGGAAGGAGGGGAGCCGCTTGCTAGTCAGACATTCACCCACTAGCAGAGGTCGGCAAACTTATCACAAATAGTGTGCAAACAGGGACTTCTGCCTTTCTGTAAGGCAAGATGCCGAGGGTCATCCCCTCGCCATGCTGCTCATTTAATTCAGCTTCTGTGCTGTTCCTGCCCGACCTGACCCCCTCAGTTCTGTCCCTAGATCGTCTCTGACTTGTGCTGGTGAGCACTATCAATTCATAATTGACATGACTGGTTAAGGCTGCTGTGGCTTCAGTTAAAAGCTCTTAGCAATGGGGCTTTTCTTTGCAGACAGTGGAACAGGCAGGACACCCATTTGCACATGCAATACCATCCAAACGCAGAGAAGTTCATGTGGCTGTGGACAGGAAAGAAAAGAATGAATTTTAAGCATTTCTTGGTTTCTAAGTTCCCTGATCTATGCTGCTACAAGAGATGCAGTAGCCTTTCTTTCACACTGCACCCAAAACTCCACATCACCTTGCAAAGAAGGTTTTTTAGAAAAACCTGCTTCGCTTCAGCCACTTTCAAGCTTGTGATGATTTTCAATTTACTTCTCTAAACAGACTCTCTCTGCTTCATATGCTATGACCTCTTTCCAAACCCCTCTCTTTTCCCTTTCTGTGCACATATGTGAGAGTATTTATTCCTCTGGTGATATCAATTCTTTCTACAATTGAAATTTCACCCCAAATTCTGTTCTACTTGGTAAAACAGCTTTCCTGAAGCGTGAGCAAGCCAAGCTGAAGTAACCAGAGCTTTCACTACTGCATAGTCTTTCCAGATTAGATGATGTTTCAGTCACAGCTCTTTTCTTCAAAACACTATTAAAAGACTGTTCTGAGAAATGTAGAAAGAAATCTTTTCATTTCAGAGAGGACTTCTTTCCCTGTTTTAATTTTTTTTTTTTTTTTAAGCAGAGTAATCATTTTAATCATTTACTCTAATGAAACAAGACATTTCCTTCCTCCTGCAAAGGATCATGGAGAACCTGAGGCCCCTTTGTTTATGATATGTGACAAAATTAATAGCAAAGCAATTAAGGAATCACTCTTAACCTGAGTGACTTTAGCGGCTGTTGGTGGAATTACAGTCCTCTCAGGGCACTTGGTATCGTGGGGGCCTCCAAGAGCTATTCCTCTCTTCCAGACCAGCAACGCTAAAGATTTTTGTCCATGATCTATTACAGCTTTCTAGCAAATTGCCTTAATCACAGGGCATATTCTTCTTCCCACTCTAACGCGTGACTAATATCCCACTGACTTGACAAGAAAGCTAGAAAAGCCTAAAGATTACTGGGTAAATTAATTCAATACCACATGGTGCTAATTGTACACTGTCTTGTTGTACTCTGCAGCAGCTAGAAGTAGCGTTTGCTGTTGACATAGCCATAAGTCTGTGTTCATATTAGTAATTTACACTTATACAAAGCATATGAGGAAAATAGATAATAAAAATGATCCACAGATTTTTCAGATTACAGGAAATTCATGGCTGGCAGTAAAACCTGACTATTACTGCTGTCACTCAGAAGGCATTTTTTTGTACTTGACAAGGGAAACAGCTCAGTGTTAGTAACATAGGGTTCAGCCTCACACATCACGGATGTAACACGTAAATATTAATTCAGGGATGAAAGTACTCAGCTGAACAGGAACCATTTGGGAAAATGAAGAGGGTGGCTAAGAATGCATTAATTATAATGTACATAAATTGGAAATCCATGGACCTGCTTTGCACGAAGAGCCTGATTTTTATATTGATAATGACATTACACTTCTAACTCCTTGTTGGACATGTCCACTTTCTGACCCCTGTTTGCCCCAGCTGGAATAACAGGGTGACATTGTGGACTGATAGTGACAGTTCCACATCAGGCAAGCACTTGCATGGCTCTGGCTCCAAACCCATGGATCTGCTCCAGGCTGAAAAGTTGTTAAGAATAATAATGTTTATATGAATAATATAATGACTATTAAAAAAATATTTCTAAAGAAGCTGAGCATGAGATATTAGCATGGCAGCACACTGAATATGAAGTCACTGTTGCTTTCATTGGGGCTGGACTCTGGAAGGCGATTTGGGACAGAGTTTCAAATATCTAAGCACCTACCTCCCGACTCTTAGTATTTTCAAGGCAAACTGGGTACCAATATAACTTTAAAACCTTATTTCTAGTAGTCTCAATTCTTATCAAAATTAATATGAACTTCAATAATTTGTTCTTCCTGAGCAGGCGTGGTGTGAAAGGTAGATAAAGAAGGGGGGCTTTATATGATGCCAAATTCAATCCAGTGAAAGGTTTGCCTCCTATCTGTAGCTGGATCCAAGGATACATGAATGTGAGCACATATGCTCGCCATTTCATAGATGCATATGATATGATTGGGAATACTACCATGTTAGTATAGCTTGCAAGAGGAAGTACATCAAAGAGTTCCCTATTGCTGTCCAGATATACTAAACCTATGGAGAAGCACAGAAAGGAAATGCACTTTTATGTTGCTTAAACCACAGAGCCTATTCAACCATTAACACGTAAACTCTTTTTCATCCTGAATTGGTAAACAGCTGCATGATATTAATTGGGAAGGAACTCTGTCATACCAAAACCTGTTCTTGCACAGGAGACCTGGGTTTGATCCTGCCTTTGCCATAGAACTGCTGAATGGTTTTGGAGAAGCCATTTATTTTTTTTTTCCCCTCTGCAAAATGAAAATATATTTTTGTTTTCTCCTTTTGCTTCTGGCTTTTGTTTTTAAGCTGTAATCTCAGGGAAAGATGCTCTGTTGAGATAGAAATCTAAATGCAAGTGCCTCAATTTGGCTTTGTAGTGCAAGTGTAATTCAATTCATTAACGTAAGAAATATGAACCCAGTACGGATCATGCTCGGTATAAATATGTAATTCCAGGGACAACCTGTGGCCTATTTCTCTGCTGATCGCTATCCTGGCTCTGTTACACCGTGCATCTGCTTTTTCTTCCAGAGGAATGCATTCAGTGTTGCTCAGCCGATGGCAGTCATGCCCCTGCTCAGAAGCCTTTCCGCAGCTGTATCTTGACACAGACAGCTTCAGTCTCGGACTGACCAAAACCACAGGGCAGAAGAGAATCGCCCAAGCTCTGTGCATTTAAAATGCAGCCTCTAAAGCACAGTTAAACCCACGAGGTTTCTGAACTACTGGTGCGATTACGTGCGTTCACATCGGGTCTACAAGCTGCACAGGCTGTGCAGTGACATCCCCAGCGCATGCCGAAGGCATCGTCCCCCGCAGCACCCTACCTTGACCGCTCTCCTCACCCCACGATTTCACGGCCAGCGCTGCACCCACCACGAAGCCCCCCCGCTGCCGCTGCCCTGCGAGCGATGCTGGGCGCCGACCTCTGCTCCTGCCTGCCAGCTCCCAGCGGCCAGGGCACCCACGCCCGACGGCTGCTCCCCCGACTCCCACGGGAAACCTAGCGTTCGGAGGGAAAAAGGACGCTCTCTAGACCTGGGGAAACTGGAAGTGCCGGGGCTGCCCCGGCAGGGAGGGAGCGCGCCCCCCGCCCCGCAGCAGCGCCCGCCGGGCTGCGCAGCTGCTTGGTTTGATTTGGAAACGACGAGCAGCCGGGAAGGAGGAGGAGGAGGTGGGTCAGCCCGGTCCTGCCGCGTCCCACCGCCCCGCTCCCGGGAGGTGGCGGTGTTCCCCCGCGGAAGCCGCCCGCGCCGCTCCCAGGCGGGCGGAGGAGCCCCGTAATGTCGCTCTCGCCCGTTTTCCGCCGGTTTAGGGGCACGGGGTGTCTCCGGCGTGAGAGACACACTCGTGAGCGACCTGTAAAAGCCCGGGTGGGCTTGCGGGCGAGAAAGTTGCGAAATGCTGCAGCACAGCCGGGAAGCCGGGATTACGGATAGCGGCCGCCGTCCTGGCGTATTTATTATACACGGGTATACGCACGTATGTATACATACGTTTACAGAGGTATACGACTGTAAACATACATATCAAGACTTGAGGCTGAAGATCTACAGACCCGGGCAGAGAGAAGCGTTTAGCCGCGGTGCCGTCTACATTTCGCTCGTGCGTTTGGGAGAGGTGGGGGGGACAGACGCGTGGCTGCGTGCCGGGTGTCCGTGGGCGACCCCGCACCCGCTCACGGGCAGCGGCTCAAGCCCCTTTAAATCCTCCCTCCTCGGCGGGCAGGTGCGGGAGTCAGGCCTCGTTGGCCTGAGCAGCTCGCAGAGGTGCCGCGGCGCGGAGCGACCCCGGACCCGCAGCGGCTTCTGGCGGTCCGCCCAGCCCGGCCGCTCCTCACGGCCCCACCGCAAGTTTCTCTTCCCCGCTCGCCCGCTCCGGCTCTTTCTCAAAAGCCCCCCGCACCCCTCTGCGCGGCCCTTCGCCCCCTGCCGGAGAGGGACCGCAGCATCCCCCGCCGGGCCGCCGGCCCGCAGCCCGGTTCCCCGCGGCGGGACGTCCCGCCCCGACGGCAGCGGCCGGGGGCCGCGGGGCGGGGCAGGGCGGGGCAGCACTCACCTGACGATGACATACATGACCAAGAAGTTGCCGAAGAGCCCCACGACGCAGACCACGGAGTAGAGGGCCATGATGGCGATGGCCGTGACCACGGAGGGGCCGCCGCCCGCGGGGGCGCAGGGGCCGCCGCCCCCCGCGCTGCC